>NW_006791339.1:396339-436448 GCF_000442215.2 Lipotes vexillifer | reverse complement strand
CAGGAATGCTTTAAATGAATGTCAATCTGTGGGATTCCTGCAATGTTGTAATATACTGAAGACTGTCTCTCTAAAGGCAGCATAACGGGGAGGGAAGAGATGTGCTGGCAGATGAAAGAAACTCCAGAGAAGACAGATACCTAATGGATGTTCGATTAAGGTTCTGCCTCCCCACTGCCCCAAAGTCCACAGTAAAATATGCATTTCTAACTTTTAAACAAAGCAGACTGTGAATTAATATAATGTTTTTAAAAATCAGTGCAAGCATTAGTTATTTAAGGCTTCTACAGTCTTGCCTGATAAAAATACTGGGAATATGTTGGTCAAAATGTACTTTATTTTGTAGAATATTTTCTAAGTACAAAGAGAACTGAAGATAAAGCTTAAACTGTTTCTAACAATCATGTTATTAGCAATAATATTGATATTTTGAAACAGATGGATAAATAGGTAATAATGTAAATTCATTAGGAACCAAGATTTTCAATGTAAAGAAAAAGAGCTAACTATAAAGACAAACATATTAAGTAAAAATCCTCTAATCCTGAATATAAATTGGAACTACCCATATGAACTCAAGGCTTTTCTTTAAAAAAAAAAAAAAAAAAAATTTTTTTTAAAGGTTTTCCTCTGTGTACTAAAAAGTCCTAGAAACAATGACTCACTCAGTAGCAATGAGCAACCTTAGCACCTAGATTGTGATCTAAATTTGATTTCTCACTAAAAGGAACCAGGGCCACTTGGCAATATAGCTGATTCCAGGTCTGAGGCAGAAACTACATAAGATGAGCCCAGAAATATATTTCCTATATTATCACCCACATCCAAAAAAGCATCACCATATACAACTATTTTCTCCCTTTCATTTTAGTAAGAACCTCCCTACCAATAAAAGCTTCTCAAGACTTAAAAAGTCTTCTCCTTCCCTTCCAGAATAATCCAGCCCTAAAGGGGCTGAGGAAGGAAGAAATCCTCTCACTCAAGTGTGGGCACTGGGTGTGAGAGCTAAAGGGGGCAGGGAGGGCATGCACAGGTGAGAGGGGAACAGCCCCGAGAGGGCAGTCAGAGACTGAGAGTGAGTGATGGGCAGGGCAGACACGCAGGGGACAAGATGGAGTTTAGTTACAAACAGGAGCAATGAGCAAGTAAGTGAATAAATTATGAATCACAGGAACCAGGTTTCTCACTGTTGGAGGAGTGAGGTACAAATACAGAAGGGGAGAAAACTGGAATGAACCCTAAGGTGTTGGACTGGAATGGAGGTATTGCTGTGGGCTTATGGTCTTTAAAATATGTATAGATATAGGAGTAAGTTAGTATATGTATGTGTCTGTGTGCAACTAGAACCCTACATCTTGACTTGTAGACACCATTCCCCACTAAAAGGAACCAGGATGGAGAAATGGGACAATGGAAAGATCAAGATAAGCCCTGAATATCTTCTTGTGCCCAAAGCAAGAGAGTGCTACTAATAATAAAGAATAATAGGAACATGTTAAAAGGATACAGAAGCCAGCTTGAAGGGACTCCCACTGGCCAAAGTGAGGACAACGTGAGAATCAGAATAATGGATTAAGATACACTGAATAAAACAGGAAATAATGAATCCATACTAAGATATATAAACAAATAGGAGGACTGATTAGGAACGGAACATTTACATAATTTCAAAGTTCCTCCACACAAAATGTTTATTGATGATAATGGAGAAAGGAGTAACTTGACAGTAAAGAAGCCTAGCAGACACTAGTTTGATCAGGTGATTAAGTGAACATTATCAGCTATAAGTGGAAATCGGGTGCCACTGATAGGATGCATTGAGAAGAGAGCGTTACTTCTGCAACATTCCTCCAAAGTTGCCTAACTTGAATCTAGAAAACCCCAAATTGAGGAACACACTACAAAATAACTGGCCTACAATCTCCAAAAGTGTCAGGGTCATGAAAGTCAAGGAGAGACTATTCTAGAACTCTCCAGAAGGAGGCTAATGAGACATGACAGTTAAAGGCAATAAGTGATTCTTTGATATAAAGGATAACTGATAAAACTTGCCCAGGGTAAAAGGATTAGATGGGGTTAACATTAACGTGAATAATATTTTCCTGGTTTTGATGATTATTATTTTGGTTATGTAGGGCAATGTCCTTGTTTGTAAGAAATACACACTAATGTATTAAGGGGTACAGGTTGGCAATTTATTCTCAAACAGTTCAGGAAATTTTTTTGTCCTGCACCTGTTTTAATAAGCTTGTAACTGTTTCAAAATTTTAAAGTTAATAAAATGGGGTTTACATTATAGGAGTTTCTTCCATCAATTCTCAAAAAAAAGGGGAGGGGGTAAAAATTATTGCCCTCGTCCTACACCTTGAAAGAAAAGGAAATACTAAATGTGAATACCTCAAGGGGAAAAGCACATTTTTCAGATAGAAGCACTTATTTATCAACCCTACCTAGAGATGTATTCAATATGTGTACCTCTTTTTCTCTCCACCCATCCATACTTTTAATCCTTCTGGATTAAAGCTGAATTGACTGTTTAGAGGGTTAATATTTAGTGTACCAGAACACATCATTCTCTAGGAATTCAGAGGAGAGTGGTCGGTGCAGTGCACCAGTGTGCCAAAACCAGGGTGCTGCCAACGTGTAAAGCTGCTCCTCCGTGAGGAAAACCAAACTTACATATGTAAGATCAGAACTGAGTAGTACATTCAGACAATAACACAAAGCTACAGTAAACAAAACAGCGTGGTGCTGGCACAAAAACAGACATATGGATCAATGGAACAGCACAGAGACCCCAGAAATAAACTCACACACCTATGGTCAATTAATCTTTAATAAAGGAGGCAAGGGCTTCCCTGATGGCACAGTGGTTGAGAGTCTGCCTGCTCATGCAGGGGATGCGGGTTCATGCCCCGGTCTGGGAAGATCCCATGTGCCACGCAGCGGCTGGGCCTGTGAGCCATGGCTGCTGAGCCTGCGCATCTGGAGCCTGTGCTCCGCAACGGGAGAGGCCACAGCAGTGAGAGGCCCGCATACCGCAAAAAATAAATAAATAAATAATAAATAAATAAAGGAGGCAAAAACATACAATGGAGAAAAGACAGTCTCTTCAATAAGTGACATTGAGAAAACTGGATAGCTACGTTAAAACAATTAAATTAGAACACTCTCTTAACACCATATACAAAAATAAACTCAAAATGGATTAAAGACCTAAATGTAAGACTGGATACTATAAAACTCCTAGAGGAAAACATAGGCAGAACACTCTGACACAAATCCCAGCAGTATTTTCTGGATCCATCTCCTAGAATAATGGAAACAAAAGCAAAAATAAACAAATGGGACCTAATCGAACTTAGAAGCCTTTGCACAGCAAAGGAAACCATAGACAAAATGAAAAGACAACCTACGGACTGGGAAAAAATATTTGCAAACAATGCAACTGACAAGGGATTAATTTCCAATATATACAAAAAGCTCACGCAACTCAATAACAACAAAAACAAAAAAAATGAATAACCCAAACAAAAAATGGGCAGAAGACCTAAATAGACACTTCTACAAAGAAGACATACAGATGGCCAACAGGCACATGAAAAGATGCTCAACATTGCTAATTAGCAGAGCAATGCAAATCAAAACTACAATGAGGTATCACCTCACACCGGTCAGAATGGCCATCATCAAAAAGTCTACAAATAGGGCTTCCCTGGTGGCGCGGTGGTTGAGAGTCCACCTGCCGATGCAGGGGACACAGGTTCGTGCCCTGGTCCGGGAGGATCCCACATGCTGCGGAGAGGCTGGGCCCATGGGCCATGGCCGTTGGGCCTGCGCAACCGGAGCCTGTGCTCCGCAACGGGAGAGGCCACAACAGTGAGAGGCCCGTGTACCGCAGAAAAAAAAAAAGTCTACAAATAATAAATGTTGGAGAGAGTGTGTAGAAAAGGGAACCCTCCTACACTGTTATACCGTGGGAATATAAATTGGTGCAGGTACTATGGAAAACAGTATGGAGGTTTCTTAAAAAACTAAAAATAGAATTACCACATCCAGCAATCCCACTCCTAGGCATATATCCAGAAAAGATGAAAGCTCTAATTCAAAAAGATACATGCACCCCAATGTTCACAGCAGCACTATTTACGATAGCCAAGACATGGAAGCAACCTACATGTCCATCAACAGATGAATGGATAAAGAAGATGTGACATATAAATTCAGTGGAATACTACTCAGCCATAAAAGAATGAAATAATGCCATTTGCAGCAACATGGATGGACCTAAAGAATATCACACTAAGGGTTTCCCTGGTGGCGCAGTGGTTGAGAGCCCGCCTGCCGATGCACGGGACACGGGTTTGTGCCCCGGTCTGGGTTGACCCCACATGCCGCGGAGCGGCTGGGCCCGTGAGCCATGGCCGCTGAGCCTGCGCATCCAGAGCCTGTGCTCTGCAACAGTGAGAGGCCCACGTACCAAAAAAAAAAAGAATATCACACTAAGTCAGACAGAAAAATATTATATATCACTTACATGTGGAATCTAAAAAATAGTACAAATGAACTTATTTACAAAACAGAAACAGACTCACAGACATAGAAAACAAACATGGTTACCAAAGGGGAAGGGGGTGGGGATAAATTGGGAGTACGGGATTAAGAGATGCATGCTGGGCTTCCCTGGTGGCGCAGTGGTTGAGAGTCCGCCTGCCGATGCAGGGGACACGGGTTTGTGCCCCGGTCCGGGAAGATCCCACATGCCGCGGAGCGGCTGGGCCCGTGAGCCATGGCCACTGAGCCCGCGCATCCGGAGCCTGTGCTCCGCAACGGTAGAGGCCACAACAGTGAGAGGCCCGCGTACCGCAAAAAAAAAAAAATAAAGAGATGCATGCTACCATATATAAAATAGACAAACAACAAGGATTAACTGTATAGCACAGGGAACTATATTCAGTATCTTGTAATAAACTGTAAAGGAAAAGAATCGGGGGAAAAAAACCTGAGCAGTACAAATCATCCTAAAAATCCTCTCAACTTTCAGGATTTGGGTCCTTGAAACTGGAAATGAACTTCTTTTGCATCTCTTTTTATTTGGGCCATAGCCTTTTCTGTAGAATAGTGGAAGCCAACGTCTAGTTTGGAAGCGGGAAAAAGAGTACAAGGTGTTAAATAAAAATACCTTTCTCTCTCTCTCTTGCCCAGCACATACAGTTAAATTGAAACAACTCCAAAGTATGCATTAAGTCACAGCATGCATTCTCAAAGGGGAATGAAAACTGGTTCTTGGCTGGGGAGAGGGGGTATGAAAAAAATCTTATATTACAGTGGTTTGGCGCCCTCCAAAGATGAGCCCTACTTAACAAAACTGTACTCTTCAGTGTTCAGTTCGTCTCACTGGGTTGTCCTGGGCTTCACAGGAGCAGCACTGAAATGGAAAACACAGCAAATGTATGCAAGATCAGTGCTCCACAACTATGGTGACAGATAGCTCTGATCCGGTGACTGGAAGACTTTGTATCGAGCGCTCAATTGCAAGGTCATGTTAAGAGTGACCTGCATGTGCCAGGAATCACCATTGGCTGCCTTGTGGACTCTGTTTATGTGTGCTCTTGAGAGCTTCCCTGCATAGTTCAGGCTTTGAGAATTAAATAAAAACTGTTTCTAATTTAAAAAGTTATTATTCAACACATCATTAACTACATCAGGTGCTGGAAAGAAAAAACAGCAATATCTGACTACCAGCTAATTCAAAGTTATCTTATCAAGGAAAAGTTAAATTCACTAAAAATTACTTTTAAGAAATTAATTTTTCAATTGTTTTACTTTTGCTGGAAAAGTGGGTTTTGAATGGTTTTTAAAAATTTTTGGTTACAGTTATATATTTAAATTAATTGCCAACTGGCATATATAATGATGCACTACAATTTATATAAGTATGTAACATTAAAAGCTATGCAGTAGACACAAAGTTAAATGTTAGCAGTTTTTTGATTTAACTCTCTCCCTCTCTCTTTTTTTTTTTCCTGTCTGCACCACTAGGCTTGTAGGATCTCAGTTCCTCGACCAGGGACTGAACTTGGGCCATAGCAGTGAAAGGCTGGAATCCTAACCACTAGGCCACCAGAACTCCCTAATTTAACTCTTAAAAATGTTTACTTATTCTTAACTCTGAATTGAATTTTAAAATTAAGGTTTATACTTTTTATGTATAAAGCAAACCTATACATATAGTACATAATAAATATGCAGTATACGAGTGGTATTAACATTTTATGGAGGGGCAATTAGGAAAAAAGTCTAAAACGTTCCTTAAGGGAGAGATAATAAAAAGAAGTTGAGGGGCTTCCCTGGTGGCACAGTGGTTGAGAGTCCGCCTGCTGATGCAGGGGATGCGGGTTTGTGCCCCGGTCCGGGAAGATCCCACATGCCACTGAGCGGCTGGGCCCGTGAGCCATGGCCGCTGAGCCTGCGCGTCCAGAGCCTGTGCTCCGCAACAGGAGAGGCCACAACAGTGAGAGGCCCACGTACTGCAAAAAAAAAAAAAAGGAAGTTGAGAAACACTGTTACAAGACCTATCAGATGGGAAAGTGAGCTAAGTCATTCAAGTGGGAGCTGCTGTGGAACACGCACTCCGACACTGAGTACTGAAAACGTCAAGTGGGTACCAAGGCACACCAAAAGCACGAGGTGGTGAGCATGAGTGGAGAGAACTTTGCCTCATACATATAAGAGAGAGTGAGGCAAGGAAATAGAACACACTGGAGAACAATACAGGGCTACGCGAATCACGATAGCTGCTGAGGCTTTAATGGGCACTGTGGCCCCATGTCATCCCGCTGTTTTGACGTGGTGATCACTGCAGATGTGTTTAATATTGCTCTTAATAAAGCCTTCAAAGAAGGTAACAAAAATTGTAGTATTTGAAAGCTTGCCTCAAACACCGAAAAAAACCAGAGAATCAGAGGATTAAGGACATTTTTTACAAAGAGTAATAAGGTCAGAAGCTTATTAACTTCCAAACCTTTTTTCTTTTCAACGTGGTGCCTTAACAGGGTAATGTCTTTGCTGATGGTAACTAAAAATGTGGAGACACTATACAGATCCCCCTTTTTTCCAGCCTAGACTTTTTGTGTAAATCAGACCATAAACGGAACACCTTTACTCCAGCAAGCTGTTCAATACATATTCTTCTCATATATTTCCAAGCTCATGTTACACTAAAAACCAGTGTGAAGGCCGGGGAGACATCACAATTTCACCCATACTTTTTAGCATCTGAAATCTTTCACAGGTGTCCTGAAAGAGGAAAAAGGTCATGACCTACAGGTCAAGTCAATGATCATTAGGTGATGCTGTAACAGAAGGTATCTAAACAACCTCTGTGGGTACATATGGTGCAGGATTAAATGTGCCTATTACTTAAAAGGTTATTTTTCATTTCACAAAATGAATTCTGAGCAGCATGAAAATTAGAATTGTCAAAACTAAAAGTACTAAAACTTCTGTTTTTCCATCAGGAATCTTGTCTCAGGTTAAACTGGCATTTTCCATAGATTAGTGAATAAACAAAACTGAAATAGTAACAAATTCAAGGGGAAAAAATACACACTCAAGTCAATGCAGCCAATCGCACACAAAGCCTACTACCTTCCCTAAGAAATTATTTTCGCCACTGATTTGCCCAGGAACCACATAACTGTTCTAAACACAAAAATGTTGCAAATTTTCCTTGCCCAGAAGTGGTTTTGAAAAGGATAAATGCATTTTAACATACATAATTTAGTTTGCAACAAACCACAAAAACAAAGGGGAAGAAGTCTGAAAAAAAGCGTATACATATGCTGTCATGATCCGATCAAATGCCACTAAAACATGATGAGTTGTTCCAAGTGCTCAAAATGCTCTACAGTCTTGTTAAAAAGTTAAAGGTTCTTCTTTCTTTTTTCTACTCAACGACTGCCCTTATTCTATCGGCAGTTTGGCATTCTAGCTCACCTTGTGTTCTTAATTGCAAGGGCACTCAGCAAATAAAAACTCTGTGAGACTAAGTGACCATGGCGTCTAATTGTGGCTGCAGTCACAGGACTTGGGAGTGCTTCTCAGAGATCCACAGGCTGCAGAGGGCTGCTGTCTGCATGAGAAGCCAGGTTACATGCCAATGTCAACAGAACTCCCTGAGATCAATGTGATGATCAACGAGATGAGTTTCCAGCTTTCTCTCACAGTGAACAGGGCCAAGTTTCTCAAAAGGGAATCAAGTTCTGTTCCACGCTCTACCACCAAACAAAGCAGCACAAAAGGAAGTCAGTGGTGTTCATTAGAAAAGACAGAGAGAGATCAGGTATATCTGCCAATGAACATTAGCAAGACTCTCTGGTGAACAGACTTAGCTCAATTATAATGGCAAAGCCACCACGGACTTTTAATTATTAAAAGGTAAACCATATGCCAGAGTAATAGAAGACAACTCAGTAATTAAGAACGGTAGGAGATGGTAGCTCTTAATCTGTTTCTTCTTGACTTTTTTGATACTCTGAAGACCTTTTCTTGAAGCAAAAAAAGCTTTATGCAAAGTAACAATAAATCTGAGGAAATGATGTAGCTAAACACGCCCCAGCAACCAAATTCCTGTGTAGGGATTTACTTAGGAGATATATATATATATATATACACATATTATATATGTATTAAATTTTAGATGAAGAACTTATACCAACTTTACTGCTGACTTATTTTGACAAAGCCACTTCTTTAGGTCTTGGTTTCTTTAACCATTTAAAAAAAAGGTAATCGTATTTGTCATTACGTAATCAAAACAGATAATTAAAATATAACATGACAATATTCTATTATGAGAGCCAAAGTAAATTCAAAAGTAAACACAAGATGGCCTGTCCTCATACAAAATCAAACACCAGTAACAATTTGGCCTAAAAAACTGAACATAAAGACCTACAACCACATCGTAAGTGGTTACAGTTTATGAATGTATTTTCTAATTTGAAAACACACACACCCACACACCGACACCCACACCCACACACCCACACCCACACACACACACTCCAAGCCAAAATGATAGACATTTACATATTAGGGAAATTAAGTACTAAGTATTATACTGTTTTGGTGCTAAAATATAAAAGGATTAAAATTATAATATCATAGGTTTAGAATGGTGAAAATAGAACTTAAAAAAAAGATCAACACATATGAGCTGTATCATAAAAGGTTCCGAGTAGCACAAAAGGTTCCAAGTGGAACTTTTCCAAAGGCTGAATACTGTAGCTTCTACCTTCATAGTTTCTTAAATCAGTCTCCTCCTTGGTATAGCCTTGGCCAACATTCAAAGTCAAGCCCTTATTCTCACTATAACACCTTTCAACCATTCTCTTCCCCTCTACTCTCCATGCCGCCCAATCTACATAATGCTGCCAGATTAATTCCTTCAAAGTACAGATCTAATCACATCACTCACTTAAGGAAAAAAAAAAAAGCAGCAGCAGCTTCAATATTTTCCAGCTAATTAGCTACAACTCGTTATTCTAGCGCTCAGGACTCTAAATGTAGTCCCAAGCTTCTTCCTCACCCTGTAGTCAAACCAAACTGCACTAGGCTATGTTTCCCATCATTTTTTGCCTTTGCTCTGGTGGTCTGCCTTGCTTCCCCTGTCTCCCACCTATTCCTTCGAAGGCCTATGTCACTTTCCAGAAACTCACTAACGCCTTCCCATATGCTCTTAAGAAACCGCACCATCTCCCTCTTTGGAAACTTCAAGGCACTCGCCTTAGCAGCTTATTGTGAAAGCTGGTATGCAGTGGTCATTCCCCCTGTAGGTTCCTTGACAGCAGGATCTGTGTCCTACTTATTCTGTCTTCTTGAAGCCTGTCTCATGACAGGGGAACTTAGAGGCTTCTGAGAAATATGTCTAAGGAACTTACTGAGGCAGGAGAGTCATTATAAGACACTGGTTTATGGCTTATAGAAACATCATTAATATAAAAGTTACATATAAAAGTATCATATCCACAACAAATTATGCTCCAATTTACCATTTCAGCTCTGCAACCTTTCAAGTAAGAAAAAAAATTATATCTCCTATATATGACATAATCTGTTTCAGAAAATAGATTTTTATTCAGCTAATCTCTATATGAAGTAAAATTTCTGAGAAAAGACTCTGTATAGAAAGTTAAAAAAAATGTGTCACATCAGCTTTCAGGCTGCCATTAACTTGGATGACCAGATCCTAAAGCAGAAATTCTAGAATAGTCAACTGGTGAATGAGTAATGTAAAGCCACTATAAAGATAGGCAGCTTGGTGTTGTGGAAAGAACAGTGGGAGGCAGGCGCCCTGGGGTCCCCATGTGTGACCCAGCCCAACTCACTTGGCTTTTGCCTATCCTTGGCTTCTTCACTTGTCAAATCAGGGAACTGGACTTGATGAACTCTAAGACCCAGTTCCAACACTCTAAAATTCTATAAGCATCACACATATCTTCACTGAATGATTACTAATGAGAGATGTGGCAGAAAACGATAACTCCCTGCAATATTTAATCTTTCAATTTTATTAAAAAAAAAGGATAACTCCACAAATCTTCAGTCTAAAAAGGCCATATATTTAGGGTTATTGCATTTTCAAAGAAGTTTCCAAATTAAAAAAAAAAATTGAAACAATAATAAAAAACCATCTCTGAGGACTAAGAAAAATACAACTAGGGGAAAACAAAAATATGTCCCCCCAAACCTCAAACCACTATAAGTACTGCTAAATAACACTTTGAAAAAAGTGAACGTTCCAATAGAAATTTAAGATGCCAGATAAAGTTATAAAATTGTCAGGTGAACAGTGGAAATATAAAGTGGTAAAATGTTTCTTTCAAGTTGTCTGTGGATCTCTTGTCTAATACTGATTCAAGCTATAGGGATATGAAAAGCAAAACTTTCAGGATTCCTCAGACAACAAGAAACTAGCATTTTAGGAGTATATATACAATTTAGTTAGCCTAACTTCCAATGTCTCTCTTTTTTCTTCTTTTGCCTTAAAGGCTTCAGGCAGGAGGCTCTGAGCACAAGTCATGAGTTCTGGTTCTCTCAGCTTCCAGTTTGGATTGTGGGTTGGCCATGACTTGATGGTGCCAGTAACTAGGGGTTACCAGCACTCAGCTGGAACAAAAGTATAATGTGTGGCACTACAAGAGCTCTGAAAAGCATCTTCTCAAAATACTGGAGGGAAAAAGGCTATTTCTAGAAAATACTGACAATTAATTGATATGAAGCTCTATCTCCCACCACCCCCCCTAAATCAAAACCAAAAACACTTTATCACAAATAGAGCTTCGCCTCTTCATTCTGGGATCATTGACTCTTGACTCAGCTGATCTGTCTCACCTTCTGATGCTTTGATCACATATCCTCCCTTCTTTTCGCCAGGAGGCACATCAAGCAGCTGCATGACTCTGTCCAGAAGCCCGTGGATTATCTCAAACCCAGGATTCTTATTGTAATAAACAGCACAGAGATGCCTGTAGTTTCTTGCACCTACATCTGAAAAAAAATAAAAGAACTGGTCACAAGGCTACACTGACCATCACTTAAGAAGCTGATTTACCCCAAAACATAAACTCAAGCAAAATCAACAAAAAAGGAAACCAATTAGAAAACATAGAACCAATCAACCTCAGAAAGACAAGATAAGATGGTTTTTCAACCATTAAATTCCCTGAGGTGTTTTTACTTGGGGGAGATGCGGAAAACCCTCAATGCTGGCCCAGGAACAGTAAGGCTTCATTGTGGTACGAATTGGTAAAGAATTTAGCAACATTTTTCAGAGCCTTAAAATTTCATACTCTTTTATTTACAATACTATCCAAAAGAAATAATTCTAAATACAAAAATGGATTCATGTAGAAAGATACTACTTCTACACAAAGCATTATTTCCAATAGTGAAAATGAGAAACAACCCAAATTGGGAAATGGCTACGTAAAGTACAGCACAATCACTCAGCAGAATACTATGAAGCTAAAAGGCATCTTTATGAAGATTTATAATAGAGCTAGAATACTTACAATAGTAAACAAAACAAAAAAAGGAGGCCACAAAGGTCAAAAAGAGTCAAAACTAAATTATATTATCTAAAGAATATACACAGGTTGGACAACTATGAAGCAAAGAAGCGAATGACTATCACAAAAGTTAGGATAGTGATTGCTCTACGTAAAGGGAAGGTAGTTTGGATGGGGAAGGGTCTTAACTTGGATGGTTAAACTAGTGTTTGCTTTATAATCTTTGTAAACTGTTTATGTCATATATACACATCACAATTAAAACAGGAAAAAAAAAGCAATTTATGAAGAATCACAGCTACGTAAATATAACCACAAGCCAAAAAACTCCATGCACAGGAAAAAGAATGTAAAGAAATATACCTGAATGTTAATAGAGGTTCTGTTTGGGCAGGAATATATTTTTTTTTCCCATTTTTCCTTGATTAGTATATTTTTTCTACTTTGAAAATCAGGACAAACTTACACAATGTAATATTTTTTTAAAATAATTGCAATAATCCAAGTGAACTCTAATAGGTGACTAGATAAACTGGTTCACCCATACAATGGAATACTACTCAGCAATAAGGGAGACTTGATAACTTAGAGGAATCTCAAGGACATGAAGCTGAATGAAAGAAGCCAGTCTTAAAAGGTAATATAAGTGGACAATATAAGTCCATTTATATGACATTCTGGAAAGAACAAAAGTATACCAACAGAGAACAAGATAGCGGTCGTCCGGGGTTAGATGTGGGGGAAAGAATGTGACAACGTGGGACATGTGGGTTTTGGGGGTGACAGAACTGTTCTGTATCCGCAGTGATGGTTACAAAAATTTTAAACTCATTTTTTTTTAAACATCTTTTTTGCAGTATAATTGCTTTACAATGTTGTTAGTTTCTGCTGTATAACAAGTGAATCAGCTATACATATACATATATCCCCATATCCCCTCCCTCTTGTGTCTCCCTCCCACCACCCTCCCTATCCCACCCCTCTAGGTGGTCACAAAGCACCGAGCTGATCTCCCCGTGCTATGTAGCTGCTTCCCACTAGCTATCTATTTTACATTTGGGAGTGCATATATGTCCATGCCACTCTCTCACCTCGTCCCAGCTTACCCTTCCCCCTCCCCGGGTCCTCAAGTCCGTTCTCTACGTCTGCATCTTTATTCCTGTCCTGCCCCTAGGTTAGTCAGAACCATTTTTTTTTTTTTGAGATTCCATATATATGTGTCAGCATACGGTATTTGTTTTTCTCTTTCTGACTTACTTCACTCTGTATGACAGACTCTAAGTCCATCCACCTCACTACAAATAACTCAATTTCGTTCCTTCTTATGGCTAATATTCCATTGTATATATGTACCACATCTTCTTTAACCATTCATCTGTTGATGGACACTTAGGTTGCCTCCATGTCCTGGCTATTGCAAATAGTGCTGCAATGAACATTGTGGTACATGACTCTTTTTTGAATTATGGTTTTCTCAGGGTATATGCCCAGTAGTGGGACTGCTGGGCTGTACGGTAGTTCTATTTTTAGCAAAACTCATTTTTAAAGAAAGAAATGCATAGCATATAAAGACAGACTCAAATTCAGTGGAGATCATTTAACTTTTTAACAGGTAGATACACTTGTGGCCCTTTAATAAATTCTGGAGGAGACCACTGCTCTACACAAACAGTGAATGAATGTTGGCTTCGTTTTGCCTTTCAAATCAGGAAAAGAGAAAGAACAAACTAATGTCTATCTGGGAGAACAAACTGAAAATAAAAAGCTGCTTCATATTAGCATGTATTGAGCAAAAGTTCTTCCACAGACTTATTCCCATACTATAATTTGCACAAAATATAGAATGTCTTTTGCCTTCCAGATATCCAAATAAACAAATGAGTATTTTAAAACACTGTACTTTACTGCTAGTAATATAAAAGTTAGCCAATAAATGGGGTAAAAGGAAAGGGAAACTTAGTATCTTTCTATCAACCTATCTGTCATCTTAATTCTCAAGACACTCATGTAAGCTAGGTTTTATTGTACCTATAAAGTGGATAGGGAAAATAAGATGGGGAAACAAAAGTTCAGAAAGGTTTTGCCCAAAGTCAAGCTAACTGCCTGGAGAGAACTGTAATTAATTACACAGCTAATAAGTTACAAAACCAGGATTTGACCAGGACTGTCTTAACACTAAAATCCATGCCCTCTCTACTATACAGTAGAAATCTCTACCTCTCTAAAGGATTTAGATGAGATCTCTAAATCTCTAAAGGATTTAGATGAAAATAAACAATATAAGGGCAAGCTTATGTATGAATATATTCTTAGTATAGTCAAAGATGTGCATTCTTGAAATGTTTTTGATATGATACACAGATGTTTTCATTTTCAAAAGTTTTCATATTTAAGAATTGTAGTCAAGCAACTGAAATAAATTATTTTTAGAAGTCAGTTAAAGTTTCTAGCCATCAACAGTACTGTTAACTCATGGGAAGTACATTCTGAGTTAAACTTTGGGCTGAACATACATAGAGAAATAACTGTTCTTGCCATGTAACATTTCTTAGCACACACTATGTTCAAAGCACTCCACTGGAGGTCAAAGCCAGCATAGAGCCTGCACAGACTAAACCCTCAACAATTATTTTCTGAATAAATGAATAAAGCCTGGAAAGGAAGCTAAGCATACACAAAAAAATCATTAAACAAGGCCAGGACACAAGACAGTGGCCACATTCTAAGTCAGCACAAGAGCCAGCTGGTGTCAGAAAGTGAGTACTGTGCCACTGTCACTCTCCATCACTTCCATGTGCAAGAATAAAGTAATTTGGTACCTAAAAGCTATAATCGGAGGTGTCGGAATAAAGATTAATATTAAAACCAGGCAGGCATCAAACATCACTAAATCAACCACATGCATTAACTAAAATGAGGGGCCTGATTGCTCTGTAGGAACACACACACACACACACACACACACACTCCTCCTCTTCCCCCTCTCCCCCTCCCTCCCTGCTCAACCCCTCTCCCCACCCCACTTCCCTTGAAGGGAAAAAAATGAAATGAAACAAAACTAATTTATCCCTTTCATATTACGTACGGACTTGCTCCTGGGTATCTCTGCCATGTGGTACCCATTTGTTGGTGTCACATGCTTCCACTTTAACACACAGACACGTACTGAAACCACTTTGTAGCCCCATTTTTGCTGTGAGAGGAGAGTCCAACAGTAATGCCATCATTCAGAGAGCTTAGCCACACAAACTGGAAGCTCTATTCTGTAACCTGTGCCTTGGAATATACTTCTGTCCTCATCTCCAACTTGTGTAAAACTTGCCTTTCTGATAAGAACAGCAACATCTGGTTTAAAGACTTAGAATTAAAAAAAAAAAAAAATTAAGTGATTTTGATGATCAGAATAATGAACTTACAATAAAAAATACAAGACTTAAAAAAAATTATACTCCATTCAAGAAAGGTTTCAGTATGTTTACAGCACACGCATATACAATAATGAGCTATATATTTTTAAACTCAATTGTGCAGTATTTTAAGGAAAGGCCACTGACCTTTAGGGCTTTCTACTAAACCCACCATGAGAATTAGATTAAATACATTATTTAGGTGCCCCCTCCCAGCTCCCACCACTGATTGGCTGGTTTTTCACTCTCCCAAGTGCTACCATTCCCTCTAGACTTGCTTCCTCACATCTTGCTAAGACATTCCCTCTGACTTATGTGGATTCAATTAGAAGAGAAAATAACCACATACTCAGTTCCACCCAGAATTTCTCCTTGGAGAAACTGCTAGGCATAATAAAATTCCCACTTCCTAGTATTTTGCACTGAGAGACCATATTACATCACAGGAAGTTCACTGACTGCATGCCGCAAAATAAGAACTATTTAAATTTCATGTCAAAACTAAGGTTTGTTGGAAATGCCTCAGTTCTTTATAACTCAGTTAACAGACCTCTTGTGTCATGCCATCAAACAATTCTGCTTTTTAAATAGGCCTGCCAAGTATGTCAGCCTAAATTACCAGTGTCTTTCACAGACTTCAAAGTACTGCCCGGAGAGGCTGATGCAAACCACCCAGAGAAGGGGTGGCTGGCTACGATTCTGGAAGCTGAAAGAACATGCCAAGTGATTTTATAAAAGAAGAAAAAAGGAAAAAAAGTGATATGTGACGCCCCTTGGTAAATGACTATCACACACAACTCAAATTTTTCGAACAGCCTTCTGCTTAGTGTAGATTCTCTCTCACCAAAGTACCAATGATTAAAAGCAAATTAGGGGTGTTAGGCAATGTTATCGTAAGTGGCACAGAATGCAAAAGGATAAGAGTCTTCAAGAGAAGCTTTCCATCTCTATTCTCACATTCACCGAGAAGCCCAAATGAAGATGCTAGGAGAGGGCTTCCCTGGTGGCACAGTAGTTAAGAATCCACCTGCCAGTGCAGGAGACATGGGTTTGAGCCCTGGTCCAGGAAGATCCCACATGCCGCGGAGCAACTAAGCCCGCGCACCACAACTACTGAGCCTGCGCTCTAGAGCCCGTAAGCCATAACTACTGAGCCTGCATGCTCCAACTACTGAAGCCCACGTGCCTAGAGCCTGTGCTCCACAACAAGAGAAGCCACTGCAATGAGAAGCCTGCACACTGCAACGAAGAGTAGCCCCCGCTCACCGCAACTAGAGAAAAGCTTGCATGCGACAAAAAAGACCCAACGCAGCCAAAAATAAAATAAAATAAATAAATTTTAAAAAAGAAAAAAAAAGATGCTAGGAGAAAGCCTACTGGGAAACCAACAGAGCTCCCAGGGCAATTGGTGGCTGATATTGAGCTTGAGAATAATAGCCTGGCCAAGCTCAGAAAATGAAACAAATCACCTTGATTTTTAGTCTATTCCATTTAAAAAATTTCTTTAATATTGGTACCCATGAGACTAGTATAGCTTATATTACAAATTTTACTTATCTTCAGAAGAAATTCAGAGTAGGCCTAATGATTCACAAAAGCTATAAGAATCCTGTCAAGACACAGACTTTAAAAAATTAGATCTAATATGGGAAAACAGGAACCTTTACACACTCTTGGTAGGACTGCAAATTTGTAAAAAATCCTTTTTAGAAGAGAATTTGACAAGGTAGCAAACATTTAATATGCATATCTATGGACTGACCAATTCAATTTCTAAAAACACATATTTGTATAAGGGTACAAGGATATTCATTACAATAGACATATTTTAGCAAAAACCTGGTAATAATCTAAACAGTCATCATAATAGTTTGAGTCAATAAATTACAGTATATCCGTATAATGAGATACTATGCAGCCATTAAAAAGAATGAGGTGGACAGAATGTGTTCATAGGAAAAAAGTACAGAAGACAGAAAAAGCATAATCCTATTTGTGTAAACACTAAAAAGAATTTACCTGTATTTGTGGCTATATAGAGAAATGTAAAACATACGGTTGCATACGCATAGAATGTCTGGCAACTAATTCTAAGAGTAGGATTTGGGAGAAGTTGGATATGTGTATTTTTTTTTTTAATGTGAAAACAACAGAATTACTCAATACATATTTGTGAAAGTTCTTAAAGATATTACAAATACATTTTCAATTTTAAAAAACATAATAAAACCTAAGAACAATTTTCCTTAGAACACTTCTATATTATGGCACTGAGGTAAAGACTTTCCTTCTTTTAAATAATGCTGAAAGCCAAGAAACAAATGTGAGGAAAAATCTATGACCTTCTCAATGCATGAAGGAAAAGGTTACATCCTTGTGGGTTGGCTTTTATTTCGTTAACATAAACCTGGAATGGATTTTTATCTATTAAAAAAGTACGATATTCAATGCATGACAGAGCACATTATACTCATGTTAGCAGATCTTAACTATGTGAACCAAACGTACTAAAATAACTTTCTATATTAAAAATGATGGTATTCACACAATTAAGATGCCATCACATATGCGAATGATGCTACTCCAAATACTGCTAATGTCAATGCTCCTTACACCCATATTTTTTGGATTATTAATTGGAAATTCTACACACGCAAAAACATGAAGTGGTAAAAGTAAACTCATCTAGACTGGTGACATAAGCTCTCTTCAGAAAGCCACATTCCACATGTGGATGTGAGATAATCTTCCATTATTTAATGGCTGCAGAATTAATGGACAATTTCTCAGAGCTGAAGTATTTTACAAGCTCATAACGAAAATGCTTTCATTGAGCTTTTTATCAAGCAAAGAATTATACAAAAAACTACGAAGACTGGGCCCCTAAAGTTTAGCAGGTTACAAAATAAGACAGATACATGAAAGGTACAAACCGACAGCAAACAGAAGGAACACACCAAATCATAAAGGAACAGTGAATTAGCTCTGTTCTATGCGGCCATGGTGGTGCCAGGAGGAGAAAAGAACAAGAATCTTAAATATACTAAAGTTAAAAAAAATTAACTTTAAATTTAAAAGTTTAAAAAAAATTCTAAATTTCCATATCCAAACTAGGCAAGGTAAGAAGTAGATCTTTCAGATTTAGAAAAGTTTCAGGGAGAATGAGAAATTTTAGCAACTATTTAAGCAGCAATTTGGGGGACAGAGGAAAGGTGGCTTGTTCCAGGGCTGCAGCAACGCTCTGGAGACGCAGAAACAACCTGAGCAATACAATAATTACTAAAACCCAGCAGTTTTAAAATTATTAAAATGCAGTAGTTAAAACTAAAAGGCAGTATGATTATCGGGGTTCTCCACCGATAAATGTCAAACTGACAACTGGATGACTGTATCATGCTAAATTTAAAACACCCTATATACTTGCTTTACGAAGCCAAAGTAAGTCTTCCTTCTTAGGCTATCATTCCTTTTAAACTTAGATTCAACCCCATGATGCCTTTTCTCCTGCCATTTTTGTGAGCTTTTAGGCATCCTGGCAGCTTCAGTGACCACTGTGGAATAAACTGTGATGGCAGAATTCAATCTGCGTTTTCTGCGTTTAATAAAAAGCCAGAATGCTGGACTTTGCAAAATATAGTTGCATTTCTGGGCATGAAGATTAGAAATTCACAACTGCTCCTCTGAAGTAATTGTTTACTATTTTGTTGATAGTTTCTCCTAGACACTGAAAAGACAAACATAACAACTGAAACCAACCAGTTACTCACACAGCAGCCCCATCTGATAGCTTCAGTACAGCCTCTACCGGACTTCCCTGCTATAATAAAGCTGAAAATTCACCCCACAGCAGAGTCTGCATTCAACTTCTCGTTCCAAAGACACCGCCACTCTGCCCAACAAAAGGGATAAATCAGCTCTGTCCCTCGAGTCATGACTAATTTTTTAAAATGTTGCAGCAACTTCAGATCTTACAATTCAATAAATGCAGTGACTTGCTCAGCCTCTAAGAACAGGACTGTGTCTGGCTCACAGTGGAAATCCTCACACTTGAGGAGGGTGCCTGAGTCCCTCACCGGGCAGCCTGACAGCCTCATGACATGGATGGCCAGTCAGAAAGTCCACATTAGCATAAGAAACTATCCGATAAGGTCAAGCACAAAAACACGGGCTAGTAGACTTTCGTCTACTCTTACAGGAACGCAAGTCAGACAGAATTTGTGGAAGGCATATTGAAATCCAATACAGATTCCTCTTCCATTTCCATTTTGGAAGATACACTTGCCTACACAAAAACCATGAGGCTGAGAGTGCTGGGTTTTCCTTAATGTTACGAAACAAGTTAGTGGCAGCTGTCACTCCCTTCTCTGTGCTATCAGGGCAGCTTGTACACTCCCTTGGCAACCTTTTCTCTCATGTTCCAAGCAGCCCCTGGCAAAGAAAAGGAACTAAAAGATACTTCCTCCCAGTACAACAAATGAGACTGTCTAGCCATACATCTCCACCCCTTTTAAACCAGCAGTTCGAGTACTGTCCTCACTAGTGAAAATTTGGGACATTTTCATAGTCCCTAGAAAACTGCTGTGTCATTTCACTTTTGATGGTCTAGATTTTTTTTTTTTTTCTTCAAAATTGTTTCATTATTTGGGAGGAAATGGCTACTGTAAATCCAACAGAGAAATGGTTCCTGGTTCGAGAGACGGTAAAAACATATACGTTCAATTCACTGAAAAGAAGTGGGTGATGAATTGCTCAAAAAACATTCCTGGACTTCCCTGGTGGCTCAGTGGTTAAGAATACGCCTGCCAATGCAGGGGACACGGGTTCGAGCCCTGGTCCGGGAAGATCCCACATGCCGCAGAGCAACTAAGCCCGTGCACCACAACTACTGAGCCCGTGTGCCACAACTACTGAAGCCCGTGCGCCTAGAGCCCATGCTCCGCAACAAGAGAAGCTACCGCAATGAGAAGCCCACGCACCACAACGAAGAGTAGCCCCCACTCGCCGCAACCAGAGAAAGCCCACGCACAGCAACAAAGACCCAACACAGCCAATTAAAAATAAACAAAACAAACAAAAAAAACACCCCAACATTCCTACTTTCTTAAGTAAATTCCCACATTAGTACGTTTTGGTTTTCTTTTCCTAAAAAAAAAAAAGTGCACAACAGAAGAAAAACCAATTAAGTTCAAAGTTAGGTAAAAATGAGCCCCAAGTGCCTTAGCAAGGTGATATTAACCCTTTAATGGCCAGCAAAGGTTTTTCAATTCATTCTCAAAGAAAATTTCCAGAGACCAAGAAGCTAGGTATTGGGCCTTAGGTATTGCTAATACGCTGATAATCAGAGCAAACACCAAATGGTGCTTATTACGTGGCTGGAACTTTTCAAAATACATTTAATTTTTACAAGTCTACTGAAATAAGCGTTATCATTATTCCCATTGTACAGATGAGGAAACTGAGGCACCAAGAAATTAAATAAATTGTCCAAAGTTAAGCAGCTGGTAAATGGCAGAACCATGACTCAAACGCAGGCACTCTGGCTGCAGTCTCTCATGGAACCGCGGTGCTGGGCTGCCTCTCCTGCAGAGTCCTCTCTGTACACCAGATGACAGGCAGGGAGACCATAGGTCCATATTTAGAATAATCCAGCAGAAAAGCTTCTTCTGTGATGAAATAAAATCCAGGCCTACCTAAACAGGAAACACACTCCACATAAACTAAAGCAAACCTATGTTTTCAAGATGAAAGACTGAGTGCATCTACCTCCTCTTATTCCTCAAATCCCATTGATATGACAGAATATTTTAAAGAAAAACAATAAACCATGACGGTGTAAGACAACAGGCAAAAGTGGTATCAGTTAAAAATGGATTGATGTGGAAAACAGAGCAGAATAAACACAACTAAAATCAGGTATAAAAGAGGTTTGCTACAGAGATAAGAACTATTCTTCCTGATGAAACAAAGCGTAGCAGAAAGACAGAGCTTTGAATTAAAAAGTATATGAATGGGGTTTCTGGAACTATCACCAGGGTGATTTGTTAAATGATGGCCTATAGCACTTGTATTTAAGAACAGCTCTCTTTCAACCTCCAAGCACAGGCCTTCCCAAGAAACAAAGAGGAAAAGAAAAACAGCAAAGGCACCTCTACCCAGGACTGCAATACAGTAAAATGGTGTTCCATGCCTACAGCAAAACCTTCCCTGTGGCAACCGCAGCTTGCGCCTCACCCTCACCGTCCAGGCTCTGAGCTGCCTGCTTGTGAGCATGCCCAGCCCTGCAGGGAGCCTTTGCAATTAGGGAAGAGTCCTGTTGCTGAAACAGTATTGCAGAACTTTTGAGAAGATCTCGAGTAATTAACCTAATCCTATATTTAGAAATATGAAAGGATCACCAAGGATCAAAACAACATAAAACTCAAAGAACTAGGATGAAAGGTAACAAGTCAAAGTTAAGAGAAAAAACTGACATTGGAATTACAATAAATTCTCAGTTATCTATACCAATGGATGATTTGAGGTATAAGAACCCTCAAAACTATTTGCAGCTGGCACTGAAAATGTTTTCTGATTTCTATTACAGCAGATTTATCACCCAAGGAAAATTCTACACAGAAGTTTTATTCTCTAAGGATATAAGCAGAGACCAAAATTCTGGCCCTAGCTCTAAGTTCCTTATTTTATGCAGCCTTGTGCAAATTACCACTTTTCTGTCTTAATTTTCCAGTATATTAAATGGGGACAATATTTTGTCCCATTTGCCTCAAAGAGATGTTTTAACAATCAAAAAAGTACCTTAAAAAATTGGGGGGGGCGGGGCTTCTCTGGTGGCACAGTGGTTGGGAGTCTGCCTGCCGATGCAGGGGACACAGGTTCATGCCCCAGTCCAGGGAGATCCCATATGCCGTGGAGTGGCTAGGCCCGTGAGCCGTGGCCGCTGAACCTGCGCATCCGGAGCCTGTGCTCCGCAACGGGAGAGGCCACAGCGGGGAAAGGCCCGCGTACCGCAAAAAAAAAAAAAAACCTCTGGCCTTGGATGAGTTAGATAATGCACAGACAGACTAACGGACTTGGCCAAGAACTAGAAACAAAAGCCAAAAAAAAAAAAAAAAAAAAAAAAAAAAATTGGGGGCGGGAAAGCAAAAAGCACCATACAAATGCAAGGTGACACTGTTAACTGAAGACAGGCTGCATACTGGGAGCACATGGAATCCAGCCTAGGCTGAAAGGTTTGCAATGGACAGTCCACAGGGTACCTTTATAGAATCAATTTCCTAAGACAGGCCGATTTACAGTCAATAGTTCTTGGTTACTTTCTAGTAGTTAGAATGACGCCATGTTGACCTCTTCAGGAGAAACTGAGGAAAAGGCCCCCTCTTTTGTCAACTGATTCAAAAGAACACATTCTGAATTCTGCAGAGTCTGGGGTAAGACTGAATAAATACTGCTAGGACTTCAACTGTTAAATCCAGGGAATCAAAGGAATACTACCAGTAATTTAGTCATTTGAGGGCACTGCTCACCAAGAGATACCACATATGCAGCTCGAACAGTCAGTCGGACTTATATAAGTTGAAGACATGCAGAAGTTTGAACGAGACAGGCTTTCTTGGCAATCATGTTTAAGGACTTACTAAGTACATAATATATTTATTAAATAACAGCTACATTCCAAATATTAGACAAAGCAACTTGCTGTACTAACAAGTCCAGACCATCCTCAAAAGAAGCAAAAACTGGTAAAACACATTTACAATCACTGGTACAACAGTAATATGAACAATCATTGTTAAACTAGAATAGAAAGATATCAAGTACATCAAAATGATATGCATATAAATCACATGACATAAGAAAAAAACACTCCATAGTGCTTTTCAAGTTGAGGTTTTAATAGGGTTCTTCATAAACATTATTAAATTCTCTGTTAAAATTTGCTTTCCATTAAAAGTAAGCGATATTGCAATCAAATATCTGGCCCTTGCTTGGATTGATTCACATAAATCAGTCATGAAAATTAAACTTATGAGATAATTGGGAAAATTCAAACACTAGCTGGATATTTGATGGTAAGATATAATGATGGCATTGGATTATTAAAAACAATAGTGGTAGCCCTTACCTTTCATAAATACAAACTAAAGTGTTTGTTGATAAAATGATGTGATGTCTAAGATTTATACTAAATGAATACAAGGAAGTGGGTTGGAGTATAGATGAAAGAAGTCTGGCCATGTGTGAGTTGATAACTCTTGAAGGTGGGTGCTGGAATCATAGGAGTAATTAATTACATTATTTCCTCTATTTTTATATACAGTTGATGTTTTCATAATAAAAAATGCTTTAAGTATACAAATCAAAGGTGATTTATTCTTACCTCTGCTAGAATCTTTTATTACAATGTCAGAGATTTCAAACAGTTTCAGAGGAAGGGGCATCTTCCGATTCGCAGCTATGGTCTTTAGGAGGCCAGGAAGAAGGGTAGTGCGTGCCACCTACAGGAGAAGACATGAAATTGCACTGACCAAATAGGAAGCAGACATACCTGGTTATTAATCCATGGTCTCACAGGAAGACACTTTTGGAAAATGCAATGCCTAAATATCCAAGTCATTTTTAATTTTTAATTCCAGTACTTCATATCCTGCTTCATTTCACAAAGTAACTGAAGTAAATTACAAGAAATACCAATATTTAAACAGTTTTAACATGAATTAACCAAATTTTAAAAAACTAGGACCAGGGAAAAAATGTAAATGCAATTAAAATACCAGGACAATGAGAAAAACAGAACACAAATATGTAGGCACTAAAAAACCACACAGCTGCTATGGGCAGGTTGTGACTACAGCTTTCAGCTTAGTAGCCAAAACAAATAGGAAAATGTATAGTTATTTCATTCTTAATATTCATAAGAAATACAAATACACATTCCAATTCTTAAAAAAAAAAAAGGGCAAAACTTCCCCTGCTTTGTCTGTGAAATAAATTTCTCATTCTAAGCTGTATGAGATACGTTAGCTTCCAACACATCATGTTACCAGAAGGGTTTTATGAGCGACGGTATTACATCTGCAGTCAGACTCCAACACCATTATCTTTTGCCCAGACTCTGCATGGGCTTCCTAGGATGATTTCTCTGCTTCTACTTTGCCACCTTATGATCTATTATTCTCCCTACAGTAGAGTGACCCTTAACACCTAAATCAGATCATGGAACTCTCCTGCTCAGAAACATCCAATGAACTTCCATCAGATTTTGAATAAAACCCCATGCCCTACATGGGGCTTTATGTGAATCTGGTCCTAGCCACCTCTCCAACCCCGACGCCCGGTGCTCTCCCTGGCATACTGTGCATGCTCCAGCCACACGCCGCCATCAGGATCCCATCCCAGGCCTCCACACGTGCTCTTTCCTCTGCCTCATACATTCTTCCTCTAGATTCGTATGTAGCTATCTTACTTCCTTCAGGTCTCTGCTCAAAGGTCTACATGGTCCTACATGGGCCTGCCCTGCCCACCCTGGCTAAAACAACAGTCCCTCTTAGATCCTGCACATGTAACAGTAAGCCCTTAAAAGGACTTGCTAGATTGTGTTGAGGAAAGAAGAGAACACAGGGACCTCCCTGGTGGCGCAGTGGATAAGACTCCATGCTCCCAATGCAGGGGGACCAGGTTCAATCCCTGGTCAGGGAACTAGATCCCACATGCATGCCACAATTAAGAGTTCGCATGCCACAACGAAGGAGCCCGGGAGCCACAACGAAGGAGCCCGCCTGCCACAACTAAGACCCAGAGCAACCAAATAAATAAATATTAAAAAAAAAAAAAGAAGAGAACACCTTTCCTACTATATTCACTCTACCAGAAAGCTGCTATTAGCCTTCAACTCAGTGCTTTCTGAAATATGGGTCACTTTCCCAACCAGAGAGAAAGTGCCCAAACCATTCACAGAACAAAACTACAATGTTTAAGGAAAGCTTAACTTATTAGAATAAAAACAAGCCACTTTTGTAGATGACTTTTTTATTTTTTTTTTTCACTTATTTTATAGATAAGATTTATTTATTTAAAAACTCACAGCAACACAAAAAATTAAACCTGAATCAGATCAAGCACCTAGATCTAACTCCAATTTACTGAAAATATAGGGGACCACAGGAATATAGTCAGCAAAATCCTAATGTGAGAACTCTACAGGGTAAGTGACCCAGTTTCTTCCACAAAGTGAAAGGGGGAGGGGGAGAGAGGGAGAGAAGGAAAGAGATGAGGAGCAACCTGTGGATTAAAAGAGACTTAAGAAGCACATCAATCAACTTTAATGTATGAACCTCATTTGAACCCCAAATCAAATAAACTATTTAAAAAAAGACACCTGAGAAAATCTGAACAATAACTGGATATTTGAAGATATTAAGGAATACTACTGCTAATTTAGGGGGATATGGTAATTTTCTATAATTGTGTTTACAATAATTATAGTAAAATTTTACATACTTCAGTAAATAACATTTCTCTTCTTTCATCCATTCTCTAGTATAACTGCTACCAGAAAATAGCCCAAAGTTAAGAATTATGCAAAAGAAAGAATAAGCTTAGACAATAAATTGAGATACAAGACCATGAACAACTTATACTTATTTTAACCATAAATAAATATAAACCTGTTAGCCACATTGGTAATGGTAGGATGTATCTGTTCATAAAGGAGGAGTAAAATAGAGAATCTGTCAAATCTAAGAGACAGACTCTCATCTCTTATGTATTTAATGCAGAAATACTGAGTCTTATGTGTGCTGAGCCACAGCTATTTAGAGTGACATTCAAGGTTTCTGATTTGTTTTCCTTCCACTTATATAAAATAGATACGATGCAAACCCTAAAGAATATAACATTACCACATTGTAAGAAATCTATCAAGCTTGAGAAATAAAACTGGGAGAAAAGGAAACACTTGGAAAAAACTCAAATAAAAATCCATTAAGATTTACTGAAAAATTTCTCTATCCAAATGAATTTGAACATCTCTTATGAAAGAGAACACCTCAGACGTCTTAGAAAAGCTAGTGGGCAACAGAAATCCAAATATAAAAATTATCACCATCCTTCTAAACTAGCGTAAAGATTCTTCAAAGTTCTGACACTGAATATGGAGAAAGAATTTATGTATTTGATGCACATTATTAGCAATTAGTTTAGTATAGCTCTAATCTGCCACATTAGTATGTAGCTCTATACATTAAATCTAACTTTAAAAAATCTAAATCTTAACATTTTTAGAACTTTTAGAATTTTTAGAACTAATCCAGACACTACTTTTACAAAAGTGAAAACCAAGATCCAAAGAAACTATCTCAAATCAGAGTTCATGTATTATTTTATAATTAACTTTCTGAAAAGCATTTCCTTCCAATTCTGATTCCCCTTGATTCTAGAAGAGATGATCTTCTCTAAAGCCTGTTTAAAAAAACACTGAAATGCATATACAAGGAAAACAGAATGAGCTTACTAGTATGAAAGAGATAAGACGATTCAAAGTCATTAATAAGCAAAGATATTATAACTTTGAAATGCTCTCTTTTTATAGTTAAGGTCCGAAACTATCACGTAAATCACTGAACGTTTACTATCAAGGGAGCATCATTCTCATTTAAATATTCCTAACCTCCACATGAAACTGCCAATAAACTAGACAATTACAATGAAAGGCACAGTCAGCATGGTCCAGAACTGGCATAACGATTTATTTCAAAGTAAAAGACTTAATGGAGGTACTGGGAACATGTGTAGTTTCACTTATTACAAATGGATAGAAAAGAGATGAAACCTGAAAATAGTATTAAAAAAAAAATCAATTGTGAAATGGAAAGTTCAGATAAGAAAGGCTGGGCTAGGTATAGGTAGCACAAAGCAAGCAAGAAGCACCTATAAGGTTAATAAAGAAAAGATTATAAAATATTTAAAGAATTTTTGTCAGCAATGTATGTAAGAACCAAATATAAATCTATCCAAGAAGAAATTCTAAAGAAGCTCTATGATTTTGCCATTTGAGATAAAATAACTGAAGAGACTTTTCATAACTCATGTACTGCCTCTCAGTTTTAACCCAAATTCTTAACTACTTAAAACTCTTACCTGAAATTCAGCTGTTTTAGGATTACTTATGAGGACTGCCTTTGTTGCAGAGATATCCAAACCCAGTTTATCAGCAATATCTTCTTGGGAGCACTAAGAAATACATAAAAATAGATCAATATGGAAAAGCAATGACTAAATCCAATATAAAAAAGTATTTAATGCTGTAACAACTTTTGATGGCCTCATGGCAATGTAGATTATATAAAGTAAGCTAAGAATAAGCTGAGAATAAACATATATCAATTAAATTCAGGTCCACAGCAGATGCAATTTAACATTAATAATTCTCTTACAATGAATTCTAACCATGATGCAGAGCTAAAGTACATTTTTCACATGGAGCTGGTGGTATAACCTGTACTTGGGCCCCCCTAAGCTAGCCTCCCATTGACCTTACCAGTCAAGTCTCCTACAATCCCCTACTCATTCCCTGAACTGTACACTTTTCCCTACCTTTACCTGAAATGCCCTCCCTGCCCGACTTGCTGCCACCCCGCCCCCTGAAAGATTCTACTTAAAAGACATCTCTTCCACCACTTCCATAAAAATAACCCTAATGACTCCAGTCAGAAATTCTCTCTCCCTCCTTGGTGCTCATATGACTTTGTGTTTTGACTACTGTTGTAACCTCTGAAAAATCTGTACTGACTTGTGACAGAATGGTGGGACTAAGAGCAGAATTCCCATGGCCTCAACTATGTCACTTAACTTCCGCGCAGATGTGCTTGATAAAGCTCTGGGTAATGAGCAAGCTCCTAGGCACTCACCCACCAAAAAGAGAAAGATGCCCGTCACCCTCAAAAACCAGGATGGTAGGCAGAATTCTGAAAATAAAACTCAATGACTGTGAGATATAGCAAATACAATACCTGGCACAAACTAAGTGATCAAAACATATTAATGATGATAATTAATGTCATTATTAAGAATAAACAATTATCACATATATTAATGTTAACGTTTGAAAGAGTTTAAAACTTAACATGAAAACTGATGTACCATCAGTTACTCTTTTCTATTTTCCAAAATAAGTTGGAAAATAGGCAACTGTCCTCAGGACTAGTGGTCTGTATTTCACTTAGAAAAAAAGAATGGGCTTGGATGCCAATGCCAGTTCTAATGACTTCTGCCTTGCTCTTTCAGGAAGGATTCTGAAGACACATCCAGGCACAGCAGAAAAGAGCTCCCTGCACCGCCATAGCTGCAGCAGTGGAGAATGGCAGCATGCATGCTGGGAATAACCATTTTTTCCTCCATAACATGGAGGAGTTTTAATAGTAAGATTTAGACGTAATGTGACCAATTAGGAAATGCAATTTACATGACGCGATCTATCCTCAAACAGAACTAGTACTGCCTGTATCAAAGAAAAAGGGCCCCACAGACACATGGCTACACAGCTAGGTATCTGAGTGACCTTGCACTTTATCATGATGATGGACCATAAGGGATAGAGGTAAGAAGCAATTTAAATCAGGTATCCTGAAGTGGCAGTAGCTGGTATACAGGATGAAATGTTTATAAGTGTTAATATTTATGTGTTTATTTTAAATAAACACATTTACTTGTTAGAAAAAATAGAATAAGTAAACGAAGCCCATAATTTTTACAGATATTATTCTTAAATAAGGCTGAAGTAGGTTTTTAGTTTTAAAAGTGGCTAATTTAAATGAAAATATTACAACTGGTACGCAGATACTGCAAAAATCATGATGATAATATGTGAATTACTTACACCTGGGAAGTCAAGGGCTGGGTTTTAGGAAAAGAAGGGCCGCTACTCTTGTGCAAAACTAGATATAAGGCCCAGTGATGTTTAGGCTTGCTTAGAAAGTATGTAACTTTATAAATACCTTTCATGTTGAAATTCCTATAGCAAAACTGTTACTACAAATCTGAAACTCTCTAGCACCTAATTCTGACCCCCGCCCTGCCCCGCCCCACTGTGATAAAGTGTTGAAGTGACCTTGGACAACTGAACAGACTGTTTCTGGCACTCGTGGTGGGACAGTTCAGTCACAGGCCTGGGGTACAGACAGACCTGTGCTGGAATCCCTGGTCCATAGCCAACTGGCTGCGCGAAGTGGGACAAGTTACCTCAATTAACTGCTGTGTAAGACAGAAACACCTACTTCACAGGGCTGCACTGAGAGATGGAATCATGTACATAAAGCCCTTTGTGTAAGACAAACTCTCTCTGCAGAGTAGCTACTTGTCAGGAGGCAGAGAATGTGCTCCCCCTTAGATGCATGGGGCTACACAGTTACAAAATCAATTCCTTTGCCACTTAATTATAAAAAATAGAATACATTTCTAAAAAATCAGAATACATTTCCCTGTGCTATTTTTTGTACATCAGTTCACATGGAATCACTGCTGCTCCTGACTGCATATGCGTATGTGGGCCATATATGAATGACATGGTCCTCAAACCTAGCATTCAGTCTGACATAACAGAAAAGCCCTCCTCAAGGAGTCAAAAGGCCAGATTCTGGTCATGGTTCTCCTGCTGTCTGTGTAAACTTTGCTGGGTACTTATCCTCTCTCGGCCTCCGGCTTCCTCACTGGTACAGTGCCTGGCATACAACAGATGTTCCATAAATGTTGTTGAATAAAAGATTTCTAAACCAGAAAAAGGAAGGTGTTGGGACTTCCCTGGTGGTGCAGTGGTTAAGAATCCGCCTGCCAATGCAGGGGACACGGGTTCGAGCCCTGGTCCAGGAAGATCCCACATGCTGCAGAGCAACTAAGCCCGTGCACCACAACTACCAAGCCTGTGCTCTAGAGCCTGAGAGCCACACTACTGAGCCCATGTGCCACAACTACTGAAGCCTGCACGCCTAGAGCCCGTGCTCCACAAGAGAAGCCACCGCAATGAGAAGCCTGAGCACCACAACGAAGAGTAGCCCCCGCTCGCCACAACTAGAGAGAGCCCACTCGCAGAAAAGAAGACCCAACGCAGCCAAAAATAAATAAAATTAATTAATTAAAAAAAAAGATTAAAGAAAAAAAAGCAAAAGGAAGGTGTTGAACTAGATCTGGAAGGTCCCTTCCAGTAAGAACATCCTATGAATTACAAAGGCTCAATAAAGTGACGTGAGAGAGGCTACATCTCCTCACCAGCCCTCTGTGTACTGGTTGTGATTCCCACCACTGCCTTCTGTAAACACCTTAAAAGACTGAGATGTTTAGAGCTGGAATTGTGTTGGGGGGAGCTTTCCTGGTTGTTTTGGTTTTTGCCTTACATCGTTAAGGTGAAAAGGACTTGAATAGTCAAGAAGTACACTGTGGGCACCATAGCACAGCTCAGCAAGAGAGAGAAAGAAACTACAAATTGCAGACACATTTCGATATCTTCAAATGCTCGATCTGCTGGGGGAGGGAGATTTCTGTCTGATTTTGTAATAAAACTCATTTCCTGACTTAGGCCTTTCATGTCAGCTTTTCAACTCAAAGCAAATGTCTGTGAACATGTTCAAAGACAAAGAAACAGGCTTAACGTGGAGCAGTCCACAGCCCTTAACCAGGGCGGCATCTAGTGGGTACAGCCACAACCAAATTAAGACTAAAAATTCTAACTTAATAAATTTCATTACGAACTTCATTGTGGACCCTCAACAATTACATGAAACTCTAACATTTAGTCCTTCGTGCTTTTCTGTGACTAAAAAAAAAGAAATCTTCATTTCTTTACCAGAAATTACACAATCTCAGGTAACAAAGTGTTCTTTATAACTTTTTATAAATTCATATAAGGAATCACAGAACGAGATTCAAAGAAAACCATCAGCAGGGCACCAGAAGCATGTACAACATACCAGAGCAAAGGTAAGCGCCTCAGTGAATCCAGCAGCTGCCATGTCGTGTCTCAGGAGTTCTGTGAGTTTATTTAGGGGAAACTGGGGGGAAGAAATTACTTCACCTCAATAAAATTTCCCACTTTTTTTTAATTAAAAAAAAAATATTTATAGAAAACTTGTCACTTAAAGGAAACCACCCTTCCATCCTAATATGCTGCTCGTCCCACCATTTCCCCACCACACCGACCCCTCCCCATCACCACTACCCCAACACTCCTACCCAGATGTACAAACCCCCCGCTTCTACCTCGCCCACACGCCACTTCTGCCTTCAGGCCCAGGATCAGAAAATGAATCTCCTACTCAGAGATGCAAGAAGGGCTCCAAACTCAAAACCTGTCTTTCTTCAAAGAACTAGTCATCACAGGTTTTCGACGTACTCTAATCAATCGGGCATCTGTTTTGCATCCTCTCCACAGCAAATGCCTCTCAGAGCAGAGCATGGCCAGTACTGCTTAATTCCTATGTTCTGTTTTTCTCGAAGCCTTCCTGGCATTCAATAATCAGTTTCTAACAATAAGGAGTGTTTATTTAAGGGTGCAATCTTACTTGATTAGCTATGGTGTATGTTTTCGGGAGAGTCATCTGAATGTTGTTATATCCATAAGCAATAGCTGCATCTTCTATGATATCACAGGCGTGGATAATGTCAGCTCTGGTTGGAGGGATTTCAATTTCAATCTGATTCCCATCGCCTATGACTTCTGACTTTAAACACATCCTGGTCAGAAGCTTGGCAAGATTTTCTGGAGTTTCTCTGAAATAGGAACGTACAAACCATAAACTTCACTGGATTATTTAAAACATGTTTATATTTTGTTTTAAAATATGCTACTACCTGAAACCTGTCTTTGTGAATTCCAATGGACACCAGACATTCTAACTGATGTTCTATTGTCACTTATTACTCTGAAGGGATATCAAAATTCTCTCCAAGCATTTTTTCAGGGAAAATTAAGCAGTTATATGTGTACTTCATTCTTGAATTCTCTTCAACAGTAAATAAATAAATTGAAGTTTTCAGAGCATACCTGATCCCAACTTTTTTGTTAATTAGATCAGCTCTCACCATCTCCTTTCGATAAGCCAGTTCCTTAGAGAGAAAGAGAGTTTGAGAAGCTGAAATCAGTCCTGCCAGATACAGGATTAGCCTCTTTCTAATTCAATTCATTATTGTTGTGGTTTCATTACCCTCCCAAGAAGTTGTCATTAGAGCCAGATATCAAAAATAAACTCAGTGCGCTTCAAGATATTATTTGCTACATTATATTCATACATGAACATTCTACTTGCTAGACAACTGGAACTGCTTGGAAATATGAAATGCCAAACATTTTTCTCTTTTACTTGGTCAATCACCATTCTCTTCAGCAAAACACCAGTGCATTACATCATTTCTAAAATGCTTACAAATCCTGCTGAAGATTTTCAATTTCACCTCATGCAAGTAGGTGTTTATGACTAAAAAAGAATAATTCATGCGCCATATTGTACTATCCATCAAACTAAATCTAAGAGTGTTATGAAGTCATTCCTTTCCTATCATTTTTTTCAGGTGGGGAAAAGCAACTATAACCCAGTCCTAGCTATCAATCTGCTCCAGGACAGCCAGGCTGGGAGCATCTCATGAATTAGTACTCACTCTCCTTCAAACAGTACGTAACTCTACCATGTGAGATAGGAACAAACATACATAAAATCCAGGCTTTTCAGCAACGTTGGAAACATACCTCTGAGTATTTATCACAAAATTACTCTCAAAATTGTAACCACCACTAGCAAAAAGGCCACAAATTTAAAAACCTGTTTGGACTCAGGTAAGGACAATGGGCTTGCTATTCAAAAAGCAACTCTCAGAGCAGAAGCATCATTATCACCTGAGTGCAGCCACCACCATGTAAAGAAGCCCAAGCTAGCCTGCTGGATGAGAGGCACTTGACCTGTTCACCTCATTGCCAAGACGCAGACATGTCAGTGAGGCCATCCCAGGTCATCTAACTGCTAGCCTACCAACCAGCTGGAGCCTAGCAGAGATTAGCCCAGCCAGTCCTGACCAGAACTACCCAGCTGACCCCCAGAAGCATGACATAAACAAACGATCGTTGTTTGAAGTTAGTAAACCTTGGGGTGGTTTGTTACATAACAAAAGCTAACTGATAACAGCAACTAAAATCAATTTTAAAGAAAACTGCTACTGGGACTTCCCTGGTGGTCCAGTGGTTTGGAGGGCTGACTAACCTTAAAAGGGGTGAAACTATAAATTACCTAGGTACCTAGTTAATAAGGGAATAAACCACAGGAATTATGGCCCTATAATGCTGTGGTATAATGTAGTGGGTTGGGAGTGAAATGTGGTATAATATAGTGTGTTGGGACTGTCTGGGCTTAAATCCTAGCTCCACCACTGAATAGTAATAGGCAAGCTATTTAACATCTCAAGGTCAAGGGCCTAATGATAGCACCCACCCTCATAGCGTTAATGTGAGGATTAAATCCATGTAATACACACAGTATAGTGCCTGGCATGTAGGTGGGTGGATGCACAGATAGAAAGACCAAAAGCACTCTACAGCTATTATTATTAATGTTACTGCTGTTGTCAAAGTCGTCATCATCAAGTCACTTCTTCTATACTCACTGGAAAGGTATGTAATTTTCCATTAGGAAAAACGACCTCAGCCGCTTCAACCCTGAAAACAAAAATAAAGCCAGAAATAAAATTAAATATAAATAAAAATAAAACTTAAGGGGAAAAAAGGGCCATAAATTCTAAAAATGTGTGTGGTTAACAAAACTTTCACTTGGTCTACAACTGCAGCCTCAACACATTCAATCTATTCACATTCCAACACTGCTGTCTGGATTAATCCTCCCATACACAACATTACTATTCCATTTCCTGTGGCTCCCATGTCTCTTCAGGCAGCACCCACTTGATAAGTTTATCTCCCAGTCCTGCAAAGCATGCATCCTTGATGAACACCTTGCCAATACTGACACACACATTCCAGGCTTTACCAGGGTCACGCTGTTACACAATGAAAGCTCACTGACACAACCACTAAAATGCAAATCAATTTTAAAAAATAACCAACACTGCCCATACAATTTCAGTCATGCTTTCTACAGTTATACATTTATTTTGAATTATAATACTCTAGAATAAACTATGATGCTAGTACACAGTAAGGGCCATATAGGTTTGATAAGCAATTTTTTAAATAAAAAATTAGCTTTGGAACAAATACAGTAGTATTATTAGTATACACAGGATACATGCTTTGCTCTTATATATGATTCTCTATCTTTGTTTAGCTGTTCCTTCTGCTGTTTCTCCATGTTCAGTCTCAAATCCTTAAATACAGCTTAAATTTCATTGCCTCCATGAAGTCTACCCAGATTGCCCCAGCTAGCACTAACTTGCCCTTACAAACGGCCAGAACATCACCGAAACTTTTTAAGGTACTTATCACTTTTTACTTTATACATTATTTGTTCATGTCTTAGCTCCCCAAAGAGATTATATATTCTAGTTACAGGAACCACATATTTCATCTTTATATTTAGCACAAGGCCTTAGTGCTCTGACTTCAGAACAACAGGCCATCATTGATAAAGATGCCAAACGAACTTACGTAAATTGATTCTCACAATATTCACTGAACGTGGTAACAATGATATCAAGAACTATTTTTGCCTGCAAAGGAAAAAAACAAATATTATGGTAACCCAATAAATATACTTTCTTCCATCAGCTGGAAATGAATTAATATTTAATATAATTTAGTCTCCAAACATCTAAAACTGTATCTGTATATATAAATTTTAAAGAAAGAAGTGGAGTAAAAACTCTTGAGCTTGAGAGGCCCTGACCTTATCTTCAGGTGTTCTGCATTTATGCGGTTCTCTGACAGTTACAATCCATGACTGAGGCAAATCATGTATTTCCCCACCCCCTCCCTTGGGTTGAGCAAATTTCAAGAAAGACAGATGGCTAACTATGGCAGTAAACCTTATCAGTCTCATGAGTTTCTGCAGACAGATGCCAGACTCCTGGCCCAAGCACTTACTAGCAGTCTGATTTTGCGCATGTCACTTAATTACTGTCTTTGTACCTTTGTTTGTTAAGTAGAGATAATAAAAGTTCCTACCTCATTTGGTTAATACAAGGATTAAGAGTATGAGTGTGTGTGTGTATAAAACACATAGAGGGATGCCTGGTACATAGTGAAGGCCATATAGATTTGTTATTTTTTTTTTAATTAAAAGAAAAAAATACAGTAACCTTATTGGGATATATGCTTTGCTTTTATATATACTTCACTCATATACAAGCTTCAGAAAAGATATCCAAGGTCTGCTAATGTGCAAATTAAAAAAAGTTTTTAACAGGAAAAGCTATATTACCCTGACAATATTTCTGAAGGCACATATGGTATATAAAAGTTATAAATGAAATATCTTACAAGGATCTCCAATCCTGTAAGATGTATGTGAATGCCATTTATCTGCCCTACTTCTATACTCCAGCCTTCTGCCATTCAAGTTTACCTTTCTTAATTTGCTTAATTGCCACCTCACTCTATGGCTTACTTAACATTTGTAAAGAAAAAGTATACCATAAAAAAAAGCTTTCATAACAATCCAATCTAATATATAGGGACAAAAAGTGACCGAACGATTAGTATTCTACATATTCTAGACATCTTTGTGTGTATAAACCCTTTATCAATTTGCTAAATAAAACTTGATAGCCAGTTGGTTTTAACTTTTTTTTTTATCAAGTACACAAAGGTATGAAATTAGTTAGCATTCAAACTAAGCCAACTAAGATGAACACTTTATACAGATGGCATTACAATGTATATCCCATTCTCTGTTTTACAGTAATGTATTTGGCTAATTCTCTCACAAGATGACAAGTTCCTTGAAGTCAAGAACATGTAACTCATTATTAAATTCATGGCATTAGAAAGGTAGTAGGTGCTCACTAAACATTTGTCAACTGAATGAAAGCACCTTAACCAAAGTACAGAATAGCTACATCTTTCCAATTTTCTAAATGGCTAAAGTATGTCCCCACCTACAAAATAATCATATTTTAAAGTTTAGCCACATGGTCTTGGCCCAGAAGTAAAAATCTACCCTGACAGTACAAAAATAGAAAAAAAGTTTTATTTACCTTAGTAAAGTCAGTCCCTGTGCACTCAATAAATATATTTCTAGTATTTACTGTTATTCTGGAATGATTTCCTGCAACAGACACAAAACAATAATGACAAAACAATTAGTTTCAGAAATAAAAGCGCACGAAAAAGCTCTACAAAACAGAAACTACATTTTAATTTAGAACATAATATAAGCTGACACCTCAGAGGTAAGGAGATATACAACTTTTATTCTAAGCTCCCATTATAAGCTGGAGAATAAAGATAAAATAAAAACAAGGCTTTACTGAGTGCATTCCATATGTAAGGTGCTTAACAGAAGTTGTCTCATCTCATTTTCACCACGATCTATGACAGGGCTGCAGGTAGGACAACTAAGATTCAGAGATTAAGCTCACTGAACATGATCGCAGCTATTAAGTGGCAAGGCTAAGATTTAGGTTTGGATCTGGCTCACTCCGAAGCCCACTATAAGTTGCCCTCCAGAAGGGCAAACATCTATGGCTCTGACATCACTAAATTTTGTAAATATGTTCAATTTGCTTCTTCAACAAAAGCTTCAGAAAGGAGTTAAGAGGGTAAAATTCAGTTTTAAAATTTTAATTTAACTATAAAACAGCAGGGCAGACAGAATTTGACTTTAAGTTTAACTAAATGAATTACCTGCTAAAACCACAATATCGACACCCTGTGGAGGAATATAACAGAATCCAGAGACTAGCACCAGAAAATATTTATAAACTTATAAATATGTATACATTTATAAATTACATAAAAATCACCAGTAAAACACTGAAAAATGAATGAAAAGAACTATTACAATAAAATCCACAAAAGACCTGAGATTCTCAGATTGAGTCATCTGATTGATTCAGTCAGGTCTATAGAGAATTCCACAGAAATGGTAAAGAATAAGAGGGAAACAGCAAAAAACCTATGGTGCTTAAGAAATAACTCACCATTGATGACTGGAGGCATTGAAAGGACAACACCATTGCTATCATAGATAACTGGATACAGAGGTTTATTTTCAATTATATGTAAATAATGTTTAAGGTGGTTGTCAGTCTGAAAAAAAATTAAGTCAAACAAAATTAGCTTTTTATTTCTGTCACTGTAATTAGTTTACATACCTACCTAACATAAAAAGAGGGGCGAAAAATCAGAAAAACAATAAAAAAGCCCCCAAAGTTTTAAATGTATAATATTTTCTAATGTAAATTAATATCTCAGAATCCTTATACAGCCTCATTTCCTACTGGGGAAAGATAAGACCGCAACCATTTTTCAAGACTGAAAGCAGACTTGCAGAGTAAGCCTGAATCACCTTAAGCAAAACACAAACCATACAAAACTATTTAGATAAATAGGAAGAAATCACTTGCAAATCAGGTCAATGATAATAGCTGCTTTTTCCAAATGATACCCACCTCTTTTACTATTTGTTAAATGCAATTTAAAATGACTACTGAGTTCATTTTCACTGGACTCTAAAGTGCTAATCACGGGAGGTAGACGCTTTTTAATAGTGCATGCTACAAAAAAACTAGCTAAATCTCATTGTTCCTTATATTTGAATGAGTTTTAGTTATACCTAAATATGAATATTACAATGCGGTATGACCTACTTCAGTGGCTCTCAATCCTGGCTGTACGTTAAAAACATCTGAGAGGATAAAAAAGTAATAACAGGGCTTCTCTGGTGGCACAGTGGTTGAGTCCACCTGTCAATGCAGGGGACATTGGTTCAATCCCTGGCCCAGGAAGATCCCACATGCCGAGGAGCAACTAAGCCTGTGTGCCACAACTACTGAGCCTGGGCTCTAGAGCCCACGAGCCACAACTACTGAGCCTACGTGCCACAACTACTGAAGCCCACATGCCTAGAGCCTGTGGTCCACAACAAGAGAAGCCACGACAATGAGAAGCCCACACACTGCAACAAAGAGTAGCCCCCACTCACCGCAACTAGAAAAGCCTACGCACAGCAATGAAGACCCAACACAGCCATACATACATACATACATACATAATTAAAAGTAATAATAAACAAAATTATGCCCAGACCTCACTCTAGATCAAAGGAATCAGTATCTCTGGGTTGGAGCCCAGACACTGCTATTTTTTCAAGCACTCATTTTATTGCCCTAATTAAGACTTGATTTGGGAGGAATTTCATGCTTTATCCAGAGCTATTACATTAACATAAAAGAACATTTACCTTGTATATGTTCATCAGTTCACAGGCTGTATACTCCTTGGTCTTATTTAGAGGCTTGAATTTGATATCGGAAGGTTTCTTCGCAGTGTAAGTAAATGGGCCTGACAAAGTGTCCAAGTCATGGGCACCAATAGCAACCAAGGCTCTTTTCCTAAATGTGGAGAGACAGAGAGAAACAGAAAACGATTTGAATATCTCAAAGCAGAAATTCTAAAGATAACATAGAGTACAGGTTTTTTATTTTTAGACACTTCCTTAAAATAGCCTGTAAGGCTTCCCTGGTGGCGCAGTGCTTGAGGGTCCGCCTGCCGGTGCGGGGGACGCGGGTTCGTGCCCCGTTTCGGGAGGATCCCGTGTGCCGCGGAGCGGCTGGGCCTGTGGGCCGTGGCCGCTGGGCCTGAGCGTCCGGAGCCTGTGCTCCGCAAATGGGGGGGGCCGCAACAGTGAGAGGCCCGCATAACGCAAGAAAAAAAAAAAAAATAGCCTGTAACTACTATATAGCACCTTTACAACCATTAAAAATTATGAGAAATATAAATATAAAGCTACTTAAAACACATTATTTCAGCAGCTGAAGTAAATCCCTTCCACTATGTTTTCCCTAGTACTATGTTATTAGGACGTTTTCAAAGTCAACATACACTTTACCTTATTTTAATCTATTTCCTCTAGTGTCCTCAAGTAAACATAAATCTTTTATTAAATTAGAATAAACTACCAAAAAACTCCTGTGTTTTTTGGCTTTTCCATATTTTCCTATATTTCCTATCACATAGCTATATTGCTTTATTAATGGAAATTATTTAGTTTTAAGAACTGTGACTTATATTTAAAATTTAATATGTAAGGAAATTTCAAGAGCTATTAATTTCATTTGTTCTACAGTTTATCTGTAAAGGATTTAAGGTAATTTTAGGAACTTAAAGCAAGATACAAAGTAGGAGAGAAAGAAACAGAAGTAGGGATATAAAACGAAGCCAGAAACAATGTTGATTAGTACTAAACTAGAATTTCAAAGCTTACAGTCTTATCACAGAGGGTCACAAATTTGGCTCTAGGCTTTCCAAAAGACAATTCAAAAAGAGAAACCTGGTCAGAATTTATGATGTTCTAAAGAATTCTTAAAACGTGTTTTAGACTATGTGTACATATTTTCGAATATGTATGCATAACCACAATTAAATATCAAATGGAGCGCTTCCCTGGTGGCACAGTGGTTGAGAGTCCGCCTGCCGATGCCA
>NW_006791339.1:379453-396162 GCF_000442215.2 Lipotes vexillifer | reverse complement strand
CCCCCGGACCAAAAAAAAAAAAAAAAAAAAAAATCAAATGGATAAAATCATTAGTAATCAAGGAATGTGTTAAAGTCCATATTACATGAACCATGACATAGTTTTTAAAATTTGTAAGAAACAAATTTTGGTCAACCTCAAATTAACACAACATTGTAAACCAACTATACTGAATAAAATTAATTAAAAAAAATTTTTTTTTCGCCAAACTCCAAGACAGGTGACTAGAACTTTAATAAATATGGGTAAATTGAACAGAGTTGTTGACAAGCCTAAAGGAAGTGTTACTTTACTCAATGAGTTACATGTTTATATACTAGCATAGGTAGAAATATACATGGTTCAGTAAGTTTAGATAAATTAATAATTGACAAATTCATAGGTAAGAAAGTCCATGTTTTCTTGGACATTAATATTGGTTTCTTAATCCTGAAACAGCAACTCAAAATGTCACTAAATTTCAACTTCAATCACAAAAAACAAATTCCGGATTAATCAAAGAGCTATGCATTTTGAAAAACAAAAGGCAAACACACACACACACACACACGGAACCATAAAAATTATTCAAAGAAAATATAGGAGAACAATGCTTAGAACTGTGGAGTAGAATATGCCTTCTTAAGACACAAAACATAAAAGTCATATAGGAAGACTGACAAACTTGACTATATCCAAACTGTAAACTTTATACAACCAAAAGACCCCAAAAGTCAAAAGACACACTGAGAGAAAAGGTCTACAACGTAGGTACAGAAAAAGGATTAATATCCCAAATATTAAAAGATATGAAAACAAAAAATAGTCAAAAATCAAGATTTTACCTATTCTTCTGGCAGAAATTTTATTAAAGTCTCGCTGTGAAAAGCAGCAGCTCAAAAACCTGGGCAGAAAATTCTGCTGCTGCCAATGGCAGAGGTCTCATCTAGCCAAATGTTTCGAGTGTGAGTCAGGCTAAGTATGCAAGACGCTTTGCCTGCAACAGAAACCACTTCTCAGAGAAAAAGAGCAAGATAAGAGCCTCTTACATAACAAAATATTCTGTGTGCAATCAAAGAGCCGTGCATATGAAAACAGAGAAACATGACATACTCCACACGAACCACCCATAAAAACCAATGCTAGGATGACCCAGATTTTCAAGTCACCACACAGATTTTTAAAAATGTTACTACTACTACTACAAAAAAAAAGCCACTACAAAAAGCATTCAAGAATTATGTGGAAAATATACACGTAATTAACAGATGGGGAAATAACAGCCAAAAAAAAAAAAAAGCAACTTTTTAAAAAGGAACCAAACAGATTCTATAGAGATGAACAATAAAGTAACTGAAGTAAAAGTTCACTGGACCCTTCCAGCCAAGATGGAGTAACAAAGACTAGATTTACTCTCTTGCCTGATACAATCACAAAAAAGGCAAAACATATAAGACAACAGTTTCCATGGCTGGCACTGGAGATCAGGCTATGAAGGGCAGATGACAGACAAGAAACAGATAAGGTGAGCCCTACGACTGCCCAGCTGACTGCCTGGAAGGGTTTCAAGCCACAGGGCAGGAAACGGGGTCTGGCTAGAGCCCAGTGGACTTCCTAAGTTGAAGAGACACAGCTGAGAGTCTAGGGAGATCACGACAGCCAGAGTTTACCGCACAGAGCACTGGGGAGGACAGAGCTACTCAGACGAGAACTCTGGTATCTGCAGAGGGGCCCCTGCAAGAATTCAGCTGAGTATTAATCAGTGTGTGCATGTGAGGAAACCAGCCAAGGCCAGAGAAAGAACCATCCAAGGCAACAGTGCTTACACAGACTGAAAACCTCACTCTTCATATGGCAATGGATATATAGGAACAAAGTCTTGCCTCAGTAGTAAGGACTAACTAGCCCTAGAGAGAACACTGCATGATCAATGAAAACAGGAAAATAGAGGAAAAAAGCAGAGAAAAGTCAATGAAAGCAAAAGCTGGTTCTCTGAAAACTGATACACAATGATACTCACTGAAGCAACTGATGTGTACACTGATCTCTAGCTACACTGATCAAGGGGAAAAAAGAGAGAAGACAGGAATGAAAGAGGTGATACTGATACAGATACTACAGATATTAAAGGATAATAAGGGAAGATCATAAACAACTTTTAAGCCAGTAAATTTTATAATTTAAATGAAATAAATATATCTCTTGAAAAACGCAAATTAGGATTTACTGACTCTGGCACACCAGAGTATTAGGATGTGATTTATTCTCCCCTTAGAAAAAGCTCATGATTTCCAGAGATACTGCATAAAACAGAGCTTAAAGTCGAATTAAGGAAATGCCTTCCAATATAGATAAAAATTAGATTCTTCAAATGACTAGAACAGATAACTGGGCTCAAGCACTTCCTAGCTATATCGGTGCTTGTCAGAAATCCTCTATCTTGTCCTATATTTTGAAACTATATTTAAATTCTTATTGTTTAGCTCAAGAATAACATATCTGCAAGATGACAAATAGATTATTTTTATAAAAGAACTTGGAATAAATGTTATTCAGAATCTGAGAAAAAGTATCTTCTACAATGTATGCAAAAATGTTTCAAGAAAAAGAAACCTCGTGAGCTTAACCACAGGTATTTTATTTTTTTAATTTTTCACACCAGAAGAAAATGCCCAAGGTTCCCCCAACCCTGTCTCTAGACCACCCTTACACAAAAGCCTCTTCTAGTTTCCAAAGTTTACCAAATTGCAACTACTGCAATTACTAAAATATAAAAATTATTTTTTCCATTTTTACTCAAGACATATATAACTGTTAATCATATCTTTGACTAGCATGAGATAACTTATGCTTATATATTTTAGTACCAACACACAAAAACTTGGTATGTTAGCTAAAGGCTGACATTTCTTATCATCAGTAAATATATATTTTCTATTAGGATTTTTGAAATACTGAAATTAGCTCAAGTACTCCCACTGTTACCTTCCTCGACCTTTAGGAGTTCAGCAATTATATAGGTTTGAAGATCGCCACACTAAAGGGAGCTCTATGGGAAATGACGTATAGCAATGCCAATGACAGAATAAGAAAATTCAGTTATGTGAAAGTCTCAAGTTTCACCTGTCAATTTATAATTATATTCACTCAAAATATGAGATCAGGGCTTCCCTGGTGGCGCAGTAGTTGTAAGTCCACCTGCCGATGCAAGGGACACGGGTTCGTGCCCTGGTCCGGGAAGATCCCACATGCTGCGGAGCGGCTGGGCCCGTGAGCCATGGCCGCTGAGCCTGCGCGTCCGGAGCCTGTGCTCCGCAACGGGAGAGGCCACAGCAGTGAGAGGCCCACGTACGGCAAAAAAAAAAAAAAAAAAGAGATCAAGCCAAAAACTTTTGTCTATTTTTAAAATAAGTCATAGTTCAAATTTCCATGGTTTAATATTTAGTAGTATAATCCCCTTTTAATGATTTTTTTTTTTTTTTGCGATATGTGGGCCTCTCACTGTCGTGGCCTTTCCCGTTGCCGGACGCGCAAGCTCAGCGGCCATGGCTCACGGACCCAGCCGCTCCGCGGCATGCGGGATCCTCCCGGACCGGGGCACGAACCCGTATCCCCCGCATCGGCAGGCGGACTCCCAACCACTGCGCCACCAGGGAGGCCCCACTGTTAATGATTTGAACCAAAAAACAAAAACCAAGAAAATGTCTAGGACTAGATATTTCTTCTCTATATAGTACTCAAAATATATCTCTTATTTCTCTATGGATACACTATCTATAAGCAGTAACAAAGAGCTGTTCGGTGAAATTTAAACTTATTTACATTTAAATTTAGTTAACTTTAAACTCCTGTTACTCCCACATATGATTAATTTAGAAATGCTGTGAAAAAAGTCTACAGTGGAGGAAGAAAGAAAAGAGCGGGGAAAAGAGAAGAGAAAAGGGAAGGGGAGGCAAGGAGGAGGGACAGGAGGGAGGAAGGAGAGCAGGAGGCGAGGAAGAAAGAAGATGTGACCACAAACCTGCAAATGTTCTGATGTAACTTCTCCTGAAGTTCAATGAAGCTGTCATATCGATCTTTAGTAAACTTTATGTTTCGGAGAACTGCTGCAACAGCGTACGGGCGTATTTTAGCTGTCTGAAATTTGTTATATCATTAGAGATGGTAAATATTAAGGCTTTTCTTTGTAATATCATCTTGTAATAGAAAGTTAGCTGTCACAAATTTTCATTCAAACAAGTGTACATTCATTCATTCAATCAACAGTAAGATATAGCGGTGATAAGAGACAAAGTCACTGTCCTCATGCAATTTACATTTCAGCAAGATCTCCGAAAATTTACTGAATTACTGAGAAAAAAATTAACCCTTAAGTAGTTTACTCGTAGTTAGTATTTCTACCAAAATAGCCTTTCCCCAAAAGACTTTTTCTAAATTTTATTAATATACCACAATTTAAACAAGTATATCTCAAATGTATTTTAAGCAAACATTTGGATGTTATTTTCCAAAATTATTCACGGAAAACAAATGCTGTGTTCCCTTTCACTTCTTGGTAAAAAAACGAAATGACAATTTTTAAGAGCTAGAGGCTAAATATACATCCATTTTAGCAAGTGATCAAAGAAAACTACATTTGGCAGAAGGGTCACCTTTGTCCCACCTTACAGAGATGTACACAAAAGAGATGTTTTTAAAAGAAAAATAAGAATGGATCCTTATTACCTCTTCTGTGATGATCAATTTCTGGATTTCTCCATTAGGCACTACCCGTTTATACACTGGAGCCTTTATCCTAAAATATTAAAACAGACTTGCTCATTATTAACCAAAACATTCGATAAACTAATTTATTCTGTGTATAGAAAGTATACAAAATGAACAGAACTAGGACAATGGGTTAAAGTTACAGCAAATCAAATTTGGGTTGAGTATTAAAAAAAAACCCAAAACCTAATAAACTTTCTAACATTTCTAGATGTCTATAAATGGGCTAGGGGTTTCCCTGCTGGCGCAGTGGTTAAGAATCCGCCACAACTACTGAGCCCGCGTGCCTAGAGCCCGCGCTCCGCAATAAGAGAAACCACCGCGATGAGAAGCCCACGCACCACAACGAAAAGCAGCCCCTGCTCATGGCAAGTAGAGAAAGCCCTCGCACAGCACGGGTAATAAATAAATAACATAAATCTATTAAAAAAAATAAAACAAAAATGGGCTAGGATGCCTCGTGGTAATGCGTGTCCTATCACTGGAGTCTCGGCAGAGGCTAGAAAACCTTTAACTAAGCGACTGTATAGGGGGCATTTAAGCATCAGCTGAGGGGCTGGATTAAATCACCTTGAAGTTTTATTCCAACCTTGAGAGTTTGAGCTTCTAAGAAAAACAGGGCTTATAACAAATACAGATGGCCTGGTCCCATCCGGACCTAACGAATCAGGATATTCAAGGGAAAGGTCTGGTAAACAGTACATTCTGAAGGCACAGTCCAGGTAACTGTTATCATCAGAAGAGGGTGGGAACTACTGTTTTAAGTCAGTGCTTTTCAAACCTCAACGTGCCTACAGTCAACTGGGGTATTTGTTAAACCACATATTCTGATTCAATAGGTCTTGGGCAGAGGCTGAAATTCTGCAGTTCTAACAAACTCCCAGGTGTTACAGATGATGCTGGCCCATGGACCACACTTTGAGTAGCAAAGGTTTTAAGTCACTTTCCTAATTCAGTCTCATCATAAAAATCATACGAAGTGCCTATTAAAAACAGAAATACATATCGGACAGGTTTGGGAAGCACACTGTAAGGGCTTATCCCTGATCCTAAAATATAAACATCTGATTGTCATGCAGAGAAGCACCTGGGTCAACCCCCACATTTTAACCACATTAACCAAATGCCTAATTATCATCATTTCACCAGCACCCACCACTCATCCGAAGGCCACACAGTTCCAGAGTCTAGCCCATCAGCCTGAGGCTCTTACTCTTTTGCAACTGACTAGATAATGAATAAGTAATCAAAACCAAAAATAATTATTTTTGATAGCTTTACTGTTTCACCTCTTTTTCACTTCATACGTTCATCATTTTCTATATGTATTACATGAAGAGCTGAAAGAGGACTTAAAAATATTCTTCATTATAAATTAGGAGACTGAAACTAGAAAAGTCAATTAACTTGCCCACAGCCATCATAAGATCTTCAGTTTTCCAGTTAGGAGGCTCCATTCCCAAGCTTCCTCAGAATTCTTAAGAAAACAGCATATAGTTGTGCCACCTCTACTTTTCTCCCAGCCTTTAACAAAGCCAACAAACTATCTACTCCAGTTGGATTACTAAAGAACTTACATGAACCCATTAAAAAGTTTTTAAGATGCTATAAAATCATTAACCACTCCAGCTTTAAAATACGCTCCCAAAATGAAAGGCTATGACTCAATATTCAGGCAAATTTTCAAACGGCTACAATCTAAAGGCTCCAATCATCCCTCTATGCAGACCTAAAGCTGTGTACCTGTCCAACAAGTTTTTTTCTAGAAACTTAAACAGGGTTGCTGATAATGAGAGGCAAAGAAAAAAGAAACCCAGCTTAGCCAGGTATTTAATGAACATATTCCCTTACCTTTCTTTGAAGACCTGAAGTCCTCGAACCAATCCTTCCAGACATAGGAGATCATATCTATTGGCAGGGACATCAATTTTGTAGAGAACAACATCAGAGGCCCCCTGTGCCTTTTCATTACCTTGTTCCTTACTTATAATTTCCTTCTCAGATGTCTAAAACAAACCCAAAAATTAAAATAAAACTAAATAAATCCAAATTCTTTTGAAAAAGTAGCCCTATAAAGTAGTAACTGCATTATTCATGTTCTTCCAGAGCAGCAGAAATCCATCTAAAGCAAGGAGTGGGCCAAATCATGCCTGCCACCTATTTTTGTAAATAAAGTGTTACTGAAACATAGCCAAGCCTATTTTTACCTATTGTTATTTACAAACTGCAACAGCTGAATTGTGACAGAGACTATACAGCCTTCAAAAGCTTGCTATCTGGCAGAAAAAGTTTGCCCATCCTTGATCTAAATAGAAAATGAAAACACCAAAAAGAACATAGGGCAATAACAACAAAAGTGTCAATGAGACAAAGTAAAGAGAATTCACCAAATAAAAGCTATGTTGGGAACTGCCTGAAGGTCCAGTGGTTAGGACTCTGCGCTTTCACTGCCGAGGGCCTGGGTTCGATCCCTGGTCAGGAAACTAAGATCCCACAAGCCACAGCTCGCGGCCAAACAAAAAAAAGAAAAAAATGATGAAAAGATATGCAACTTTGTATAAGATAATGACTCTAAAAAGCTAAATCCTATGGGCACCCAAGCCTACAAGCAACAGGAGAATGAGAGTAATACTATAAAAACACGCAAAAACATTTGAAGAGGGGACCTCCCTGGTGGTCCAGTGGCTAAGACTCCATGCTCCCAATGCAGGGGGCCCGGGTTCGATCCCTGCACAGGGAACTAGATCCCTCATGTCACAACTAAAGATTCCACATACCGCAACTAAGACCATCAGCGCAGCCAAATAAATGAATGAATATTAAAAAAAAAAACACATTTGAAGAGATCATCAGAAGCTTGGTGTAAATTAGAAGGGATTATAGGTATGATGGGAAGCAATCTAATGACAGTAAAAGGTACAGAGCAGCAAGAATGAAAGCAAACAAGAGGAAAAAGAGAGAAAAATACCACTAGAATAATTTTTAATGCAGTGGCAAAAAGCTTAGACTATCTCAATAACCACACTACAGAGATTTTCTTAAAAACAACCATTGCCAAGAAGTTAAATTCTGTTCTCTATGTTTACTCCAGCAGGGAACTGTATGTTCTGAAGAAATTTTCAATCAAAATGCTTAAAAGCCATATTCCAACTGTTAATGTTACCCACTAATTATCTGGAATCCCCACTTAACTGGAACTCCTGCTATTTTTACCACCAATAACCTGCTAAAATAACTGATGAATTCCTATCAAAATATGTGATTTTTGTTTTACATGATGCTCTCCCTCTCCCACTACCAAAATATAAGCAGTTCAAATTATTGCCCAAAGAATTATAGTCTACACTTGCACAGCATGCAGAAGAATTCACTTCCTGTCAACAAGCACTACGTGCCTGAGCCACACCTGAGGAATCACAGAGTCCATATGATGCTGGGACTGCACAGGGCTCACGGCGCTCACTGACTATGGGCTCCAAGGAACACCTCCACTGGCCATCTCAAACTCAGGAGGCAAATTTTTTAAATTAGGGAAAATTTAAAAATAAAAAAAGAAGAGGACGAAGAGGAGGAAGAGGAGGGAGCAGGAGAGGAGAAAAGAAATGGGGGGATGGGGGAGGATATGAGAAGAGGCAGGAGGAGAAATCAGAATTTAAACAGAGTTCAATTAAAGGGGTCAATAAAACTGCTAACGTTTTAGTGAAGAAAGATAAGTCACCTCATGCGGGTGCTGGATTTCACGTGGGACCCATATAAAGAAGGGAAGAAAATGTGGTAACTTGAGAAAAGAGGGCATCCAAACAAAAAAATGGCCTAATTCCTTTGCAAAAAAGACACAGCTGCCTAAGCCTTCTTCCATTTTCAGTATCTTAGTTCATACAAAGATCACATGTGGGGCTTCCCTGGTGGCGCAGTGGTTGGGAGTCCGCCTGCCGATGCAGGGGACACGGGTTCGTGCCCCGGTCCGGGAAGATCCCACGTGCCACGGAGAGCCTGGGCCGGTGAGGCATGGCTGCTGAGCCTGTGCATCCGGAGCCTGTGCTCCACGAAGGGAGAGGCCACGACGGTGAGAGGCCCGCGGATAGCAAAAAAAAAAAAAAAAAAAATCAAGTCACTTTTCCAATTGCTATGCCCATATGCTTATAAAGCAATACCAAATTCTAATGTGAAGTGTAATCTCTTTTGAAAAAATGCAGCCTTTTAACCAATGGATTTATTATTTCATAACAGAGTGAGAACAACTCTTGCTGTTGTGCTGCAGTGATGGGTACCATCAGGTGTGTCTGCTCTGAGCTAAACGTTTTCAGGAAAAAAAAAAAAAAAAAAAAAAAAAGATCATATGTGAAGACTGGGTTTGTCAATGCTAACAAAAATGTCATAGCAATCAATGACCACGAAATTTCAGAGCCAGAGGGATCTACAGGGATCATACAATGCAAACCTCTTATTTCACAGATGAAAAGGAGGCCCAGAGAGGCAATGTAATTGTCCATGGTTCCACAGCTAGTAATAGTTCGAACTATTACTCCATTTTTCTGATATCCAGTACAATGCTCTTAGATATCACAGAGCCTCAAGCACAATTTTGAGTTCTAATAAAATTAATAACAATTTAATATAAACTACAGAGATCTCAGCTGACTTCTTAAGCATATGGATGCTCAATAATATAAAAAAAACTTTCTGCAACATTAGTTAAGAAGTAACAGGAAAAACAAGGCAGAACAATATAGGTTTTTGTCAGTCTAAGGTTTTTTTTAACCTTATTGTGTTATAAAACACTGAACAGATCAAGAAGCCTTGGGGTAAAAAATAATACTAATTACCAGAGACATATTAAATTATCTTTTTAGTTACAAGTACAGTGTCTCTAGTACATTATCATTATTAATAATATATTTGGTAAATATAGCTATTTTTTCAACATTTTAATCATTATATAATCAAAAGACCAGGAAAATGTTTCAAAATCATTTTTACAAGCAATTCTTCAAAAAGTAGGAGATCATTTTACATGATCAATGTATAGAGTAATAAATGAAGAATGAATTAACGTTGGTTAAATAGGCACGGAGGAAGCTGGGGTGGGACACAGAGGAAGTGAAGGAGGGGGAGCCAGAGGCCAAGGAGACAGCAAGTCCGGCTGAAGCAAAGTTTCCACTACTCGTGGACCCCTTCCATCCGGTTATCTGCAGATGGCACCTCATTGCCCGGGAGACTGCTTCCATTCTGGGTTTACCTGAGAGGGTCTATCCACCTCCACAGCACTAGCCTGATGACTTGAGGGTACTGTATCAGAATAAGGCATGAACCCCTTTTGAGATTTTACACAAAGTAACACTCTTAGAACCAGAGCTTAGCCCCTTAACACAGAAAGCACCATGGCCCACAAATGTTCCATTTAGTCTAACCGTAAGGTAACAAAGATAAAATATAATGAACGTATACACAAAATATTAGAGAAATAAATATCCAATACATACAATTTCATCAAGTTCCAGACCAAATTCAAAACATAGTTCATCAAATTCTTCGTCAGCTAGGAAAAAAAGAGATTGCTAATTTTAATCTGTTCAGTACAAATGAAAATAGCATAGAAACTGCATTTTTTAAATCATCTTATACCAAGCATACTAAATATCAGGCATCAGATATCTCCATTTAAAAACAAAAAAAGCTTGATCAAAAAACATTTTTTAAGAAAACCAAAACTATTTTAAAAAGGGATGATTCATCTAATATCAGCTACAGAATTAGGTTACCTGCACTAGGGAGTTTACACTTACTTGGAAGAAAAAAACTTGCTAAGCAGGGATCCAATGTAAAGTAGGCTCCAAATCACAGATCCAACATAAAGGAATAATGTCATATAAATCCCATCATTTAAAATTCTCTGAGGTGGCCTGACAGTTGGCTTTGGAGCCAGATCCATCCAAGTTCGAATTCTGACTGTTCCACTTACCAGTTGAGAGCTTGGCACTTCATGTAAACTTTCTGATTCCTATGCCTCATCCATAAAGTAGCATTTTACAGCCACTTATTTGTAGCATGCAACTGTTGGAAAGACTTAAATGAATTCATGCAGATAATGGGCCTGGCATAGTGCCCTGAAACATAGTAGGTCTGCAATAACTAATAGTTCTCTTCCTTATTTTTAAGTTATATCCTACTTTGCTTTGCCACCTGATACAGCACTGTCAGGGTTTCCTTGTTACCAAAAACTGAACACAAACCATCATTACTAGTATATTCTAGTAAGAAGCTGATCTTAAGATTCCTGTTCCTGACATTGAACTTCAATTTAACAAACATTTACTGAGCACCTACTATGTGTCGGCACTGTACTAGGTGCCAGGGCTACAGAGATAAATAAAATACAATTCTCGCCTTAACTACGCCCTACTCTAGTAAACCAGATGTGTAAATACAGTTATGGTAAGTGCGAGGTATCGAGTTGGCACAAAGGAAGCAATCAACTCCACTGACAGTCAGCGAAGGCTTCACAGAAAGGATGAATTCATTAGGCAGGGACTGTGGGGAATGAGACAACCGCATGGCAAATTTGGGACATTCCATATGAATGAAGCGTGAGGTTCATGTCAGGAAGAGATATGATGAAAAAAGGAGAAAGAAGTCAGCTCAAGATGCCAAGGGATTTGCCCTCTGTCCTGCCTGAGGCAACGGGGAGTTACACTAAAGGATTTCCAGCTGGATAATAGCATGATTAGACCTGCATTTTAAAGAATGGTGGTGGACAAACTGGAGCAGAGAATCTACTGCCACAGACAAGCAAGACAGTGAGGACTTGGTTAAAGCAGCCAGCAGTGAGTTTGAGGGAGAAGGAAGAATGTGCGAAATGTCAGGGGCAGAATCTGTAAGGCTCAAGGACTGACTGGGAGGTGGGGACAGTGAGTGAGCAGGAGATGTGTGCAATGGCTCCCAGGTCCCCGGTGCGGGTGAATGGGTATCACCCAGTGCGGGTGAATGGGTATCATTAGGGCAGGAAATAACAGAGGCTCCCATGACCCCTGCCTCCTGGTACTCACACCGTTCACATCTCAACCAACCACATGAGTGAGCTGGGAAGCAAACTCCAGCCCAACCAAGCCTTGAGATGACTGCAGGCCCAGCTGACATGACAGCTTGACTGCAACCTGGCGGAAGACCCAGGGCCAGATCACCCAGCTATGCCACTCCTCCCTCAATTCCTCTCTCAAAAACTGTGTGAAATGATAAAGGCTTGTTGTTTTACCCTCCTAAGTACTGCAGTAATTTGTTATGTAGCAACAGATAACTAACACAGACTTCAGTCCCTGGACGTAGAGTGCTGCCATAACAAAACACAGAAAAACACGGGGAAGGCTTTGGAATCAGGAGGAGGTGGGCTTTGAGAGTGTAAATGAAAACCTAAAGTGCCTTGACAAAGCTGTTAACAGAAGCCTCAGTCTCTGATAAGGATGCAGGTGAGGATATGAAGGAAAGTGAGGAAGTGTTACTGGAAACTGACAGAAGGGGTATCCTTTTTATGTAGAGGCAAAGTTTAGCAACACTGCTGCCTACAGTTATGGGGACTGGAGAAAAGGTACCTACTCAACCAGGTGACTTAACTAACCTTTCCAACCAGTGCTGAAAGTGTCGCCTGGTTTAGACTGTGAGAGAAGAGATAAACTAAAGGAAAGACTATTAAACAAAAAGGAGCCAGGACCTGATGGTTTTAAGAATCCTCAGCCTCCCCAGATGTAAAAAAAAAAGAAATGGTTCTGTAGAACCTAGGGGGAGGACACGAATAAAGAGGCAGATGTAGGTAATGGACTTCAGGATATGGGGGGGAGGGTAAGCTGGGACAAAGTGAGAGAGTGGCATGGACATATATACACTACCAAATGTAAAACAGATAGCTAGTGGGAAGCAGCCGCATAGCACAGGGAGATCAGCTCCGTGCTTTGTGACCACCTAGAGGGGTGGGATGGGGGGGTGGGAGGGAGACGCAAGAGGGAAGAGATATGGGGATATATGTATACGTATAGCTGATGCACTTTGTTATAAAGCAGAAACTAACACACCATTGTAAAGCAATTATACTCCAATAAAGATGTTAAAAAAAATGACTTCTGATCAAAGAGCAAATCCAGAGCATTTCCAGGGAAACGTGGTCGAAAGATGAATCAAGGACATGATTGTAAAATCTTAAAGACGCAGTAAAATCAAAGGCACTATTCATTCAGACAAAAGGCACTACATATAAATAAGGGTGTGCCTCACAAATTTATTCGGTCACATAGCTGAGCTTAACTAAGAGCACTGTATCAGCAAAAGCCCAAGGTACAAAACAGCTTATTTCAGATATCTGTGGGTGGTGTGTCTTTTGACTAATGAAGTGGAAACCAGCAAAACTGACCAAAGACCCACAAAGTTTAACAACAACAACAAAAAACATATACAGAAACATAGCAAGCTGGAGCTGAAAAGGACAGAGACGGGACAAAATGAAGTCTCTGAGCCCCAAAAATTCTATCAGTGGGAAGCAGACCAAGAAAACTAATCAGCTGTAAAGCACGTGCTTTCTTTCACCAAAAAATAAAATAATGAGGATCACCCAGAGAGTGGAACCAAGAGCCTAGAAATTACAGAACCATGGACAGTGATCCCAGGCCTGGAGATCTGACCAAGAACATGCAACACTTGCCAGCTCAGCTTCAGAACTGCCATAGACTAATAACTCCTTTGTGTCTCCCATTTTCCCCATTTGAAGAAGAATGTCCTATGCCTGTGCCACCACTGTATGTTAGGTGCAGGTGGGGCAGATAACCTGTCTCTTTAGTCTCTCAGGCCAAGAGTAATTCTACTCAAGCAGCTCTACTTAAGGAACTACACCCGAAGAGCCCCATCCACAACTGGACCCAATTTAGCTGATGAGACTCTGGTTTCTGAGCTGCTTCTGTAATGGGATGACACTTCCGGGGGCCTTGGGAGGGCGTGTATGTGGCATGTGGGAGGAACATGAATCACAGGGGGCCAGAGGGCAGACTGCAGCAGTCAGTCCCCAAGATGGCCTCCAAGAACACCTGCCTCCTGGTATTCACACCTTTGTACTCTCTACCCACACGGTGCCAGAATTGGTCTGTGTGACCTAGAGAATATGACAAGGGATGGTGTATCCCTTACTAGATTTAGTAAAAACTGTGGCTTCTATCTTGAGCGCTCTCTCAACTACCTGCTCTCTTGGACCTCTCACTCTGGGACAAACAAGCCGCCATGTTGCAAGCAGTCCTGTGGGGAGGTCCAGGTGGGAGGCACTGAAATCTATGAACAAAAATCAGCCAGGAACTGAAGTCGGCCAACAAGCACTTGAGTGAACCTGGAATTGGACTCTCCAGCCCCAGTTAGGCCTTGAGATGACTAGAGTCCTGACACTTTTACTACAACCAGGTGAGAGTCAGAACCACCCAGCTAAGCCACTTCCCAAACCTTGAGCCTCAGAAACATATAACAAATGACTGTTGTTTTAAGCTGCTAAATTTGGGGGTAATTAATTATGCAGTAATAGATAACTAAATGGTTACTTACCAAATTGTGCAGAATCATTAAAATACACTGAATCCTCTACTGAGTCCTAATTATCATACAATTGGTTTTATTCCTTTCAGCTGTATTTCATGCACGAATCAACAATGAAATCGTGATTAATGATTCACTCTAACAAAATGACACACCTAAGTAACTACATCTTCAAGGTTCATGATATACACAGGTGGCTCTGGCCGCATTGCCAGCAATTACACCAAGGCAGAACAGGGCCAGAATTGAAGAACAGTGAAAACAAACCAGTTAACAAAAAAACGAGTGGCAAGCGGAAACGTCTGAGCAGAAAGGCGATAAAAAAGGTAGACTAAGGAGACAAAACTGCCCCAGAGGAGCAAAATGAACAGAATAAAAGCAGCCTGAAAAATATCCTTTGCTTATCTTTGATAAGCAAATAAGTGGTGAAAGGCACTGACTGATGACACAATGGAATTTAGCACAGACAAAAAGAAAGCCCTAGAGGGAATGAAAACAAAAGAGGGAATGGGGATAGAAAAGAGTGAATGAGACATTACCTGAAAACAAGAAAAAAAGAGGAAGACAGAAAAGGGGGGAGGGGGCAAGAAACAAGGCGGATCCACACTGCTTGCAAACGAGATACTTTGCCAAACATGTTTTTCCAACTTTGACCTCAACCTAATTTACATTTAAAAGATTTCAAGAAAGAACGTGTGAAATATAAACTAATGGTAAGTATTATTTCTGACCCATCTGAAGTACACCTCAACATCAATCTTCCTGACTGAAATTTTAATGAGTCAGTAGTCCACAGATAATTATGGATAATCAAGCTTACCTGATCTCTCTCAATATGGAAAAGAAGGGGAGGAGGCATCTAGAGAATATATTAAAACATCAGATGACAGTAAACAGGTTATAAATCATCATTTTTTAAAACCTGACTTATTTCTTACTTTCCCAGATATGGATACACAGGTGGGAACTGATCATAGATGTACTGAACAAATATTTGCTACACACCATCTTGTGTAATTCAAGTATATCATACACAATTAGTGAGAATATGGTTTAGAAGGATGGATAAGAAATATAAAAAAGCATAGTATGAAATAAAAAGTATAGGGAATCAGAGCCCTGTTTAGAGGACAAGAGTATTACCTCTATTTTCAGGGACTTAGGGCAGAACCCTAGGGAGGATAACACTTTAAGAATACAACTGGCCCTTGAACAAGGCAGGGATCAGGGGGTTCCCAGTCCTCCACCAAGTCCATAATCTCTGTAACTTACAGGTGGCCCTCCTGGGTTCCGCATGGGAGGATTCAACAACCATGGATTATGCAGTACCTTAGTATTTACTGTTGAAAATAATTCCTTCTATAAATGGACCCACCCAGTTCAAACCTGGATTGTTCAAGGGTCAACTGCACATAGTATATAAAAATGCACCTTAAGAAACGTTTTAAAAAGCTAGTTTTATTTTCACAGTAATAGCTTACTGTAGGAAGCAGGATCTGTTAAATCGACTAGGCCTCTGTTATATTGAGCCCTAAAACCAAAAACAGCTCTCACAAACCAATTATCACTGCTGTCACACAAGCTGATGATATGGGGCATGGCAGATGTCACTTCAACTGCTACATGTATAGGGTAACTGATAATCGTACTTAATATTTCTCCCTTTTTTTTAAATGGTAGTGTTTTTAAAACTGAAGAGATGAAGCGTAGCCTGAAAACTAAGCCCACCAAGTAAAGACTCCTTGTCACTCTGGGCTCAGCCCACGTTACCACCCTATCTAATGTTGTTCTTAGCACAATATCTTTTTTGTTTCCCTGCTAGCACTTAACATTATCCGAAATCATCTTATTAATATGCTGGTTTTATTATTTGCCTGCTTCATCAGAATGTGAACGTGGACCTTATGTACCCTGTGCACCGCTGTGTTCCCAAAGTACTTAGAACAGTGCCTGGCACATAACAGGCGCTCAGTAAACGTAAATAAAAGTAAAACTAGGAAAGAAGGCCGCCCTCCCCCCCCACACACACACCCTGTTGCTCACAAATGGAGTTCCCACAGCGCTCTTCTTATTGCACTTAATGAACTACACTCGGGAGGCAACCCGGAGCTTCATTCCTACTCTATCCCCTGGCATCAGACACGCAGCAGAAGCTCGATATCGCTGAATGAATGACACAGTGAGCCCAGCACGTGCCGGTGCCGGTGATGCAATGGCACCCGCGGAGACACCGGTCCCCAGAGGCTACATCGGCCCAGCAGGGCCGCCGGGGACTTTAGGCCCTCTCTATCTAGAACTCGAACGCCCAAGGCCAAAACCTGCGGGTCAGCATGAACGTTGCCACGATGCCTTTTTGCAGGGGATCCCAGCCTCTGAGGAGAGGCGCACAGCCCAGGCTGTGGGAC
>NW_006791339.1:377223-379443 GCF_000442215.2 Lipotes vexillifer | reverse complement strand
CCCGGACCTCGGAAGAGCAAATCGCGTTTCAGGCTGACAGTCGGCATGGCGACTGCGCGGCGACCTGGCCTGGGCGCGGCGAGCTGGCCGGGGCTTGGCGACCGAGGCGTGTAGGACCCGGCCCCTTTCGTCGGGCTGTCTTGAATATCGCCAGTCTTCTTCCAAAAGCTCCGCCTCTCTTTTCTCATCTGAAAGCAGGTAAATTGCCACCACTAACCTCAGTAAATCTAGTTTCGTTGGATGAATAAATTATAGGCTGAAAAGGGAGACAGAATCGGATAAAATGGGCTAGGATTTGATGGGCAATAAAATGAACAGCCCGCGAAAGCCCTCACGCCTCCAACACACTACGGACGGAGGACGCCAAGCTAGGGGGGCGGGGCGACGGGAGAGTGCGTAAGGGGACGGGACCTCGTGGTGGAGAATCGATCCACCTGGGTTGGGGGTGAGCCTGTGAGTAGGCGGGGTCTGAGGCGGCCTGGAGAGAAGGATGTGCAAAACCAAGTAGTGGGAGCGAGAGAAACTGTTAGTAGATCTGCTTTTATCTTATTCCTCGATCTCCTACACCTTGCTACGTGTTAACAACTGTGCTTTTTTGAACCTTACAGTAGCACTATTAGGGAGGCTTCCTTAGAAACGTCTTTTTAAAAGAGGAAACAGACTGACATTTACTCGTTCTGTACTGGCAGATGCTGGGCTCAATCCTCTGCCAGCCTTAGCAGATTTCCTTCTAACAACCCTCAGTGTAATAGGCAGAATAACAACCCACAAATATATCAAGCCCTAATCCCCAGAACCTGTAAATGTTACCTTAAATGGAAACAGTCTTTAAAGATTAAGTTAAAGATTTCCAGATGGAGCGACTCTTCTGGATTATCAAAATGAGCCACTAATATGTATAAAATGGATAACTAATAAGAACCTGCTGTATAAAATAAATAAAATTCAAAAAAATAAAATTAAAAAAATAAAATAAAATTACCAATTCAAAAATAAGGGGGAGGGCCTAAATGCAATCACATGTATCTTTATAAGAGGAAGTTAGAGGGAGATTTGAGAAAAACAGAAGAGGGAAGGCAGTGTAACCACTGGAGCAGAGATTGGAGTGATGCAGCCACAAACCAAGGAATGCCAGCAACCACCAGAAACTGCAGAGGCAAGAAAGGATTCTCTCCTAGCTTTCTGGAGCAGTCCTGTCGTGTCTCTGGACACACTGACTTGAGCTCAGTGAAACTGATTTTGGACTTCTGACCCCAGGAGCTGTGAGAGAATAAATTTCTTTGTTTTAAGCCACCAAGTTTGTGGAAATGTTACAGCAGCCATGGGGGACTAATACACCAGGATAGGTGCTACCATTATTCTCATTTTACAAATGGTAAAACTGAGGCCCACTCTGAGTCACCCAACTCAGAAGGCAGAGCTGACACAGTTCCACGAGGGAGCGTTGCCCTTATCCTCTCTATACTGTATAGTAAGGGCCCCAAGGCCGTTCAGGTGAGGGGACATAAGCTGGGAGGGATTTAGGTCTCTCTGACTGCCATTCAAGCAGTTTTTTACTATATTAACTTCCCTCTATGGCTGCAGGCAATCCCTCCCCAGTATGCATCATAATAGATTGGCAGAGGCCACATCAATGGCAAACATCTCCAATGCCAAATAAAATTCTCTGCTCTCAAACTGGTACTCAGTGAAAAATGAATCAATGGATAAAGGACTTCCTGAATTATTGCATGCTGACCTTCTCTCCTTTGGGCACCCCAAGATGTTCTGTGACCTTTAACCTCAGTTTCCTTACCTGTAAAGTAGAGATGATAATAATGTACATCTTAAAGAATTATTGTAAGGATTAGAAATAATACTTATAAATGACAATCATAGTTCTTGTGTCTTAAGTCCTGGAAATTGGGCATTGTCATTATTGTTATCTTCCTAGTCAGTTTCTTGCTATTCTCAGACTACGCAGAGGCATTCTGTTCCCATCTCCCAAATGCCACAACTCACCTATCCTGCTTTTTATCCTTGCACACGCACAGGTACCCTGTACGTTCTCTATGACTAGCTAAACTGTTAGGATAACCTAATGGAAAAGGGAAAACTAGGCCACAAATGGCATTGGCTGACAGATAAGGAAGATATTTGGAAAACGTTGAAATAGTATATCACAAAATGTAGATATGTGCTTCCCTTGTCTAATTTTAGAGCCAGCCTGAGAGCAGGAAT
>NW_006791339.1:354491-377213 GCF_000442215.2 Lipotes vexillifer | reverse complement strand
CAGGAATGAGATGGCAGCACTTCCTAGAACTGAAAGACGGGCTGGCCAATAAACATGAAAAAAGCTCTCCATACATAAGAAATTAGGAAGATGCAAATTAAAATTATAATGAAATACATTTTTATATCCACCAGATTGGTAAAAATGTGAAAGTCTGACAAAACCAGATGTTGGCAAGAACGTGGGAGTATAAATTGATACAACCAATTTGGAAAATTATGGCCTTACCTACCTAGAAAGGCAGAGCATGTGTGTACCCTACTACCCAGCAATTAGGAACCCAGGAATATTCCCCAGAGAAACTCTTACCCATGTGCACTGGAAGACCAAATAAGAATGTTCTGTTACATTGTTCATTATAACAAAAAAAGTGGAAACATCCCAATGTCTATTAATACTAAAACAGGTAAACAATTATAAATTCATACAGTGAAGCACCATACAGCTATGAGAATGAACTACAGCTGCCTGTATAAACTTGGACAAAAAAATAAATAAACCACAAAAGTATATATACAGTATGGTGCGATTTATATAAAAATGAAAAATAGGATAACCTAAAGATATAATAACGTAAGGATATTATTTAGGCATACATAAATAGATGGTGAAACTAAAGGAAAAGGAATGAGAAACACAAAATCTGAGACTAGTCAGTTCTGAGTGGGATGGAAGGGACGAAGCCTAGCGAGTAGAGGTACCCAAAGGGTTTCAAAAATATTGGTAGTGTTCTGCTTTATCTAGTATACCTTTAAGGAAGTTAAGAAATAAGAGACGAATGTGGCCCTCTTTTGGCGGGGTGAAGGAGACAAACGCTTGGTGGCCTATAGCTGAGTAGAAACACAATCGGGATACTTTACATTTGATTTTGTTTTAAGTTTTTTTTTTTTCAGAAGGGGAATTTTAAGAGTTTTATTTATTTATTTATTTATTTATTTATTTATTTATTTATTTATTTAATTTATTTTTTTTATTGCGGTACGCGGGCCTCTCACTGTTGTGGCCCCTCCCGTTGAGAAGCACAGGCTCCGGACGTGCAGGCTTAGCGGCCAAGGCTCACGGGCACAGCCGCTCCGCGGCATGTGGGATTTTCCCGGACCAGGGCATGAACCCATGTCTCCTGCATTGGCAGGCGGACTCTCAACCACTGCGCCACCAGGGAAGCCCAGAGTTTTATTTAAATTAGAGTCTAATTTATGATTGTTTTTCTTTATAGACTCTGGGTTTTATGTTGTTTTAATAGGTCTTTCACCACACCAAGTTATTATTTTTTTAAATCACATAAACTTCTTAGAGGACTTGAATGGATTCTTTTTTTTTTCCTCTCCATTTAAATCTCAGATCATTCTGAAATTTGTTTTGGTTTTGAGAGACAGTGAATTAACCAGCTTTATTTTGTTTTCAAACAGCTCTCTAGTGAGCCCAACAAAATTTATAAAATAAACTTCTTTTTCCCCAGAGATTTGAAATACCTTCTTTAGCACATATTAAATTTCCATATATATTTGGGTATATTGCTGAACTATCTATTCCACTGATAGTACAGAACTATTTTAATTATTATAGCTTTATAATACATTTTAATATTTGAAAGTGTTCAATGCTTTTTTTCAAAAATTTCCTGACTATTCTCTCATGCTACTTTTTCTACATGAGCTTTGAATTCTGTCAAGTTCTGAAAAACATTCTTTTGATGTTTTACTAGGAATCAAATGTAATTTATGGGTTAATTTAGGAATTTTTCTATCCAAGATCCGCAGCCTCCATGCAAGTTTTTGAACATGTCAGGCAGTGGTCCACCTTAGAACCAGCAGTTTCCTCTGTTACAATGTTTTTGCCCCCAGACTACTGCAGGGCCAGCTTGCTCAGCTCCAACAAGTCTTCTCAGAAAGACCTATCCCTGACTATACTATTCATTATGGTTATTAGATATAAATGTCTCTCCCTGATAAAACATAAATTTCATAGAGCAGAGACTTTTGAGTACTAATATACGGCAAGAGCCTTAAACAGTGACTGGCACAGAGCAGACCCTAGATAAATATTTGAAGTTTTCTTTTAATGATAGGAATATCGTATATTTATATAATTAATAATATATTATTGTATATTATATCTATTGTATTAGCTTTTCTTTTTTAAAATAGATACTTCAATAAAAAAAAATGGGCAAAGAATAGTAACAAACAATTCAACCAATAGAAACAACAAACCAAAAGTGAGGAGGGGAGGAGAAATGCAAATGAAAACAACACTGAAAGCAGGGATATTTTCTCCAAGGAGACTGGCAAGGATTAAAGAAATAAATGATCCGCCCTCGTGCTGGCAAAGATTTGGAAAGCTGCCACTCTTAGGCACACCTGTCAGGAATAGAAACAGTAGCTTGACAATAAGAATCAAACTTTTAGGGCTTCCCTGGAGGCGCAGTGGTTGAGTGTCCGCCTGCCAATGCAGGGGACCACAGGTTCGTGCCCCGGTCTGGGAGGATCCCACATGCCGTGGAGCGGCTGGGCCTGTGAGCCATGGCCGCTGAGCCTGCGCGTCGGAGCCTGTGCTCAGCAATGGGAGAGGCCACAACAGTGAGAGGCCCGCATACCGCAAAAAAAAAAAAAAAAAAAGAATCAAACTTTTAGATATGTATACTCTTTGATCCTTAAATTCCACTCTTGGGATTATTCTAAGGAAGTAATCAAGGAAGTATTCTGTTTGTAATACAGAAAATTTGGAAACAACCTAAATGTACAATAATGTGGGACCTGATTAAATAAATTCTGATACCTCCGTACAATAGAATACCATGCAAACATTAAAAATGATGCTAAAATTTTTAACATGAAGAAACGTCTACAACATATTACATGAAAATCAGTTACTAAACAATATACTTTAAAATGATTTTTTAAATGCACGTATGTATGTGAGTGTGAAAAAAACTAAAACAGCTAGTATGGTATACACCAAAGTGTTAAGTGGTTATCTTTGGGTGGTGAGATAATTTTTGTCATTGTACCTTTTGTATTTTACAGAATTGTAATTAGCAGGATTATTTCTATTGTGAGGAAAAACCAATCGTGTTTGGTTCTTCTCCTTGCCTAATCAAATGTTGGTAGACAACCTCACTCTTTCATCACCACATAGGTTGTGTAGACCTGTGGGATCATGTTTGCTTTTGTCTGTAAAACATGTAACGTAACACAGAGAAAGTTTCTGAAATGACTGGGCCACTTTCCTGTAATGCTTGTGGGTTAGGCAACAGTTGAGAAAGAGATGTTGTCAGATCTGAAATTCTTCCTACATAGATCCGGAAAATACAATGCTGTGTTTGATGACATCTCACACTAGAGCAGCAGATAGTCGCAGCCTGATCCATCAACAGATGAATGGATAAAGAAGATGTGAGATACACATACACACACACACACACACACACACACACAATGGAATACTACTCAGCCATTAAAGCAATGAAATTTTGCCATTTGCAACAACACAGATGAACTTGGAAGGTATTATGCTGTCAGACAAAGACTGTATATCACTTATATGTGGAATCTAAAAATTAAAACAAGTGGGTAGACCTTCAAAATGGCGGGAGTAAGATGTCGAGATCACGTTCCTCCCCACAGATACACCAGAAATACATCTACACGTGGAACAACTCCTACAGAACACCTACTGAACGCTGGCAGAAGACCTCAGACCTCCCAAAAGGTAAGAAACCCCCCACATACCTGGGTAGGGCAAAAGAAAAAACAATAAACAGAGACAAAAGGATAGGGACGGGACCTGCACCAGTGGGAGGGAGCCGTGAAGGAGGGCAGGTTTCCACTGCCCTTCGCGGGCAGAGACTGCAGGTGGCGGAGAGGGGAAAGCTTCGGAGCTGCAGGGGAGAGCGCAGCAACAGGGCTGCGGAGGGCAAAGCGGAGAGATTCCCGCACAGAGGATCGGTGCCGACCGGCACTCACCAGGCCGAGAGGCTTGTCTGCTCACCTACCGGGGCGGGCGGGTCTGGGAGCTGAGGCTCGGGCTTCGGTCAGAGCGTCGGGAGAGGACAGGGGTTGGCGGCGTGAACACAGCCTGCAGGGGGTTAGTGCGCCACAGCTGGCCGGGAGGGAGTCCGGGGAAAAGTCTGGGGCTGCCGAAGAGGCAAGAGACTTTTCCTTCCCTCTTTGTTTCCTGATGCGACTTTTTCTTCCCTCTGTTTCCTGGCGCGCGAGGAGAGGGGATTAAGCGCGCTGCTTAAAGGAGCTCCAGAGACGGGCGCGAGCCGCAGCTAAAAGCGCGGACCCCAGAGACGGGCAGGAGACGCTAAGGCTGCTGCTGCCGCCACCAAGAAGCCTGTGTGCAAGCACAGGTCACTATCCACACCCCCGCTTCTGGGAGCCTGTGCAGCCCGCCACTGCCAGGGTCCCGGGATCCAGGGACAACTCCCCTGGGATAACGCACGGCACGCCTCAGGCTGGTGCAACGTCACACCGGCCTCTGCCACCGCAGGCTCGCCACACACTCGGTGCCCCTCCCTCCCAACCCCCCCCCACGCCTGGGTGAGCCAGAGCCCCCGAAGCAGCTGCTCCTTTAACCCCGTCCTGTCTGAGCGAAGAACAGACGCCCTCCAGTGACCTACACGCAGAGGCGGGGCCAAATCCAAAGCTGAGCCCCTGGGAGCTGTGCGAACAAAGAAGAGAGAGGGAAATCCCCAGCAGCCTCAGGAGCAGTGGATTAAATCTCCACAATCAACTTGATGTACCCAGCATCTCTGGAATACCTGAATAGACAACAAAGCATCCCAGAATTGAGGAGGTGGACTTTGGGAGTAAAGATATATTATTTTTTTCCTTTTTCTCTTTTTGTGAGTGTGTATGTGTATGCTTCTTTGTGTGATTTTCGTCTGTATAGCTTTGCTTTTACCACTTGTCCTAGGGTCCTGTCTGTACATTTTTTGTTTTGTTTTGTTTTTGGTGTTTTTTTTTTTTTTGTATAATTTGTAGCACTTGTTATCATAGGCGGATTTGTTTGGTTTTTGGTTTGTTTGCTCTCTTCTTCTTTTTAAATTACTTTTCAACTTAAAAAATTTTTTATTACTTATTTTTTATTTTAATAACTTTATATTATATTATTTTATTTATTTATTTATTTCTCCCTTTTCTTATGAGCCATGTGGCTGACAGGGTCTTGGTGTGCTAGTCGGGTGTTAGGCCTGTGCCTCTGAGGTGGGAGAACCCAGTTCAGAACATTGGTCCACCAGAGACCACCCAGCCCCATGTAATATCAAACAGCAAAAGCTCTCCCAGAGATTGCCATCTCAACACTGAGACCCAGCTCCACCCAATGACCAGCAAGCTACAGTGCTGGACACCCCATGCCAAACAACTAGCAAGACAGGAACACAGCCCCACACATTAGCAGAGAGCCTGCCTAAAATCATAATAAGGTTACAGACACCCCAAAACACACAACCGGACGTGGTCCTACCCACCAGAAACACAAGATCCAGCCTCATCCACCAGAACACAGGCACTAGTCCCCTCCACCAGGAAGCCTACACAACCCACTGAACCAAACTTAGCCACTAGGGGCAGACACCAAAAACAACGGGAACTACGAACCTGCAGTCTGCGAAAAGGAGACCCCAAACACAGTAAGTTAAGCAAAATGAGAAGATACAGAAACACACAGCAGATGAAGGAGCAAGGTAAAAACCCACCAGACCTAACAAATGAAGAGGAAATAGGCAGTCTACCTGAAAAAGAATTCAGAGTAATGATAGTAAAGCTGATCCGAAATCTTGGAAATTGAATGCAGAAAATACAAGAAATGTTTAACAAGGACCTAGAAGAACTAAAGAGCAAACAAACAATTATGAACAACACAATAAATGAAATTAAAAATTCTCTAGAAGGAATCAATAGCAGAATAACTGAGACAGAAGAACAGATAAGTGACATAGAAGATAAAATAGTGGAAATAACTACTGCAGAGCAGAATAAAGAAAAAAGAATGAAAAGAATTGAGGACAGTCACAGAGACCTCTGGGACAACATTAAAATTATAATTATAATTTGAATTATAGGGATCCCAGAAGAAGAAGAGAAAAAAAAGGACTGAGAAAATATTTGAAGAGATTATAGTTGAAAACTTCCCTTATATGGGAAAGGAAAGAGTCAATCAAGTCCAGGAAGCACAGAGAGTCCCATACAGGATAAATCCAAGGAGAAACACGCCAAGACACATATTAACCAAACTATCAAAAATTAAATACAAAGAAAAAATATTAAAAGCAGCAAGGGAAAGGCAACAACTAACATACAAGGGAATCCCCATAAGGTTAACAGCTGATCATTCAGCAGAAGCTCTGCAAGCCAGAAGGGAGTGTCAGGACATATTTAAAGTAATGAAAGGGAAAAACCTACAACCACGATTACTCTACCCAGCAAGGATCTCATTCAGATTCGATGGAGAAATTAAAATCTTTACAGACAAGCAAAAGCTAAGAGAATTCAGCAGCACCAAACCAACTTTAAAACAAATGCTAAAGGACCTTCTCTAGACAGGAAACACAAGAGAAGGGAAAGACCTACAATACCAAACCCAAAACAATTAAGAAAATGGTAAGAGGAACATACATATCAATAATTACCTTAAATGTAAATGGATTAAATGCTCCAACCAAAAGACATAGACTGACTGGATACAAAAACAAGACCCATATATATGCTGTCTACAAGAGACCCACTTCAGACCTAGGGACACATACAGACTGAAAGTGAGGGGATGGAAAAAGATATTCCATGCAAATGGAAATCAAAAGAAAGCTGGAGTAGCAATTCTCATATCAGACAAAATAGACTTTAAAATAAAGACTATTACAAGAGACAAAGAGGACACTACGTAATGATCAAGGGATCGATCCAAGAAGAAGATATAACAATGGTAAATACTTATGCACCCAACATGGGAGCACCTAAATATATAAGGCAAATACTAACAGCCATAAAAGGGGAAATCGACAGTAACACAATCATAGTACAGGACTTTAACACCCCACTTTCACCAATGGACAGATCATCCAAAATGAAAAAAAATAAGGAAACACAAGCTTTAAATGAAACATTAAGCAAGATGGACTTAATTGATATTTATAGGACATTCCATCCAAAAACAACAGAATATACTTTCTTCTCAAGTGCTCATGGAACATCCTCCAGGATAGATCATATCTTGGGTAACAAATCAACCCTTAGTAAATTTAAGAAAATTGAAATCATATCAAGTATCTTTTCCAACCACAATGCTATGAGACTAGATATCAGTTACAGGAAAATGTGTAAAAAATTCAAACACATGGAGACTAAACACTACAATACTTAACCAAGAGATCACTGAAGAAATCAAAGAGGAAATAAAAAAATACCTATAAACAAATGACAATGAAAACACGATGAACCAAATCCTATCGGATGCAGCAAAAGCCGTTCTAAGAGGGAAGTTTATAGCTATACAAGTCTACCTCAAGAAATAAGAAACATCTCAAATAAACAACCTCACCTTACACCTAAAACAATTAGAGAAAGAAGAAAAAAAACCCCAAAGTTATCAGAAGGAAAGAAATCATAAAGATCAGATCAGAAACAAATGAGAAAGAAATGAAGGAAACAATAGCAAAGATCAATAAAACTAAAAGCTGGTTCTTTGAGAAGATAAACAAAATTGACAAACCATTAGCCAGACTCATCAGGAAAAAAAGGGAGAAGACTCAAATCAATAGAATTAGAAATGAAAGAGGAGAAGTAACAGCTGACACTGCAGAAATACAAAGGATCATGTGAGATTACTACAAGCAACTCTATGCCAATAAAATAGACAATCTGGAAGAAATGGACAAATTCTTAGAAAAGCACAAACTTCCGAGAATGAACCAGGAAGAAATAGAAGATATAAACAGACCAATCACAAGCACTGAAATTGAAACTGTGATTAAAAATCTTCCAACAAACAAAAGCCCAGGGCCAGATGGCTTCACAGGAGAATTCTATCAAACATTTAGAGAAGAGCTAACACCTATCCTTCTCAAACTCTTCCAAAATATAGCAGAGGGAGGAACACTCCCAAACTCATTCTGCGACACCACCATCACCCTGATACCAAAACCAGACAAAGATGTCACAAAGAAAGAAAACTACAGGCCCATATCACTGATGAACATAGATGCAAAAATCCTCAACAAAATAGTAGCAAACAGAATCCACCAGCACATTAAAAGGATCATACACCATGATCAAGTGGGGTTTATCCCAGAAATGCAAGGATTCTTCAATATACACAAATCAATCAATGTAAAACACCATATTAACAAATTGAAGAAGAAAAACCATATGATCATCTCAAAAGATGCAGAAAAAGCTTTTGACAAATTCAGCACCCATTTATGAAAAAAACTCTCCAGAAAGTAGGCATAGAAGGAACATACCTCAACATAATAAAGGCCATGTGTGACAAACCCACAGCCAACATCATTCTCAATGGTGAAAAACTGAAACCATTTCCACTAAGATAAGGAACAAGGCAAGGTTGCCCACTCTCACCACTAGTATTCAACATAGTTTTGGAAGTTTTAGCCACAGCAATCAGAGAAGAAAAAAAATAAAAGGAATCCAAATCGGAAAAGAAGAAGAAAAGCTGTCACTGTTTGCAGATGACATGATATTATACATAGAGAATCCTAAAGATGCTACTAGAAAACTACTAGAGCTAATCAATGAATTTGGTAAAGTAGTGGGATACAAAATTAATGCACAGAAATCTCTTGCATTCCTATACACTTATCATGAAAAACCTGAAAGAGTAATCAAGAAAACACTCCCATTTACCATTGCAACAAAAAGAATAAAATATCTAGGAATAAACCTACCTAAGGAGACAAAAGACCTGTATGCAGAAAATTATAAGACACTGATGAAAGAAATTAAAGATGATACAAACAGATGGAGAGATATACCATGTTCTTGGGATTGGAAGAATCAAAATTGTGAAAATGTCTATACTACCCACAGCAATCTACAGATTCAATGCAATCCTTATCAAACTACCACTGGCATTTTTCACAGAACTAGAACAAAAAATTTCACAATTTGTATGGAAACACAAAAGACCCCGAATAGCCAAAGCAATCTTGAGAATGAAAAGTGCAGCTGGAAGAATCAGGCTCCTGGACTTCAGACTATCATACAAAGCTACAGTAATCAAGACAGTATGGTACAGGCACAAAAACAGAAATACAGATCAATGGAACAAGATAGAAATCCCAAAGATAAACCGACTCACATATGGTCACCTTATTTATTTATTTTTTGTTGTTGTTTGTTTTTTTGCGGTACACAGGCCTCTCACTGTTGTGACCTCTTCCGTTGCGGAGCACAGTCTCCGGACGCGCAGGCTCAGTGGTCATGGCTCACGGGCCCAGCCGCTCCGCGGCATGTAGGATCCTCCTGGACCGGGACACGAACCCGTGTCCCCTGCATCGGCAGGCGGACTCTCAACAACTGCGCCACCAGGGAAGACCTGGTCACCTCAATTTTGTTAAAGGAAGCAAGAATATACAATGGAGAAAAGACAGCCTCTTCAATAAGTGGTGCTGTGAAAACTGGACAGCTACATGTAAAAGAATGAAATTAGAACACTCCCTTACACCGTACACAAAAATAAATTTAAACTGGATTACAGACCTAAATGTAAGGCAAGATATTTTAAAACTCTTAGAGGAAACCATAGGCAGAACACTCTATGACATAAATCACAGCAAGATCCTTTTTGACCCACATCCTAGAGAAATGGAAATAAAAACAAAAGTAAACAAATGGGACCTAATGAAACTTAAAAGCTTTTGCACAACAAAGGAAACCATAAACAAGATGAAAAGACAACCCTCAGAATGGGAGAAAATATTTGCAAATGAAGCAACTGACAAAGGGTTAATCTCCAAAATTTATAAGCAGCTCATGCAGCTAAAAAACAAACAACCCAATCCAAAAATGGGCAGAAGACCTAAATAGACATTTCTCCAAAGAAGATATACTGATTGACAACAAACACATGAAAGAATGCTCAACATCACTAATCATTAGAGAAATGCAAATCAAAACTACAATGAGGTATCACCTCACACCAGTCAGAATGGCCTTCATCAAAATATCTACAAACAATAAGTGCTGGTCTAGTGGGTATGTAGAAAAGGGAACTCTCTTGCACTGTTGATGGGAATGTAAATTGATACAGCCACTATGGAGAATAGTATGGAGGTTCCTTAAAAAACTAAAAATAGAACTACCATACGACCCAGCAATCCTGCTACTGGGCATATACCCTGAGAAAACCATAATTCAAAAAGAGTCATGTACCACCATGTTCACTGCAGCACTATTTACAATAGCCAGGACATGGAAGCAACCTAAGTGTCCATCGACAGATGAATGGATAAAGAAGATGTAGCACGTATATACAATGGAGTATTACTCAGCCATAAAAAGAAACGAAATTGAGTTATTTGTAGTGAGGTGGATGGACCCAGAGACTGTCATACAAAGTTAAGTAAGTCAGAAAGAGAAAAACAGATACCATATGCTAACACATATATATGGAATCTAAAAAAAAAAAGTTATAAAGAATCTAGGGGCAGGACAGGAATAAAGACGTAGACATAGAGAATGGGCTTCAGGACATGGGGACGGGGAAGGGTAAGCTGGTACGAAGTGAGAGAGTGGCATGGACTTATGTATACTACCAAATGTAGAATAGATAGCTAGTGGGAAGCAGCCGCATAGCACAGGGAGATCAGCTCAGTGCTTTGTAACCACCTAGAGGGGGGAGATAGGGAGGGTGGGAGGGAGATGCAAGAGGGAGGAGATATGGGGATACATGTATATGTATAGCTGATTCACTTTGTTATAAAGCAGAAACTAACACACCATTGTAAAACAATTATACTCCAATAAAGCTGTTAAATAAATAATAAATAAATAAATAAAATGAGTGACTATAACAAAAAAAAAACAAACTCACAGACATAGAAAACAAATTAGCGGTTACCAGTGGGGAAGAGGGAAGCGGGGGGCAACATAGGGGTAGGGGATTAAGAGGCACAAACTATTATGTATAAAATAAATAAGCTACAAAGATATATTTTACAGCACAAGGAATATAGCCAATATTTTATAATAACTATAAATGGAGTATAACCTTTAAAAATTGTGATTCACTATGTTGTACATTGGAAACTTATATAATATTGTACATCAACTATACCTCGATAAAAACATATGGGCTTCCCTGGTGGCGCAGTGGTTGAGAGTCTGCCTGCCGATGCAGGGGACACAGGTTCGTGCCCCGGTCCGGGAAGATCCCACATACCATGGAGCGGCTGGGCCCGTGAGCCGTGGCCGCTGAGCCTGCGTGTCTGGAGCCTGTGCTCTGCAACGGGAGAGGCCACAACAGTGAGAGGCCCGCATACCGCCAAAAAAAAAAAAAAAAAAAAAAAAAAAGAAACATATGCAAAAATTCTGATTAGGAAAAAAATAATAAAGTGGTAAGCTTTTATGTCTGTAATTTCTTCTCCTAAAACAAACATTGTCCACTTCCTCATCCATAAAGTGAGGGTAGGACCTCTCTGGATGGTTTGGAGATAAAGTATGTGGAAACAATTTGAAACATGCTAAATACTTTTGAATATTAGACATTTATATTCCAGGTAACAATCCAAGTGATCTGAGACTATTAATTCGCTCTGGTATTAAGCTTAGTAAAAGTGGGGTTGCTGCTGTAAAATGAGGTGATAGATGATACAATTTACAATAACTGACTTTGTTGTAATTGCTATGTATCCAAAACGAGTTCTGTTCTGGCTGAAATCTTTTATGCGTTTCCTATAAGTCTCCTGGGGCATTCTAATCCCTTTGTAGATTACCCTGAAATTTTTAGGACTACATTAGAGTTTGGACTTTATTTTAAAAAAGATTTTAAGCAGAGAAATGACATGATTGACTTGGTAGTTTGGAAAGGTCACTTTGGGTACATTGTGGAGAAGGGATTAGGAGTGGTAGTTCAAGGGGCAAAACTCAAGGCACAGAAATCACTTAGGAGTTTGCAATAATCCAGAGGAGAAATGATAGCAGCCAGGCTGGGGAAATGGCATGTGTTGGGGAAAAAAGTAATAATAATAGATCCGAGGCATCAATAGGTCATATACCAAGTAGCCATAAACAACCAGAAAGATACAAACATGAGTGAAAGCCCACCCATTGGATTGGACCTTCTTGGAAACTGGAAGTAAATGGTGGAGCCTGCTTTGCCACGCCTCCAAGGACACTGCTGTTTGAGTTGCTGACTGCTTCATTCAAGAGCCTGTCCTGGACCCAGGTTGGTTGCAGTAGGCATTCCCAGTCACTTTCCCCTAGTTTTTCCCTTGTTTGGGTTGCTGGGGCCCCAGGTAGGTTCCCAGGCCGGGTGCAAACAAAAGGGGAGAGAGGTTCATGGGAAGAGAAAGGACATTTCATAAATATTAGTGATTACCGTAATAATTTCTCAGAGTAATTGTTCATAGTATTATAATAGTTTAAAAGAGTAGCTATGGAAGCACCTGTTTTGTAGAGCAAATAACAAATATTAACATTTACTAATGGAAAGGTAAAAATTGAACCTATATCAATGGAGCTTTCAAAGGAGAATGTGAAAAGAAAGCATAGTATATAGAGTCTGAGAACTTGTATGTGCCTATAGCAGCAAGAAAACACAGAGGAAAGGTAAACTTCGGACCATTATCATGGTGGCTACAAAGTCTCACTCTCTTGGGAAAGACTCCTGAAACTTTGCCCAGAACAAACATACTCCAGCCCTGTCAGATTGATAACATAGTTCATTGAGAAGAAAATAAGAAAACAGAGGGGCCTGGGCAAATTTCTTGAACTTTGTTCAGAAGAGCCTTGAGAATAGAATTTCGTGAAGGACATTCCATTGAAATTACCATAGTGATGGTCTTCTATTTGACTTTAACCCGAGCCAGTCACTCACAATGAATTATGGTAACTGTGATGGTTGGGTTCACAGTTTATGTGGCGTGTGTGTGAATGAGAGAGAAATATTTATCTTTATGACTAATGCATCTTATGAAAACCAGAACAGTGACCTTTGTCCTAAACTGTCCCCTTTAAGGCGTCTCAATCTAGAGAGAATGTTGTTTTCTTTTAAACTTAACGATAGGAACATTTTAACTTAAACTACAGTAAAATAGAAAAACGTCATCTTCTTGTTAATAGAAGTTAGTTATGGTAAAATGCACAGGAAACAAAATAAAACGAGGAAGTGATTTTTAGTTATTCATTTCCAAGGATAGGCTTTTGTAATCTATAAGGCAATCTAAACTATCACCTTCTCATTCCTTAATTAGAGTTGAGAAGTGGAAAGAGGAACCACACTCGATCGCCGGAATCTCAGATCTTCCAGCCGGGACAGTGTTGATTTCCTATCACCATGGCCACTTCAGGACTTAACCACGGCAGAGGTGCTTTATAAATTTTTGTTGAATTATTGAAAAGTTATGCATGTTTTATTCACTCATATGTACCCAAAGCCAAGCACATAGTATATGACTGGTAAATATCAATATTTGTTGACTGAATGAATAACTAACCCCAACCCAAACCATGACAAAGTTGGTCCTCTGCATTCTTTTACCAGAGGTTCAGTGACTGGTTCCTCTGTTTCAACATCCCCTTCCTCCCTCGTGGTATCATTTGAGGAAGAGCTTAGTACGGCAGTTACTTGCTCAGGCTCTAGAAACAGACAAGCCTATTTTTAAAAAACAGAAACTTAGTTTTACTACCTACTAGGTGAACAATTAGTTTGACCTCTAGCCTCACTATCTATACCGGTAAAAGGAATAATAGTACCTACCCTGGAGAGTTGCTGTGAGGCTTAAATCAAACACAGCACAGAAAGCATATAGCCCAGTACCTGGTAGATGGTAAGCATTGAGTAAAGTGTATATATCACATATAGTTTTTTAACTGCAACCCTGTTTAAACTTTGTATTTCTCCAAATATTAGCCTACCCACCCCCACCAAAAAAAAAAAAAAAGTGGTTTTCAACCTGGGTTTTGCCGATCCCTCAGAGGTTCTGTAACTGTTTGATATCAGTTTCATTTTGCTAAAGATACACCTTGGGAAGGAGGAAGATACTGAGAAGGTGGGAGTCAGGATCCCCATTCATTTCCAACAAGAGCAGTTTCACTTTGATTTCTTTTATAAATTGGAGTTATTTGAAGATTAAAAAATAAATCCCCCTGCTAAAGTCGAAGTTTGAAACCATGACCCTACACGACATTGCTTCTGCTCATCTGTTTTAGTACAGTTGTAAAGAGATCTAGGTCTACTCCTTGCCAGTAACTGGCTGGGGTACCTTGGACAAATCCCTCGTCTTCTCTGCTGTAAGCTCCCTATTCCACAAAATGTGTAGTTTGGAAAGAAAACGTGTAAGGTTCATGTTTTCCTATTAGTTTTATTTCTACAGATCAACAAAACTCCTACAGAAAAGTTGTTTTGAATAGCTTGTTGAATTAAAACTTTCTCACCATTTAACTCCAATAACCTGGTACACAAATAAACATGTGTTGACTGTTAAACAAATGAGTGAATGATTTAGTTGCTCATTAAAATGGTGATGGACCCTCATGGGTCCCTGCTTTGCTTAAAGGAGCTGTGATGGGGTATGACAGTTCTTTTCTACCTGCTGAGGGCATGGGGAAGATGGCAAGAGCATGGATCAGACGAGTTAGCTCCAAGTGACTAGGAGAAGGAGCTCCGGGTATGCTGCTCTTCTTATCTCCTAATAGATTGTGAACCCAATTAATCAATCAGTCCTGCCATTCACATCTCCCAGGCTTATGTCAAATCCATCTCTGTTCTCCTTTGCTAACACAGTTGACCAAGCCACCACCCTCTACTCTCACCCTACAACAGCCTCCTTAGGGTCTCCCTACTTCCACTCTTGTTACCTCCAATCTCTTCTAATTATGTGCTCATTCTCTATCACTGGAACTTGCATGTTTCTTTCAGGGCACTAGCACACATTTGGTTTATTTTCTGTTTCTCTCACTAGACCGTGAACCCCATGAGGACAAAGACCTTTCTTATTCATCCCATCTTATTCAGCCCATCTCCACTCCTCACCTAGTGCTTAGCGCATACCAGCCTTTCCATAAATAATCAATGAATGAATGCGTGGGAATTCTCAAAGGCTCAGAGACCCTGTCTTAATTCACCTTTGTGCTATCAGCACGCAGGGCAATGCCCGGTGCAAAGCAGGTATTCCCTACATACTTGTTCCACGTGTGGGTCAACTGATGAAGGGATGACTCCTTTCCAGGTTTTAGACGACAAAACCGTATTTGAATCTTCACTCTGCCAGCTGTGTGACTTTGAGCCTGGCCTTCATTAACTGCCAAATGAGCTAACCGTTATTTCGCAGGGTTGCTCCAGGATAAGCTCAGGCTGGTGAAGGGCTCTGCACAATGTCCGACACGGTGTGTACTCAACGCATCCCCACTACCAGTGGGGGTAAAGTGCAGGGAAGAAATCTAGAAGAATCTAGAAGAGAAGAGGGAGGGGCGGGGCGAGAAGCTGCTTGCCGATACTGCGTTCTACGGCCGCGCGCCGGCTGGCCCTCCCGGCTCGCCGTCCGCCCCTTCCCCGCCCGCCGCCGTCACCCGGGAAACGGGACGCTATCGCCCGCCCGCCGACCTAAGCGAGTTTCATGGCAGCCACGAAGAAAGCAGTTTTGGGGCAGTTGGTGGGAGCCGTGGACCAGGGCACAAGCTCGACGCGCTTTTTGGTTTTCAATCCCAAAACAGCCGAACTACTTAGTCATCATCAAGTGGAAATAAAACAAGAGTTTCCAAAAGAAGGATGGGTAGAACAAGACCCTAAGGAAATCCTGCAGTCCGTCTGTGAGTGTATAGAGAAAACGTGTGAGAAACTTGGACAGCTCAATATTTCCAACATAAAAGCTATTGGTATCAGTAACCAGAGGGAGACCACTGTGGTCTGGGACAAGTTAACTGGAGAACCTCTTTACAATGCTGTGGTGTGGCTTGACCTAAGAACCCAATCTACCGTTGAGAGTCTTCGTAAAAGCATTCCAGTAAATAATAACTTTGTCAAGACCAAGACTGGCCTTCCACTTAGCACTTACTTCAGTGCAGTGAAACTTCGTTGGCTCCTTGCCAACGTGAGAAACGTTCAAAAGGCAGTTGAAGAAGATAGAGCTCTTTTTGGGACCATTGATTCATGGCTTATTTGGAGCTTGACAGGAGGAGCCAGTGGAGGCGTCCATTGTACGGATGTAACAAATGCAAGCAGGACGATGCTTTTCAACATTCATTCTTTGGAATGGGATAAAGAGCTCTGTGAATTTTTTCAAGTTCCAATGAAAATTCTTCCAAATGTCCGGAGTTCTTCTGAGATCTATGGCCTAATGAAAGCTGGGGCCTTGGAAGGTGTGCCAATATCTGGGTGTTTGGGGGACCAATCTGCTGCATTGGTGGGACAACTGTGCTTCCAGGATGGACAAGCCAAAAACACGTATGGGACAGGCTGTTTCTTACTATGTAATACAGGCCATAAGTGTATATTTTCTGAACATGGCCTTCTGACCACAGTGGCTTACAAACTCGGCAGAGACAAACCAGTACATTATGCATTAGAAGGTTCAGTAGCTATAGCCGGTGCTGCTGTTCGCTGGCTCAGAGACAATCTTGGAATTATAAAGACCTCAGAGGAAATTGAAAAACTTGCTAAAGAAGTAGGTTCCTCTTATGGCTGCTATTTTGTCCCAGCCTTTTCAGGGCTATATGCACCTTATTGGGAGCCCAGTGCAAGAGGGATCATCTGTGGGCTCACCCAATTCACCAATAAATGCCATATTGCTTTTGCTTCATTAGAAGCTGTTTGTTTCCAAACCCGAGAGATTTTGGATGCCATGAACCAGGACTGTGGAATTGCACTCAGCCATTTGCAGGTAGATGGAGGAATGACCAACAACAAAATTCTTATGCAGCTACAAGCAGACATTCTGTATATCCCAGTAGTGAAGCCCTTGATGCCTGAAACAACTGCCCTGGGAGCTGCCATGGCAGCCGGGGCTGCAGAAGGGGTTGGCATTTGGAGTCTCGAGCCTGAGGATTTGTCAGCTGTCACGATGGAGCGGTTTGAACCTCAGATCAACGCCAAGGAAAGTGAAATTCGTTATTCTACATGGAAGAAAGCTGTGATGAAGTCCATGGGTTGGGTTAGCACTCAGTCTTCGGAAAATGGTGACCCTAGCATCTTCGGTAGTTTACCCTTGGGCTTTTTTATAGTGAGTAGCATGGTAATGTTAATCGGAGCAAGGTACCTCTCAGGTGTGCCATAAATAATACCAAGTCATGGATTCCAAAGATGCGAGCTCTTTACCTAACAAGAAAATTCAGTGATTCTGTCGCTTAATGTGCTGACGCTATTCATAGACTCTGATTTTATTTATAAGCCACTTCCTGCATGACCCTCCAAGTAGACCTGTGGCTTGAAATAAAGAAAATGCGGCACACACAAAAAAGTGATTTCTCAATTAGGAACCAAAAAAAAAAAAAAAAAAACAAACGCAAGTTTTGCATACAAAAAGTCACAAACACCTCCCCTGAACTACCCAGTGGTTGTTATTTTTATCTTTCTATTAAAACATTGAAGGAGAAAGGGGCATGGTGGGGGGATGGGTAGTCAACTCTGTTGTTTTGCCCTCTTCCAGATCCCTTCTAGCAATGACTTTACAGCTACCTGCCACTTGGTGTTGGTCAACTATACAGGAAGATTTACAAAGAAAATGTAGTGGGCGCTCACAGCATCAGGCACAATTTAGAATCCATCCATTTATTTAACACATAATTGAAACCCTTCACTGGCAAATCTTAGGGTAAAGACTTGAACCCTAAACACAGCCTGCAAGGATCTGGTCCTTGGCTACCATTTTTGACTCATTTCACTCCATTCTCCTCCTTGTTCCCTGAGCTCCCACTGTATTGGTCTTCTTTGACTTTCAGCCACAGGACCTTTGCACATGTGCTTCCCTTTGCTTGAATTAGATTCACCGTTATAATTAAAGTCAAGGTCACTTCTTCCGAGACTGACCTTCCAGTCTAAGTCCTAGAACCTTCTCATTCACTCACAGTAGCATTTCACTTTGCAATTACACACCCAATTGTGTGGTTATTTTCCTTGTTTCTCACCCCTGCCATAATTTGTACCCTCTGAGAATCGATGAATGACTTGGTTACTGAGTGTATCCCCAGCGCCCAGAATGGTTCCCGGCACGTGGGAGGTATTCAATAAATGTCCTTTTCCAGGATTCGTATTGGAATCTGAGACACAAAGATGAGGAGGCCCCAGACTTTGGGGGTGGTGTGGGGAACACAGACCAACAGACAGATGGGTACCAAGCTCCAGAGAAGCTAACTCCTGCGCCTTCCTCCAGCTGGTAGGAGATTCTAACCCTTTCCCAGCTGCAGACACCCTCGGAGGAAGAGGTGGGTTTAAAGGCGGATGCTGAAGCCTAGTGCACAGTAATCCACCAGTTGAATCAACCAGCCCGGTGGAGCTCCCAGGTCTTGGGCGAAGTTGCAGGAGCCCGCGTCGCCGACCTCTGGCTGGCTGCCAGGTGACCCCTCTCGTCCACCCTTGTGCCCAACGCGGCGCGCTCCCATCCGCGCCCGGGCGCGCCAACCAATGCGCCCCGGGCGCCGCAGTTGCTCCCGAGCCCGGGCGCGTGATTGGCAGCCTCCAGCCTCAGCCCCGGCGCGCCCTCCCACCCAAGGCTAAGTCCAGTCCGCGCCCACTCCGGGGCGGTCGCCGCCTCCTCTGCGCCGGGGTGCCGGGTGCTGGGCCGGCAGGCAGCGCACACCCGGCAGGCGCCGCGGAGCAGCGCGGTCCCAGGCGGCAGCGCTCGGCGCAGTCCTCGCTCCGGCCGGGCCATGAAGGTCGAGTTTGCGCCGCTCAACATCCCGCTGGCGCGGCGGCTGCAGACGGCGGCGGTGCTGCAGTGGGTCCTGTCCTTCCTTCTGCTCGGTAAGGACTCCCGGCCGCGCAAGATCCGGGCGAAACACGCGGTGCCTGGGGCTCCGTCTCCCCCCTCCCGGACATCACTATTTCCCTTGTAAGCCAGAGCAGGCAGGTCACAGAGGGCATTTGTAGCTAATTTAGGACTCCCCTCTTTGATTCATCTTTCCACGTGAACCCTGTAGCAAGCCACTGATTGGCAACTTTATTTCCCCCTGTGCTGTTTTTAAAACTCGAGGTGTACTTTACCCACAGTAAAAGGCACAGATTTTAACTCGATGAGTTTTGACAAATGTATACAGCCATGTGTAACCACGACCCAATCGAGCTATAGGACATTGCACTTAAGCCCCTCAAAAGTAGATAAACTCGTTTCTTGAATTATCGATTCATAAATGGAAAAACAATGTCCAAGGATTTGAAACCTGATTCCTTCCTTATCCTCACCCTCCTAACAAATATCTGTGTTAGCTTTCCCGTGTTTAAGATTTTCCGGATGCAGAAAGCTACCTTGCTGCAAAGACTGCACCACACGTTAGGTTGGGTTGGATGGCCTCTCTCTGTAAATAATTCGACCCAGGAGAGTGTGTTCTAGCCAGTTCCCAAATTAAGCCCAGGTAGAAATGCACAGGAGCCAGTCACTAGATGGGGCAGGGGGCTTATCTGGGAGCTTTTTCTCTGGATGTTTGTTCTGCTCTTGAGGGGGGCGGGGCCATGGGGAGGGTCAGAGAAAAGGAGGGGGTGTAAGAGGACAGGAATTACTGGGAACTTAAACTCTTCAGAAGGCTAAAGTCATTTGTGTGCTATAAGATCATGGGTTGTACACTGTCCAGGCCACAGTAATAATAAATTCATTACACTGTAGAGGTTTACAATTTTGAAACCATTTTACATTTTGAATGTCTGGATCAGTGGTTCTCAACCCTGGCTGCACATTAAGATCACTGGACGAATTTCTAAAAAATAAGATGCCCAGGCTCTATCCCTAGAATTCTGAATTCATTTGTTTCAGAAAGGAACCTGCACATCAGGATTTTTTTTTTTTTTTTAATAAACTCTCCAAGTACACCTAGAGTTTACTAAAAAAGGAAATTCAAATAATTAACTCATTAAGTCCTCCTAGGCCAAACTGTTGAGACAGCATTACACTTTGTTTTGCTCTAGGCCAAAGTACCATTGAGGTAACAGCTACACTTATCGCGGGCCTTGTGTGTGTCAGGTACTGTTCTGCCAGCTACAGCTTGGCACTTGCCATCTACCTCTACAGTTCTAAGCACCATACACTATTAACCATGTAATCTTCACAACAGCCCTATGAGGTAAGGACTGTGTCTTCCTGTGCTCATTGTACAGATGAGGGAACTAAGAGGTGAAGTGAACTGTTCAAGGTCACACAGTAGGAGGTGGAGGGGCTGGGTGCAAACCCAAATATTCTACCCAGCGTTCCTGCTTTAACCACTATGCTGTCCAATTTAATGTCTTGAACCTGGAGACTGACTTTCTTGCTCATCAGCCAGCACATCTCTGATAGCCCACTGTCCTTTCCTTCCATGGCCCTTATCATTGCTTGTATTTGTGTATGTCTGTGGTTACTTGAGAAAGGTCTCTATGACCATCTGTAGGAGAGCAGAATTTGCCATCCCCAAATATGTTCCTTTGGTATATTAATTATTTTAAGCTGGTTATTTTCTAAGAAGCAGCAGACATGGGAAAAACTCTGAAAACCTAGTGGGAATTACCCTTTTGTAAGACACATTTTCATTTATAAGGGAAATCTCCATTTGTAAGGGTGTCTCCCGTGCTGTACCAGGAAGAGGATGGTGACCAAATCTCTAGAAACCTACCATGAAGAAGGCAGGGACTTAAATTTGCATAAAACCTTACCCTTCCTTACTGTGCTTTTCCTCATAACCTCCCATAATTGACTCAACCCACCTTCAATATCCTTTTTTGTCTTTAGCTGAGGATGGTATTTAAGGGGAAGGTTTTGGCCATTTTGGCAAGTTACTCAGTTTTCCTGGGTTTCACCCAGGCATACATATTATTAAAATTTTGTTTGATTTTCTCCCATTAATCTGTCTCACGTCAGTTTAATTCTTAGATCAGCCAGAGGAACGTAGGAGGGTAGAGGAAAATTTCTTCCTCCCTGATACATCCTAGTTGACAGTCTCAGTGAGGGAGTACCCAGGACGTGCCTGGCCCATGGAAGGCACACAATAAGTACTGGTTGAATGTCTTCACTCTGTCACCCGAAAGGGAAGTGGTCCACCCCACATGTCGCTATTTGTATCAACTCATGTATGTAAATCCCCACAGCAACCCTAGAGGTAGGGGCTAACCCCTGTACTCATCTTCCAAAGATAGAGCTTGGAGGTGTAGTAACTGCTCAAGGTCACAAGGTGGGTGGTAGAGCCTTATGTGTCACATGTGAATGGACTAATGACTTAGACATGGCCCACCAGTCCTAATTTGAATCAAACTACAGTGGCTTGACAGACAATTCTTTTAAATGCTCTTATTGCATGCATTTGACATTCGTGTTACTAGGAGCATATTATTTTGTATTATATATTTTGGAAATTTTATTATGAAAAATTTCAAACCTACAGAAAAGTAGAGAAGGGTATAAACTCCCATATACCCATTACTTGGATTTATAATTATTTTAACAATTTGCTATATTAGTTTTACCTATTTTGCAAAAATATTTTAAAGCAAATCACATTGTATTTTAATCCCAAGTACTTTAGTATGCCTATTATAAAATTGTTTTACATAATTATAGTAACATTGTCCCATGTAGCATAATTAACATTAATTGCTTAAAATCATCTAAATCAAGTCAATATTCATATTTCCTAAAATTGAGCCCCAAATACACTTTTATGTGTGACTGACTTGAATCAGGATCCAAAAAAGCCCCCTGGGTTGCATTTAGTTTTTAATTTAGAACAGTTTTTCCCCCATTTGTTTTCTTGTCCATGAAGCATTGAAGAAGCCAGGTTATCTGTCCTGCAAGATGTGTCACCTTCAGGAGTTCTCTGATTGCTATTTTGTAGGGTTAACATGTTCCTCAATTCCCTGTATTTCTTGTAAAATGGAAGTTGGAGCTAAAAGTTTGATTAGATTTAGGTGAAACCTTTTTGCAAGTCCTTTTCCGAGGTGCTGCTGTGTGCTCATGTTGCATTATGTCAGAATGCACATAATGTCTAGCTGTCCCTCATGAGAGTGGTCAGTGGGTACAGGTAGGAAGTAATGTGAGGGGTGGTAATTGACATGCTGCAAATAAATTTCCCTATTGACCGTTGACCTTTCACCTAGTCTCCATTAATGATCCTTGACCAAATTAACTGTTTTATTTGGGACTACAAAATGGTAATTTTCATATTCTATCATTCATTCTCCACATATTAACTAGAATTTATGCCAGGAATAATTTTTCCTCATCATCTAGGGCCATTGATTACCCTACAATTCAATTCTTATGGGAAAGGCAGTATAAACGCTTACCTATTTCTTTCCATTTTAATTTTTTTTTTTTTTTTTTGCGATACGTGGGCCTCTCCCTGTCCCGGCCCCTCCTGCGGCCTC
>NW_006791339.1:340487-354380 GCF_000442215.2 Lipotes vexillifer | reverse complement strand
CCCCCGGCATCGGCAGGCGGACCCCCAACCACCGTGCCACCAGGGAGGCCCTCCATTTTAATTATTTTAAAGTAAGGAGTTCATGTAGTATCTCCTTCCAATGGTGATAAGAGAAGTTTTATTAACTATATATTTTAAAGTCTCTAAATCAAAATCTTGGAATGCATTTTTCTTTCCACCATCAGAAAATGAGTTTAAGCTATTAGCACTTGGGGTATATTTTTTTTTTAAAAAAAAGCAAAATGTTTCATTTAGTCATGGAATCAAATAGTTTCCTTGAGATAAATGTTAAGTGCCTGTCTTCCAATCTTATAACATTGTATTATTTTTAGGTGTGCAGCATAATGATTTGATACATGTCTATTGCAAAATGATTTCCGCAGTAAGTTTAGTTAAAATCCATTACCACACATAGTTACACATTTTTTTTCTCTTATGATGAGATCTTTAAGATTTACTCTCAGCAACTTTCAAATATTCAATACAGTATTGTTAACCGTAGTCACCATGCTGTACATTACATGCCCAGGACTTATTTATCTTATAACTGGAAGTTTTTACGTTTTGATCAATTTTACTCATTTTGCCTCCCCCTGGCCCCCCACATACCTCCACCTTTGGGAACCACCAATCTGTTCTCTGTATTTATGAGCTTGTTCTCTTGTTTTGTTTGTTTGTCCACACATGTAAGATTATGTATTTGTCCTTCTCTGCCTCACTGATTCCACTTAGCATAAAGCCCTCAAGGTCTATCCATGTTGTCACAAATGGCAGGATTTCCTTTCCATGGCTGAATAATATTCCATTTCATATATGTAGTATATATCACATTTTCTGTATCCATTCATCTGTTGATGGACATTAGTTGTTTCCATGGCTTGACTATTGTAAATAATGCTGCTGTGAACATGACGGGGTGCGGATATCTTTTCCAGATAATGATTTCATTTCCTTCAGTAAATGCTGGGAAGTGGAATTGCTGGATCACCTATCTTCCAAGCTTAATATTTAAGAAACTGAAACATGACTTACTAGCTCGTGTGCTACCAACCTGCTAACTGAAAAGTGGAAAACTGAAAAAGAGCCAACATTTATTGACCATCTTCTATCTGCAATTCCTTGTGGTAGGGATTATTAGATTTATTTTTTTTAGGTGAGAAAACTGAAGCTCAAGAGGTATGTATCTTACCTAAGACCATGTGGTGAGACTGTGATCTTTTGCTGAATGGGTCTATTTATTTACTTATTTATTTAAGCAGCCTTATTATGACACTGTCAAACAGTTAACTGCACATATTTATTTTATTTTATTTTTTGACTGTGCCGTGTGGCTTGTGGGATCTTAGACCCCCGACCAGGGATTGAACAAGGGCCTTTGGCAGTGAAAGCTCAGAGCCCTAATCACTGGACTGTCAGGTAATTCCCACTGCACATATTTAATGTGTACAGTTTAAGTTGTCATATATGCACTCCTGAAAAAAAATATTGCCACAATTAAGATAGTGACTATAGCCATCATCCCCAAAGGTTTCTCATATCCGGTTTGTAACCCCTCCTTCTATCTACAAGCATCCACTTAATGTGGCTGCTGTCATTCATAATACTAGTTTGTATTTTCTAGTGTTTTATATAAACGGAGACACAGCATATGTACTCTTTTTTTTTTTTGGTCTGGCTTCTTTCACTGAATATAATTATTTTGAGATTCATTCTTTTTGTATATGTATTAAGTAGTTCATAGCTTTTTCGTTTCAAAGTGGTATTCTAGTGAGTGAATATATTGCAATTTGTTTGTTCATTCATGTATTGATGAATATTTGGGTTGTAGCTATTATCAGTAATACTGCCGTGAACTTCTACCTACAAGTCTTTTTTTTTTTTTTGCGGTACGCGGGCCTCTCACTGTCGTGGCATCTCCCGCTGCGGAGCACAGGCTCCGGACGTGCAGGCTCAGCGGCCATGGCTCACGGGCCCAGCCGCTCTGCGGCATGTGGGATCTTCCTGGACCGGGGCACGAACCCGCGTCCCCTGCATCGGCAGGTGGACTCTGAACCACTGCGCCAGCAGGGAAGCCCTACCTACAATTCTTAACGAATGTATACTTTCTTTATTCTTGGGTAAACCTAGGAATGGAATGGTTGATCATGTTATGGTAGGAGCAGGTTTAACTTTTTAAGAAATTGCCAAACTTTCTTCCCAAGTAGTTGTACCAGTTTACATTCCCACCAGCACCGTATGAGGGTTCCAGTTGCTCCATATCCTTGCCATCATTTGATATAGGCAGTCCTTTTAATCCTTGCAACTTTAACAGGTGTGTAGTGGTATCTCTCATTGTAGCTTTCGTTCACATTTTCCTGATGTCTAATGATGTTGAACATCTTTTCATGTGCTTGTTTGCCATTTGTATGTTTTCTTTTTTTAAATAATCTTTCTTTTAATTTAGTCTTATTTCATTTTTTAATATAAATTTATTTGTTTTATTTATCTATTTTTGGCTGTGTTGGGTCTTCGTTGCTACGCACGGCATTTCTCTAGTTGTGGTGAGCGGGAGCTACTCTTTGTTGTGGTGTGCAGGCTTCTTATTGTGGTAGCGTCTCTTGTTGTGGAGCATGGGCTCTAGGCACGCAGGCTTCAGTAGTTGTGGCACGCGGGCTCAGGAGTTGTGGCTCATGGGCTTAGTTGCTCCACGGCATGTGGGATCTTGCCAGACCAGGGCTCGAACCCGTGTCCCCTGCATTGGCAGGCAGATTCCTAACCACTGTGCCACCAGGGAAGTCCCTGTATGTTTTCGTGGTTGAAGTATCTGTTTAAATCTTTTGCCCATTTTTGATTGGGTTCCTTGCTTTCCTATTATTGAGTTTTGAGAGTTTGTGTTCTTCTGGATACATGTCCTTTATCAGGCGTACACTTTGCATAGATTTTTTTCTTCCAGTCTATGGATTATCTTTTGTGTATCCGAAGAGCAGAAATTTTAAATTTTGGTGAAGTCTAACTTATCCATATTTTCTCTATGGATTGTGTTTTTGGTGTTATATCTAAGAAATCTTTGCTTAATCCCAGTTCACAAAGATCTTCTACGTTTTCTTCAAGTTTTATAGTTTTAGGTTTTACATATAGATCTATGATCCATTTTGGGTTCATTTTTGTATATAGTACAAGGTCCAAGTTCATTTTTTTGGCATATGTTTAATTGTTGCAGCTCTGTTGTTCAAAAGAAAAAAAAGCTGTTTTTTCTTTACTGCATTGGGCTTGTGCTTTTGTCAAAAATCAGTTGTCCATATATGTGTGGATTTATTTCTGGATTATTCTGTACTATTAATCTGTTTATCTATCTTGATGCCATTACCATGTTGTTTTGATTACTGTGACTTTATAATAATTCATGAAATCAGGTAGTGTTAGCCCTCAACCTTTGTTCTTTTCTTCAGAGTTGTTTTGACTATTATAGGTTCTTTACATTTTCATATGCATTTTAGAATTGGTTTGTCAGTTTATACTAAAAAGCCTGCTGGGGTTTTCATTGGAATTGCTTTTTGATTGAGATTAGTTTATAGCTTAATTTGGAGAAAATTGACGTCAAAAAATACTGAGTCTTCCACTGTTGATTTTATTTATATCAGAAGTTTTCAACTTTAGAGTATATCTAAGAATCACCTGGGGACTTGTTAAAATGCAAATTCCCCAGAGATTTTGATTCTGTAAGGTGTCAGGGAGGGCCCTTAAAATTGTTTTCACTTTTTATTTTGAAGTAACTTCAAAAATAATAACTGTAAGTTTTTTTGTAATTTTCTATATTTCTTCATCAAATTCCGCAGATGTTAACATTTTACCATGTTTCCTTTATCTTTCTCTCTCACACATGTATATCATCACCATCATCATCTGAACTCTTTAAGAGTAAGTTGCAGACATGGTCTACCTTTATCCTTAAGCACTTCCGCACATATTTCCTAATATATATCTCTTACATAACCACAGTACAATTATCCAAATCAGAAAAATAACAGTGTTGCTGTACTATGACCTAATCCAGAGGCCCTATTCATATTTCAGCGATTGTCCCGCTGATGTCCTTTATAGCAAAGGAATCCACATGTTGTATGTAGTTACATCTTTTTAGTCTCCCTTAATCTGGAACATTTTGAGGGAGCACATTTTAACATTCACTCTAGTGATTCATACTAGATTCCTGGACTTGCATAAACACTACTGTGCCTCTTTTATCATGGATTATTTATGTGGTTTTCAGTTTGTAGGTATACAAAGTATTTGTGCTTCTTTCGTCCTTCAGCTTGTAAAGCTTTCTGAAATAGTATGAAAATGGGACTGGTTTCAACTGGATCCCTGTTATAATTTACTTGACTTCATTAGGCAAAGAAATAGGTCCAATAATGAATTCACTTTTAAACAATAAAAATGCAGATCCTTGTATGGCAATACTTTTTAAAGGCGATATGGAGCGGACCCACATATGAGGGTTACTAGGCTGAAAAATTCTGCAAAATGTTCTGAGATTTGTCTTTTAGCCCCATCCTCATCCTAAGAAACTCTGGAAGGCAAGTTTTCTTAAAGCAGGAATTTTAAAAATTAGAGGAATGTTATACTTCTTATACTCAGCAAATGACACCTATTGATGTTTTGAAATACAATGCCTCTGGAATAAAAAGGAAAAGAATGTGACTGTGCTAAAGGATTTTGCTTGCCTCTCAGTTGTTTTCTTTCTCCATACTATGTTAAATGGCTAAAATAAGTATAGAAACAGTTTTTCTAGGGGGAAAAAATGAAAACTTCTTGGATACAAGTGGAGAGGATACACATACAAGTTAAATATTTTAAATTATTTCTTAATTGGTCACTGGTCACTACTTAACGCAAGTAAGTAAACTTCCAATAGTTTTCACAATGTTTTTCTGATGGAGTTTGCTCATCAGATTTAATAGAATCATGTTAAAGATGAGAATATTCTTACATAAGTAGATTTGTTCTGCAGTGTTTAGTTTCTTTTTTTTTCCCTTTAGTAGAACCATTTTATTTATCTTTTTAAAATAAATTTTGATTATAAGGTAGTTCATGCTAGTTATTAGAAAAATTGGAAACTGTAAACCTTTTAGAAGAGACTAGAAAAAAGTCCATATTCCCATCCAGAGATAACTATTGTAAATGTTTTGGCATATTCCTTTCCTCTTGTTTACCTATTTTAAAAAATTTATTAAAATAATATATGTGCTAGAAAATAATACATTGGGTTGAGCCATATGAAACGGGTGTTTTTTTTTTTTTTCCTTGCGTTATGCGGGCCTCTCACTGTTGTGGCCTCTCCCATTTGCGGAGCACAGGCTCCGGACGCGCAGGCTCAGTGGCCATGGCTCACGGGCCCAGCCGCTCCGCGGCATGTGGGATCTTCCCGAAACGGGGCACGAACCCGCGTCTCCTGCATCGGCAGGCGGACTCTCAAGCACTGCGCCACCAGGGAAGCCCAAAACGGGTGTTTTTAAAGGTCTCAAGCAGTCAGTGGTGGCTGATAGCTAACATTTATTGAGAGTTTCCTATATGCCATTGTTACCAAACCGAGGTTCAGCTGCTCGCTGCTCGTAAGCCAATAATTCAAGAGGCAAGTGTCAGTAGAAAGGAAAGGTGTTTTTATCAGAAAAGCCGGCAATCTGAGGAGAAGGTAGACTCATGTCCAGAGACCAGCTCTGAAGATTCTGCTCAGCCATGATAGTCTTTAAAAGGAAAAATGGGGGAGGGAGGAAGAATCTCAGTGAATCATCAAGGCAGGAGGTTGGGTTCTGCATCATTCTCCATTGAGTGCAGACTGGCTGACTCTCTTCAGATGTTAACTTGCCCGTGTGATCTGTCTGCAGGGTTGCTTAGGGGGGCTGTTGGGGGTAGAGAGCTAGTCATTTTTTAACTGCTTAATTCTTCATTTTTACTTCTTTTTATCTAGGAAAAGAATCAGCAGGTTGGGCAAAGCGTGGTATGCATTCAGGAGAGCATAAGTCAGGAGTTAGTTTCAGTTGCTTAGTGATCTCATTCCTATAATTAGGTTCTTGTAAGGTTAGAGGGGAACAGAAATGGGCAAACAGGAAAGGAGCAGAAGAGCTGCTTCCACCATCATACCATCATTGTTTTTGATTTTGTTTTTAAGTGTTCTCCTTTTATTTATTTATTTGGCCACACTGAGTGGCTGGCGGGATCGAACTTGATCGGCAGTGAAAGCGTGGAGTCCCAACCACTGGACTGCCAGGGAATTCCTGTACCATCATTGTTCTAATGGCTTTCTCTGTGTTATTTTATTTAAGTTTCACTAACCAATTATTTTTCCATATTATAAATAATACTTTATTAAATTTAAAAAAAACTGATAAAGAAGGGAAACTAAAACCTAGAACTTAAAAGAATTTTTCAACTTATATACATCAGGTCTTTGATTGAAGAAATGCCAAAGGCAATGTGTGTTGTTAGGATTCACTTACTTTTCAAATTCTGCTAACATCTATGGAGCATTTGCCATGGGTCAAACACTACAATACATTTTCATTTGTACTCTCTTGTATGTTAAGTATCCAGGTTGAATCCCTTGGAGCCAGAACGGATGGAGGCAGCAGAGGTAGGAAAAGTCCACGTAAGCACTGAAGGACTTTCCACCACCCAAAAGCTGTAGACCTGGCCACCACTCCTTGCCAAAAGTCTTTAGGTCATGAAAAAAGGAAATTTATATCCCTGATTTTGCTGGGACAGTTAGGGTTACCTGAAGGCAGCTTTGAAGCTAAAAGTGGGTCATTGGATCGATCATTCCCTCTGTATGTATGAGATTGGAGATGAAGACTTTGCTGCAAATGTAGGGCTCTCTGTGAGGTCCCAACTTGTTCCCAGTCAAATAGCAGTGCTTAACTTATTATGCATTATTATCAATTACATGTATAATTCATACATTTACCCATCTTTTTTTTTCTTTATTTTATTTTTTAAAATATATTTATTTAATTTATTTTTTGGCTGCATTGGGTCTTCGTTCCTATGCATGGGCTTTCTCTAGTTGCAGCGAGTGGGGGCTACTCTTTGTTGCAGTGCATGGGCTTCTCATTGCGGTGGCTTCTCTTGTTGTGGAGCATGGGCTGTAGGTGTGTGGGCTTCAGTAGTTGTGGCTCATGGGCTCTACAGCGCAGGCTCAGTAGTTGTGGCACGTGGGCTTAGTAGTTGCAGTGCACGGGCTTAGTTGCTCCACGGCATGTGGGATCTTCCCGGACCAGGGATCGTCCCCGTGTCCCCTGCATTGGCAGGGGGATTCTTAACCACTGTGCCACCAAGGAAGCCCCCTCCCCCGTCTTTTAATTTTGGAAATTTAGAAGTATTTAAAGAATAGTTCAGTATACATTCTTTTTACCTCGATTCACCAACTCTTAGGATTTTTCAGTGTTTCTTTTCTCTGTTTCTGTAGACGCACACACAGTTTGTTGTTACTGTTGCTTTTGAACCATTTGAAAGTAAGAAATTAAGTTGTAAAAATCATTGCACTTCATTCCTCAATACTGTAGAATGTGTTTCCTGAAAACAAGGATTTTGTGCATAATTGCAATTCCATTCACACACCCAAGAAATGTATCATTGAAACAATAATCTTATTTAATACATGGCTCATATTCAGATTTCCCTAATTGTCTTCAAATTTTCCATTAAAACTAGACCTGTTCCTATACTTTTTATTTGTTTTTTCATCTTTTATAACACTGATATTAAAACAGCCCCAGCTAATTATCTTGTAGGATGTCCCCTAGTCTGGACTTGCCTAATTATGTTCTCATGATTAGAGTCAGGTTAGACATTTTTGGCAACAAGGTCACAAAGGTGATGGGGTGTATTTCCCATTTGATCATAAGAAGAGGCAAATGTCATTTTGTCCCTTTACTGATGATGGTAAACTTAGTGACGATGCATAAACTTTAGCTGAGCCTTTCTGACTTTCAGTACTGTTAAAGGAGTGGGGCATTGCTGCACTATTCACAGTAGCCAAAAGGTGGAGACAACCCACATGTGCATCAACAGATAAACAAATGGATAAACAAGTTGTGATCTATCCATACATGGGAATATTATTCAGCCATAAAAAGGCATGGAGTACTGATATATGTTACAACATGGCTGAATCTCAAAAACTTGATGGTAAGTGAAAGCCTACAAAAGGTTACATATTGAATCATTGCATTTATATGAAATGAAATATCTAGAATAGGTAAATCTGTCAAAAAAGAATGCAGATTGGTGCTTGCCAGGGACAGGGGAAAGGGAAATAGGGAGTAACTATTTAATGGGTACAGAGTTTTATTTCAGAATGATCCAAGTGTTTAGGACTTAGATAAAAGTGGGAGTTGCACAACAATGCCAATGTACTAAATGCAACTGGATTGTTTTCTTTAAAATGGCTAATTTATATTATGTGAATTTCACCTAAAAAAAAAAAATAGCGGGAGGCAGCTTCCTCAGTGATGTAGAGAAAGTAGAATCTATGGCAGTTAAGTAAAAATAGTGTTAAGTGATTGGGGGCCGACTTGTGGTTTCTTATCGAGAATGTACCCAAGTCAAGGAAGCTGAAATTTAGGGGAATTCCCTGGCGGTCCAGTGGCGAGGACTCTGCGCTTCCATTGCAGGGGGCACGGTTCCATCCCTGGTCGGGGAACTAAGATTCCCACACACTGTGATGCAACCAAAGAAAAAAAAAAAAAGGAGAGCTGTTCCTGGGTGATGCGTGTGGCCGACGGCCGACAGCTGCCCCTGCTGCCACCAACTTGGAGAGTTTGTACCGAGTCCCGTTCTTAGTGCTCGAATGTCCTGACCTGAAGCTGTCGGCCATGACGATGTACGCTCTGGTGGTGGTGTCTTACTTCCTCATCGCCGAAGGAATCATTTATGATGTTACCTTCGAACCTCCAAGTGTGGACTCCATGATTGATGAACGTGGGCATCAGAGACCAGTGGCCTTCTTGGCCTACAGAGTAAATGGACAGTATATTATGGAAGGACTCCCATCCAGCTTCTTGTTTACAATGGGAGGTTTAGGTTTCATAATCCTGGACCGATCCAATGCACCAGACATTCCCAGACTCAATAGATTTCTCCTTCTAGTCATTGGATTCGTCTGTGTCCTATTGAGTTTTTTCATGGCTAGAGTATTCATGAGAATGAAACTGCTGGGCTATCTGATGGGTTAGAGTGCCTTTTGAGAAGAAATCGGTGGATACTGAATTTGCTCCTGTTAATGAAGTTTTCAAGCCTGTACCAGTCCTCTGATATGAAATATGGAAAAGGATGAAAAGCAGCAGAAAAGAAACATCTAGTGAAAACATAGGAAGCATATTATAGCTTGGACTAGAATGCCTTCTTGGTATCAAAGAGACAAGCTTATCAGTATTTTTTCCTGCTGGCCTATACTGACATACCAACGATGTTAAGTGGCATTTTCTTCTTTTTTTTATTTCTTAAAGAAAATAGACTTCATTTCTACAACTATAATATTGAATAAAATGATTATTTTTTACAAACCCCTTGACATTTTTTGGAGATGACATTTCTGACCTTCAGAAATTAATGTAAAATCAGGAAGTGAGATCCCATAAGCTGAGAACTCTGAACAGCTGATCAGCTTTACCTGTGGTGCTTTGCCTTTAAACAGAGTGTGTGACAGTACGTCATTTCAGATATGTATGTAAGACTGTTTCCTGAACAATAAGATGTACGAAAGGAGAAGAAAGAAATAATTTTTCTAAAAAAAAAAAAAAAGGCAGCTGAAATTTCGGCCTTCAGTGCAACTTGGTTTGTGAATCTAAACAATTTTTTTTAAAGTATCAGCATTAGTTTTGAGAGCTGCACAATGTTTTGGAGTAAATCTTTTTAACTTTCTCTTCTGTTTGACCTCCAGTTTAGGAGAATCATGTTACCTTGGATTGCTTAGTGGGATAAAAATAGAAAATAGAGGTGATCTAGTCACCTAGTTTTTATAGTGTTTTCTGCTTTCAATCCAATTTAGGATCAAGGGATTAAAAAACTATTTTGGTGCTGTTTATGATATGAAATAGAATCTTTATGCAAGATTATGTTATTAGAGAAAAGTTGTTAGAAGCCCAAATATTCAAAAACAAAAGAATTTGAATTAGTACTGACAACCAATGGAATGTTGCGCAGTCATTAAAAGTAACACTTATGGAGAGGTTTTAATGCCAAATTTATAATACCAAGCAGCTAAGATGAGATAATCGTAAGTGATCAAATACAGAATAAAAAATATGTGTGATCAACTGTGTTAAAAAAACATAACCTGTTTGATGGAGAAAAAAAAAAAGACGGGAAAATTTAACAGTAGTTTTTGTTCGGTGACAGGAATATGAGTGTTATCTTGTCTGCTTCTGCTTTTTGCATTCTCCAAATGTATCCTAGTAAACACAGTTATTATAAAAATGGCTCCCATTTGTCAAGCGCTTGCTCTGTGCCAGGCAGTGTAACATCTCTCTGTTTATTCCCCCAACAGTCCTTGGAGAGTGGTGCTGTTATTAGCCCAATTTCACAGGTTAAGGAATCGAGGCTCAAGAAGTAAAAGACCTCACCCCAGGTCAGGAAGCTGGTTGGTGGCACATTCCAACATAAGGAGTCCAATTTCCCATCCACGTCTTAACCACTATACATGCAAAACACATAATGAATGTTAGAGATATGCAGTGTGTATTCACCTAGAGGAATGTGGTTGGGTGAGTGGACCATTGAATTAGTAGCCGGGGGACTTTGTTTCTGGACCTACTCTTGACTCACTCTGTGATTGAAATTAAGTCAATTTGCTTTTGCTCTTAGTTTCTCCACCTTTATAGTAAAGAAAATAAAACCTTTCATATGCCTGATTCTTTATGCTTATGAACTTGCTTATGTACTTGTAATAAACACATGTTTATGGTGTTATGACCATTAGCTGGGGATAGTTTGGTTTTCTTAAAAAAAAAAAAAGAAAAAAAAAGTGCCTGGGTTTAAGGATTAGACAGATCCAGGTTCAAGTCCTTTGGACACTCAAACTCCCTGAGCCTCAGTTTCCACAACTGCAAAATGGGAACAGAACTCTGTACCGTGAGGGTTGCAAGGAGGAGTAAATAAGGTTGCCCATGCGAGACAGTTACTACTCAGTACCTATGCCCTCCCTCCCTTGCTCCATCATAGCTCAACTGATCCAGCTTGGGGTAGAGAATAATGAGACCTATTTATGTTTCTTATAAATGTTTTGCACATTTTAATACAATAAATTTTTTTTTTTTTTTTTTTTTTGTGGTACGCGGGCCTCTCACTGTTGTGGCCTCCCCCATTGCGGAGCACAGGCTCCGGACGCGCAGGCTCAGCGGCCATGGCTCACGGGCCCAGCCGCTCCGCGGCATGTGGGATCTTCCCAGAACGGGGCACGAACCCGTGTCCCCTGCATCAGCAGGCGGACTCTCAACCACTGCGCCACCAGGGAAGCCCTAATACAATAAAATTAATTAACAGAGGTACATTGTCAGCACACAGACCTGGGTAGAGGGAAGCAGGTAAATCAAAATAGAGTGATCTTGGTAGGAATGAGGGCAGAGGACACTCTTTTGGTCTCACTTCTAGACTTGTGGAAACTTCCAGAATGCAAGAAAACACCCCACTGAACAGTGGAGGGTGCATGCTTCCTTAACCTTTCACACACTTTTAACCTTTAACCCACCCTGGAGAGAGCAAGTCAGTCCTCTATTGGGTTCAATTCAGTATTTGGGTTAAATCTGTCCTGGGAAATTTATTGATTTATATATTTCTAGAAATATAAACATGTGTTCTGTTTTTGCCAAAACAAACAAACAAACCCAAATTTATACCTACATCTATAACTATAAAACAATAATAGATCAAGGTGCTCATGTCAGATACCATGACGGATTGTTTGGGGACAAAGCTCTTTTTAATAAAGTTGAGAATGGATAGGAGCTTGGGGGACCAAAGTTAGTTCTAGATTAGAGACTAGCACATAATAAAGAAGAAAGAGGTAATGACAGTCCTTAAACCAATAGTAATAGCTGGCACTTGTTGAGCACTTACTCTGTGCCAGGCTTTAAGTCTTTTTTTTTTTTTTTTTGCCGTACGTGGGCCTCTCACTGTTGTGGCCTCTCCCGTTGTGGAGCGCAGGCTCCGTACGCGCAGGCTCAGCGGCCACGGCTCACGGACCCAGCCGCTCCGCGGCATGTGGGATCTTCCGGGACCGGGGCACGAACCTGTGTCCCCCACTCCGGCAGGCGGACTCTCAATCACTGCGCCACCAGGGAAGCCCCAGGCTTTAAGTCTTTGTGCTCCTCCCCATTGATGTATTTTTCTTTTCATAAATATTTTTTAGTATAACACATAGCACAGACATAAAAAGAAAATGTCTAGCTTAGCTTAATGTATTACTTTAAGGCAAATATTCTTGTCCTTACTGCCCAGGTCAAGTTTTATCAATTCCTGCTTCATCTATTTGAAGCTACAGCATTAGGTGCACAAACAATTAGGATTGCTCTGTCATTATGAAATGTCAAGAAAAGTGGTAGGTGAGCTAAGGCGTAGAGTCCCTCCGGTGCCATATCTATCTCTGGCAATAGACTTCCTGGAAATGAAGTTTGTTATTGGAATGTGCCCTCTTCATGGGCACGTGCGTAATGACTGCTCAATCAAGGTGAATACTTGTAGTAGGAATTCCTCTGCATTCCTCCTGTCAGCGGCAGTTCCTCCATGTATCACGTCGGGGAGATGGTGTAGGGCCATGGGCTTTGAGAAAGGACCTCGAATTTAGACAGGTCAGCCACTTACATCTCCGTGTAGTTTGGGCAATTCACTTAACCTCCCTAAGCTGCTATTTCCCCTCTTATAAAAAGAACGTTAGGAGTGCTAGGGCTGCTTCATTGATGCTGTGGCTATATGAGGATTAAGTTTAAAAATATTTTGGTGGAATCCACAATACAGTACTTGGTATATACTAAACATCCAAGAAATGTTAAGTCATACTGTACCATTGCTGTCTCGTTACATCACCTCACTTGAACCAAGGTTCAGTTGAACACACTTTGTATATATTAGATCCCCCCTACCTTGGGCCAATGATTGTACAGTACATTGAGTAGATGCTAACTGACCCTGAGGTCTTCCCCTTTCTTACAGCACAGTTGTGCCTTGGAGTCATTGTGTTCCTGGTCATATACAACTACTGGTTCCTCTATATCCCTTATTTGACATGGCTTTACTTTGACTGGCAAACCCCAGAGCAAGGAGGCAGGAGATCCGACTGGGTCAGAAGCTGGACCATTTGGAGGTACTTTAAGGACTATTTTCCAATTCATGTGAGTAGAATTGTTTTATATAGTATGGTTTTAAGCTGGGAAAAAAATTCAAATGTGTTTTTATCACATATTTTTCAAGCTTTTCCCCTTTTAGGGGGAGAGAGCCTGCAATTCAGCCCAAGTTACTAAATGGAGTCTAACCTAAATTGACAAAAGTTAGAAGGCTGTGTATGAGGGGCTCTGGGTTCAGGAAACAGTTTAAAAATTTGGAAACAGCTCTGCCCCAGGAAACGAAAATGAGTCATGTTCTTCATTTCCTCTTGAACACAGAACTGATTCTGAGTCCTTCTGTTTCTTATTGGAAACTAATCAGGGAACATTTTATTTTTTTTTGTCAATATAAATACACTGTAGCTCATCAAAACTTGGGATTTGAATCCAAGTCACAACTACATATTTGGGTTTCACCCCCATGGAGTGCTTGTTGCTGGAGCCTTTGGAAACTTTTGTACAAATTATTCAAACTTCAAGGAGCTGTTTCCTGGCCTCACTGCGTATCTTCACGTGCTTCCATTTTGGTTCCGGTGTCCGC
>NW_006791339.1:301118-340471 GCF_000442215.2 Lipotes vexillifer | reverse complement strand
TTCCGAGAATATCTGATGAGTAGTGGTAAGTGAAGGCAGATCACTGTTTCTCTAGGGTTCTGGGTGGGCAGGACCACATAGAGTGTCCCCTCCCAAAGCAGCTGGGGTTCCAGTTTCTTAGAGTAAAACTCTAAGGAGATGGATTTGGGAGAACTCAGCACACATAAGTGGGGTTTGAATCCATGTGCCATGTGCAGAGATAAGGTTAAAAACAACAGGGACGAAAAAGGAGCCTGTCTTAGTTCAGCTGCTAGAAGAGAATACCATAGACTGGGTAGCTTGAACAATAGAAATTGATTTCTCACAGTCTGAAGGCTGGGAAGATCTGGTGTCTGGTGATGGCCCACTTGCTGGCTTGCAGATGGCCACCTTCTCATTGTATCTTCACATGCTAGCTCTGTCCCGCTTCCTATAAGAACATTAACCCTGTTCCTGGGGGCTCCACTCTCATGACCTAATTACCTCCCAAAGGCCCCACCTCCTAATACCATCCTATTGGGGGTTAGGTTTCAACATATGAATTTTGGAGGAACGTAAACATTTAGTCCCTAACAGCCCTGAGAAATAGCAGCATTTAAACATGGCCCGAAGAAGGGAAGCCTCAGGAGGAAACTGAAGTGTCCAGAGGCAAGTGAGGACTGCCAGGTGTCGAAATACTCGAGGCCCTCTTTCCAGTGGAAGCAGTGCCTCCAGCTCCGGGCACGCAGAGCAGAATGACCGTGGCTTTGAACTCAGTGAAAGCTCACACCTATTTGGGCTCAGGTTCTCTACCCTCTAACCTACCCCCCTCTACCTCTTCTCTTCAGAGAGTCGCTGATCATTCAGAATCCTGTCTTAATTTTATTTTCCCCCAGTAATAGGAACCCACAGTAAACTGAGCATGTGATATCCTTCAAGAGACGAAGGGCCATGTCCTGATAAAACGAACACATTCTTTCTTTTTTTTTAAACATACAGGATAGCCCATTTTCAAGGCTCTGACCCTTATTTATTTATTTAATAAAATATTTATTTATTTTTGGCTGCATTGGGTCTTTGTTGCTGTGCACGGGCTTCCTATAAGCTGCGGCGAGCACGGGCTACTCTTTGTTGAGGTGCACGGGCTTCTCATTACGGTGGCTTCTCTAGTACGGAGCACGGGCTCTAGGTGCGTGGGCTTCAGTAGTTGTGGCACGCAGGCTCAGTAGTTGTGGCGCTTGGGCTCTAAAGCACAGGCTCAGTAGTTGTGGCACACAGGCTTAGTTGCTCCATGGCATGTGGGATCTTCCTGGACCAGGGCTCGAACCCATGTTCCCTGCATTGGCAGGCGGATTCTTAACCACTGCGCCACCAGGGAAGCCCCACATTCTTTTATGACAAAAAAAAAGAAAACGGATAAAATCAAGAATGGAAGGAAACAATAAAACATTAAAAAGTGGTTGTCTCTGAAATATGGGTCACAAGTTGTCTGTGTTTTCATTGTTATTCTTTTCCTCCAAGAGTTCATAGTATTTTCCTCCAAGAGTACGTAGTCCATTTAAAATCTGAAAAGGAGTCTTTAAAGTTATGTTTACATGGGAAAGGCTGATATAAAGGCTGAACAATTATGTAACTTTCGTCTTAAATAAACAGTTTACCAAAGTTAAACTAGACATTTGGGAATCACGCACAGATTTAGCAATTGATGTAGGTTATTTGTCAGATGTCTGAATTTTTGAAACCATTTACATTATACATCCATGTCTGAGAAATAAGAATCCATAAAGAATACCTGAAAACAGACCATTGTGTGTTCAAAAGATCCAGGGCAACCTCTTGGAGGTTATACTGTTTGGTTCTGAGCAAGGATCTGCCAGGATAACGATCAAGATTACCACATACAGCTGTGCAGGTTTGTGCACTGAACAACTCCAGGGGGCACCTTTTACTTATAATGTAATATGAATGGAATCTGTAGAAATGAACCTGAACAAGTGATAGACCTAGTAATAAGCAAGTGACATTTTAAAGACCTAACCCTGTCACCTGCCAGAATGTTAGATCTTATTAATGGAATCTATTACCAAAGATTCAGCTATGAAAAAATTATAAACCTGCAAACTGCTCCAAATGTAAGCAGTCTAGGAAATTCTGTGAAATATTTGCTGGTGCCATAGACTATTATGATAAGAGTGTAAAAGGGCAATTAGTTAACACCTTTTGTTTTATTCACTAAGGGCCAGTCTCAGTTTCCAGGAGAAGTGTGTCTCACGTGCTAAGCAAGGAAGGAGGTGGAAACATCTCAGTCATTGTGCTTGGGGGTGCAGAGGAATCACTGGATGCCCATCCTGGAAAGTTCACTCTGTTCATCCGCCAGCGGAAGGGATTTGTGAAAATTGCTTTGACCCATGGGTAAGTGGCTTTTCATTTCAGGCAACTGGGTCAGGGAAGTTAACACATTATTAAATGAACACAAAGAAGTAAAGTAATTTTTCTGGCCCTTAAAGACAGAGCTCCTAATCGGCTTCCCAATGAAAGCAGATGTGGATGTTTATGGGGAATGAAATACAACCTTCCCACTAAGGTAACTCAATGTCATGGCATCCAGCAATTCAACTTGTCTATAAGAGGAAAACCAAAAAACACAAAATTTTATATGCACAGTATAAATTCCCAGCCAAATGAACAAATGAACCATGGCCAAAACCACAGATGACAAAGAAGCTTCCTGGAACCTTGATTTTCTATAGAATAAAATTCCACAAACCACTAAGACTGCTGAGGTACCTCCCCAAAGGACCTCAGGTATAAGTCAGTTTCAATGTATGGAACATGAACTTAGCGCTATAGGGAGGCTTCAGAACATTAAAGAATTGTTAGGACTCTGTTGTAAAAGTCAGCTGGGCTAAATGAAATATTTAAATCCTTTTCATTGAAAATGCTTATTCTTCCTCCTTGTTACTTGCAGTGCTTATTTGGTGCCAGTGTTTTCTTTTGGTGAAAATGAGCTATTTAAACAAGTTAGCAACCCTGAAGGCTCATGGCTTCGAACTGTGCAGGAGAAACTACAGAAGATCATGGGATTTGCTTTGCCGTTGTTCCACGCCAGAGGAATTTTTCAATACAATTTTGGCCTAATGCCCTATAGGAAACCCATCCACACTGTTGGTATGTACATCAAAGACTCGAGGCTTGTTAAACTGAGTAAAAAGGATTACCTTACTTTGAGCTATGTTTATTGTTACTGAAATAGCTTTGAGTAAGAACTTCCTAAAATAATAATCCTGTAGGTGTTATTTGAGCTTCATTTACAGTCTGCCTTTTATTCATGAAATGACTATGTCTTCCATTTGAATGGGAATCAATTATTTTAAAAATATTGCTATCGAACTACAAATAGAATTCAATTTTAGAAATAGAATTTCTAATACTCTAGGATGAATCTATTTCTCTGTACTAGCAGATTACAACATAGCAGTTCTTTGAACACGTTACATCAGAGTCTATTAATATGTGGACATTTCTGTGTAATACATGTCTTCATCATGTTCAGTTCACATAGGCATCAGTTCATTCGGCAAAAGCATTTTTTCCCCAACTAGATACATGTATCCTAATATAGACTGATTTTATCTTTAAAAATGGCACGTGTGGGAGGATTAAAATGGGGGAGTTTGATGACGACGACATTAACCCCAAACTCATCATTTATGCCCCGCCCCCGCTGCCATCCTTTGCCCTTTGGTAACCATAAGTCTGTGGGTCTATTTCTGTTTTGTAAATAAGTTCATTTGTATCTTTTTTTTTTTTAGATTCCACATATAAGCGATATTGTATGGTATTTGTCTGTCTCTGTCTGGCTCACCTCACTTAGTATGATCATCTCTAGGTCCTTCTGTGTCTATAGCTCTGGTTTTTACTTAATGCCTGTCAAGCATGCATCTCTTTTGTTTTTTTTGCGGTACGCGGGCCTCTCACTGTTGTGGCCTCTCCCGTTGCGGAGCACAGGCTCCGGACTCACAGGCTCAACAGCCATGGCTCACGGGCCTAGCCGCTCCGCGGCATGTGGGATCTTCCCGGACCAGGGCACGAACCCGCATCCCCTGCATTGGCAGGTGGACTCTCAACCACTGCACCACCAGGGAAGCCCAAGCATGCATCTCTTAAAGACTCAGAACAAAAGAAAATTGCTTCAGTGCATCCTTCCACTTACCCCCCGAACGATTACATCAGAAACACCAATTCTAGTCTCTAGCATCCTCAGAATCCTGCTATTATGTGAAGCCTTTTAAAAACCAAGCTAAGGATATGCATGTTTCATACAGACTCAGCTGCATGCTCTCATGGTGTCAGGTGGGAGCCAGATGGCTGAGGGCAGCTGGTTTGTGTGAACCAGACCTGCAGACAGTGTGTATTTAAAGACTTTTATTTACTTGGAGAAACACAAGTTAGGGCTAAGTTATTTACAGTTCCATAAACAAAAGCAAAAGCTATGTATCATTCCGTGCGCCAGAGAATAAAACACAATATGATATTGAAACCATGATCTAAGTTGCTACGCTCATTTCTGTTTTAAATCAGTGCGCTTCAAACCCAGAGCTGTTTCTCTGCTGACTCCCTGACACACCCCAAGCAGAATTCAGGCAACGTCCAGAGTGGCAAGTTATTTTGGGGTCCTTCTGCTCCCCCTTCTACTTAATTAAGAGTTTGTTAACTCCACCTTGCATCACAAGAACTCATTAAATATTAGTTGAATTCACCCTAAATCATTACTGCATCTATAATGCTCTCACTCCCAGGTGTCCAGAGATGCTCTGATTCTCCATCCTGTAAGTAGTTTTCCCCCATGTCTCTCAGACCCCACTTCATCAGCAACTTCAACCAGAGCATTCATTTTTTTTAAATAGACTTATTTTATTTATTTATTTATTTATTTATTTATTTATTTATTTATTTGCGGTATGCAGGCCTCTCACTGTTGTGGCCTCTTCTGTTGTGGAGCACAGGCTCCAGATGCACAGGCTCAGCGGCCATGGCTCACGGGCCCAGCTGCTCCATGGCATATGGGATCTTCCTGGATCAGGGCATGAACCTGTGTCCCCTGCATCGGCAGGCGGACTCTGAACCACTGCTCCACCAGGGAAGCCCTATTTTATTTATTTATTTTTGGCTGCGTTGGGTCTTTGTTGCTGTGCCCGGGCTTTCTCTAGTTTAGGTGAGTGGGGGCCCCTCTTCATTGCAGTGTGCGGGCTTCTCACGGAGGTGGCTTCTCTTGTTGCAGAGCGTGGGCTCTAGAGCGCGGGCTTCAGTAGTTGTGGTGCACGGGCTTAGTTGCTCCGCGGCATGTGGAATTTTCCCGGACCAGGGCTCAAACCCGTGTCCCCTGCATTGGCAGGTGGATACTTAACCACTGCGCCACCAGGGAAGTCCCCAGAGCATTCACTGTAGTGTGAGCAAGGTTCACTAAGATTCACTAGGACTGTAATGGTTTTGTCTGTTAATGTCCTGTTAGTTAAAATCCCTCTAAAAATGTGCTCTGGCTAATTCTAAGGTGCCATCATCAGTCTCTGCATATTTCTTACACCAGACTTTGCTAAACCATTAGGTTTCTCTGCATCCTCCATCAAGACCTTCTTTCCTCTTTCCTGAGGGTCATTCTCAATGGACATAATTTATAAAGAAGCTACCATATATTTTCTTTATGTGTCACAAATAGTATGTCATTTATATATTTTATCCGGGTTATTATCAGTTTATCCAAATACAATAAAGTGTTCACATAGATTATATTTTATTACATGATAATGGAGAGAAACTGATTTCAATGTCACATCCATCATGACAACTGGGAGAGAGAAAGGAAATGAGTTTAGACTTTAAGAACAGTATGTAAAGGGTCGCAGTTCCTTGCAAGAATGTTGCAAGGAACTAACGAAAGACTAATTTGTTGATTCACAAATGTGTCTTGAACTCCTACCCTGTGGGCACTGAGAATATAGCAGAGAACAAATAAGGCAAAATCCCTGCCGTCCTGGAGGTCTGTGATGCAGAAACAAACAAAAAAAAGCAACATTCTTGCAAGGAACTGTGACTCTTTACACACTGTTCTTAAAGTCTAGTCTTTAGTTAGGCCTGTCTGATTATAATTCTTAAGTTTTCAGAAATAGAACAAGTACATATTAAAATTTTTAAAGATCAATTTACTATTAAGTTCAAGTCCTAGAGCCAGTACAGGTGGTATGACAGAAAGTTGTTTGGGTAAGAAAGTAAAATACGAGGGAAACTTGCTATTTAAAAGAGGAAATTTCATGTGTCCTAGTATGTGTTGGATTTAAGTTTTAAAATGTCATGTTGAAAAATTTCAAATGTTCAAAAAGTCTCATGAGTAGTAAAATGAACTCCTGTGTGCCTTTCTCCTAGACTCACCGGTTGACATTTTTACTACGGTTTTTCTCTCTCTCTGATGGTATCATAAATACACCTTTTACTATTGTTATTGCTGAACTGTTTAAGTGCAAACAACATGACCATTTGTTCCTAATTACTTTTATGTCTATCTCTTAAGAACAAGATTATTCTCTTTTATTATGTCAGTACAATTCAGGAAATTGAACATCGATTAAATGCTATTAACTAGTGTACATGCCATACTCAAATTTCATCAGTTGCCACAATAACATTCTTTTTAGCTATGGGTTTTGGTGGGGGGCAGTTTTCTTCTTCGTCTTTATAGCATGAGCAGTTTTAAGGCTGATAGCATGATCGGATCAATGATATCTACAACTTACTCTCAAATGGTTCTACAAAAATAAAAATACATGTGTATATCCATATCCATATTTTGTGTGTGCACAAAATGTTTAAAACTGGTGAGTCTAGAGGAAGAGCATGCAAGTGCTCATTGTATTATTTTTTCTATAGGTTTGAATTTTTTTTTTTTTTTTTGATAAAAAAGTTAGGGAAGGGAATGTACCTTATTTAAATAAAACTGGTTTGGAACCACTTGAGGACAAAAGTAGTCCATTTTGTTTCAAGTCATTATTCTATCCTAATGGGAAAAAAAGCAGGCTAATGGATTTTCTGAAACAGAAAGGAAGGAAGGGGAACCTAATTTAAATTTTAATTGTAAAGTAGAGATTAAAGGAGGTAATAATAAAGGAATTAGTATGGTGCCCAGTACAATGTATTAAGTACTCAGTAAATGTTCATGAGTGTGTGTGTGTGCATACATATACACATTTATATACACACATACTTACATTGGGCGTCTTCTGAGACTCCATCATAAAGCAGGGGTTTACTTGCACCCAGGTTTTGACTCTTCCCAAATCCCACTCTGCCCAGCTCTCTGCCTGGTCTCTCGTGTGTATGGCTATGTAGCATCTAAAGAAAGAGTAATTCCTATGTGAGACCATTAGAGAGAGAAAACTGCAAAATTTTCACAATTACAGAGAAATAGAAAAAAAGACTCCTTATTGTGAAATATCTACTCTTTGCGTCAATGAGAAGAAAATAACTCCCATCTCCAAGCTCTTCTGCAGCTGCAAATACAATAGCTCGTGAAGCTGCTTATTCCTCATCTAGGTAAATACAGCGCAGCATCACAGGAATTAGAGCAAGACTGCTGTGTAAGGCAATAAAGACATAACTAATCCTGAATTGTTGGATGGAATTGAAAAGGGAACAAAGGAGCATGCCAGCTATAAAAAGCACCGAAACATAAACAAGAGCTAAGATTCCTGACTCTGCCACAAGTAGATGTTAGCTGATTTTTCCAGGGCAAGGAGTTCTACCTCCAGAGCAACCTGATGCAGCTGGTTTTTCCTTTGTGTTATAAAAAGGGAGTCAGGCAGCAGTCTGCAACTAACCCAGTCTTACGTGGAAAACAGCTTTCTTCTCCTTGATGGTAAAAATCTCCTTTTTGTGGAGAGAGGGAACTCTGGTCTTCTAGGGCTCTGGGGACCCTTCTCAGATTTGCAAGGTTTTGTTTTGTTACCTCTGTCTGTATCCCTAAAAAGTAATTGAGAAAGGTTCTTACTCTCTAATCCAATTTTGGGTTAGTTTAGTAAGGAGGGGCAGAAGTGCTGGGTTTAAATCTTCATTTCCTTTGGTTTTTGTTTGTTTGTTTTTGTGTATGTGTATGTATAGTTTAGAGACTTTCAGCATCTCAGTTTCTTTGTGGGTAAATAAGAGGAAGACAAGTATGACTGTGTTTGTCTCACAGTTTAAAGGGAAAAATCTAATGATGATAAATTCAATTTATATGAGCGTGTTTGAGCTCTCTGGAAGAACTATCTGAAATATAATAAAACCATTAATAGGAAAAGAACGGGATTGGAATTAACTGTAGGATATCTCAGGAAATAAGACTCAATAATTCAGAATTCACAAGCCCTAATTGAAGTAAGCTGGGAACAACACTCTTCATCTTCTTAGACCACTGTATCTCTTTATAAATCCCCCTTCCCACCCAGAATAGTTGCACTTAACCTCTCTCCTTGGGATAATTTCACCAAGAAAACAGAAGCTATTTCTGTAACGCCACAAATTTGCTAGTAGATTTGCAGGTAGATTTCTCAATGAGCACGTAAATTTCTCAGTTTCTTTCCTCAGACAACAACAAAGATCAGAGCTGGATGGAAGCTTCAAGGTTGCCTCTACTCTTTTATTCCATACATGTGAATATTAAGGCCAGAAGAGAAGTTACTTACTAGCCCTGTGTACCTGCTGGTGAGCTAGCGCTGGATCTGGTCTAGCCTGGTGCTTCTTGTGCAACACCAGCCCCCAATTCCACCCCATCATTTCAGCCTCTCCTAGTCTGTATTTCAACCACAAATGACACGAGAGTTCCCTGGCCATTCTGTGGTTAGAACTCAGTGCTTTCACTGCCTTGGGCCTGGGTTCAATCCCTGGTCGGGGAACTGAGATCCTGCAAGCTGTGTGGCAAAAAAAAAAAAAAGTCAACCACACTGACAGCGAGATAGTTATGTTAAATTACAAAGGACTGATGTCTACTATGTATGTTTGACATCCAAGCTTTTAAGGAAAACTGTATAGGAGCTTCTTGAGGCTATATATGGTTAAAAACTTAGCAATTTGAGAATACTAATATTGTGATAAGGAGATTATATATCTATACATAGGATATATAGATTATGTGTAACATTGTATATAAATATAGATAGATATAGATAGATATCTTCTTAATATATAATATATTATAATATATGTGTGTGTGTTTGTGTGTATACATTCCCTTCTCTGTGCTCCCTTACCTCCCATACTATTGTTACACTTCCTTCTACTGTTATTTATCACTTCCTTCTTTCTCTGGTACCTTCTTAACTAATCACCTTTTGTTACTAACATGGATTGAACCTTGGATGTAGCATGGGGAGACTCCGGGTGGGCAAAGGAAGCCCTGCGAGTGCCATTCTGTTACCTACAGCCCCATTTGACCTCATGCCCAAGCTAATCAAATGTAGTAAGCAGTTTGCCGTTCATTGAACATCCTGTACATTTTCAATTCTTGGCATCGGTAGCAGCATCAGGCCAGCAGAGGGCGCAATGAGTAGCAGAGAGGACTGAGGGCAGCAGGAGGTGGAGCCACGTATATCTAGTCTCAAAATCTGACGCAAGTGAGATAAAATTTATTATATAAATGCCTTAAAATACATGTAGAAATTGCTAGGTTTTAAAAAATTAATTAGTTCATTTTTAATTATACAGATAACACCAATGCCTTCTCATTGTAGAAAATTCATACAATACAGATAAAATGTAAATTCCCCCAGCTCTACCTCCCTCCCTCCAGGTAAGGGCTATCAGTGTACCTTGTAGATTTACTTAGTGCACTAAAAGCTTATAATGCACCTAGATAGAGAAATTTGTAATAAATAGGATCATACTATGTTATTTTACAACTTTTCCCCACCTACAACATTTTAGACATCTGTGTGTGTGTACACACATATATATTTCATTTTTTAAATTGAGATATTATTGCATATAACAGCTTCAAGTGTTGATTTGATATTTGTATATATTGTAAAATGATCACCACAATAAGTCACCATACACAGTTACAAAAATATTATTTAGTTTTTTAAAAAATTGCTGCCTAGGATTCCACTGAATGAATGGTCTGTGGTTTATTTAATGTTTTTTTCTATTAAGACTTTTGGTTGGTTTTGTTTTCCACCATGACAAACAGTGGAATCCTTGTGATTATGTATGTTTTCTGGTACGGATACTTAGCAGTGAAGATATATATTCTTTTCATTTTTTTAGGATGACATTAAACAGAGCCAGAATAGAGGGCTGTTGCCTCATGAGTTAAGATTTCCCAGGCAGTGATAATAGAGCACTGTGGTCTGGCTGTCAGCTGTACCAGAGGAGCGAGCTGCTGACGTGCACACACAGCAATGTCCTCTTATCTCCCAGCTGCAGCCAGCACAGTAGTTCATTTGACTCAAAGTCAAAACCACAAGTGTCCTGACAATCCAGCGTCTGCTGAGAAGGAAAGCTCTTTATTTGCTACCAAAAGAGATGGTGTGACTACGGCAGGCAGCCAGTAAAATGAAAAAGGGATGGGAGCTGGCAGGCCTGACAGATTCTGATTGGGAGATCTTTCTAGGGCTGTCCATTAGAGGTGGTAGTTTGTGGTGGAGTGGTTTTGATTTCTTATGTATGATGTATTCTCTGTTTTTGCAGTTGGCCGCCCAATCCCTGTTCGTCAGACCCTGCACCCAACCCCAGAGCAGATTGAGGAGTTGCATCAGACCTATATGGACGAGCTAAGGAAATTATTTGAGGAGCACAAAGGGAAGTATGGTATTCCAGAAAATGAAACTCTCATTTTTAGATAACTGTCCTCTTAGAAGGCATGCAAGAGGGCGAGAGAATATCCCATTGAAAGAACAGATATTTTAAATAAATTTTTTCTTTGATGAAGGAATCAAATTTGTAACCAAGAAGTATTATGTATGGTGACAGATGTTGATGTTTATCTATGGTAACTAAAAATCCAGTGGGTGACTATAGGGTAAGGTTGGAAATGATTATCAGCCTTTTAATCGTCTTCCTCATTTAGGAAGGTAAAAATTATTTTACAGGTTAAGAAAAGGTTTAGAATTATTCACGTGCGGGACTTCCCTGCTGGCGCATTGGTTAGGGATCCACCTGCCAATGCAGGGGACTCGAGTTCCAGCCCTGGCCTGGGAAGATCCCACATGCCACAGAACAATTAAACCCATGCGCCACAGCTACTGAGCCTGTGCTCTGGAGCCCACGAGCCACAACTGCTGATCCCGCGAGCCACAACTACTAAAGCTTGCGCGCCTAGATCCTATACTCCACAACAAGAGAAGCCACTGCAATGAGAAGCCCACGCACCACAGCAAAGAGTAGCCCCTGCTCGCCACAACTAGAGAAAGCCTGTGTGCAGCAATGAAGACCCAGTGCAGCCAAAAAAACCCTCAAAATTATTCATGTGCTTAAAAAAAATGACAGCTTCAAAAAAATAATTAGACCCCTTTACTAAATATTACAATAACTTAATGTGGCATTTTCACTGAATATGACAGCTGTTGTTCAGCACAGCTGGAACATTTACGAGACAGTGTGTAAAATAACTTGCCACGTAGAACTGGAGGACATCATTTTTTTTCTGCGTGAACAGACCATTTATTAGTGAATGATGTTACTTTAAAGACTTAGATAATATGATCCTTTAGGTCATATCAACCAACGCATTTTTATACAATATTGCAGAATTTTAATGCCATTTTGGAAACAGGATGAATCTACCATATGGAAACCCATGTGGATGAGAGCATGTCTTCTCTTTTCTAATTATGCTTAGAAATATTCATTGTTACCGTTTGCTTAGAAATATGTTCATTTGCTACAGGTAAGGAGGTCTTTTGGAAGACATGCTTTGGACGGGTTTTAAGACATTGAAATTACAAAAGGTTTTCACAGTAAAAGGAAGTGTTTTAATTGTCTTCCAGTATGGCCTATTCGAGTAAGATGAGCTCTGAGAGACAGCGCCCTCTCTGGTGAGATGTGACCAGTTCACCGTTGACTCGGGTTACATGATTCTCCCTAAACCAGAATGTCAGGTCCGGGAGGGCGGGATCCTTGTCCTTCCTGTTCATGGATGTCTCCTTAGTGCCTGGGTCAGCTCATGATACATAGTAGGCATGAAATAAGTACTTGTTGAATGGGCGTATTTCTAGGTGAACACACAAACCTTGCCATAGGTAAAGAATTTTTTTAAGCTGTACCATAGTATGAAACCTATTCTAAGAAAAGACGTACTTTCCGAAGGAGGTAATTTATGTGTGATTGTCCTGTGCCAGTAATTGACAATATCTCAGGCTGGTTTGTAAAGAGCAAGTTGAGGAGGGTTTCTGAGAATTAGTCACTAAGCATTAAGTAATTATCCAATAAGTAAGAAGAATATCTAGTTTGCAAGTGATCTCCACGGCCACATGTCTTTCTGTACCTTCTCCACTCTCAGTATTTGGGGGCAACTTTATTGAGTTGTTCTAACTTACTGTTAATATGTGTTAAAACCCCTAATTTTTTAAACATCAGGCCCTGGGCTAGAGCCTGGACTGGGTGTAGCAACAGCAAAACACAATCATGCTGGGTAATAATGCATGAGTAGAAAAGCATTTCACACACGAAAAAGGAAACCTTCTCAATTGTTCTATAGCAGACTTTTAGGCCAGCATCCCTTTGGCTTCATATGGTTGAGCAGTCCAGGAGGCCACTGATCCAAGGCCTTAAAATTAGATCAGTTTTTTTGTCAAAGCAGGGAATAGGGCACATCCTATTTTATTCTCTTTCTCTCTCTTTTTTTTTTTTTTCTGGCCTCTCCTTGTGGCTTGCGGGATCTTAGCTCCCCGACCAGGGGTTGAACCTGGCCTCTGGCAGTGAAAATGCCAAGTCCTAACCGCTGGACCTCCAGGGAATTCCCAGGACACATCCTATTTTAATAGATGCGGATAATTGGACTATAAATCCTTTTTGGTATTACTCAATACCAAACAAATGTAAAAGGAGCACCATTTACATAAAACTATGCCCTAGCTGGTCAGGGGTAAGTCTTTCTGACAGAGCTGTGAGGCCCAAGTAACCACAACAACTAAAGGCCTCTAAGTATTATAAAATCCATGAACTTCATTCCTTTGGAGAAGTTTATGAAAATCTCATGACACAGTCTTTTGCGATCTCACAAGGTATGAATTTTAATGTCACACTCAGTAGTGAGGGGGCCAAGATGACCACCAGCCTCCACGGGATTGTCTAGGAAGCAGTTAAAGCCCATGTGTGGAAAGCAGAGGCCCTGAAAACTGGGAAAAGTGCTGCTCTGATGAATTTATTTAGAATTATGCCATTTAAAAAATCTAGACATCAGCAACTTTAATTTTGGCATACATAAAATCTTATTTTCAGGTACGTATTAGGGAGTTGATCTCCAGAGGTCTTAATCCAGCAAAGCCAGAAGTCCTTTCATAAACTCAAAGTATAGTTGTAAGTTCCATACAGTCCTACAGACTGCAAATGAATATATATATATTTAAAAAATAACTTTATTTATTTATTTATTTTTGGCTGTGTTGGGTCCTTGTTGCTGCGTGGGCTTTCTCTAGTTGCGGTGAGTGGGGGCTACTCTTCGTTGCGGTGCGCAGGCTTCTCACTGCAGTGGCTTCTCTTGTTGCGGATCACGGGCTCTAGGCGCATGGGCTCAGTAGTTGTGGTTCGTGGGCTCTAGAGCGCAGGCTCAGTAGTTGTGGCTCCCAGGCTTAGTTGCTCCGCGACATGTGGGATCTTCCCGGGCCAGGGCTCGAACCCGTGTCCCCTGCATTGGCAGGCGGATTCTTAACCACTGTGCCACCAGGGAAGCCCGCAGGTGAATATTTTTATAGGAATTTTTGCTACAACACAAACGTGAGCCATATATTGTATTCACTAGTATGGTTGGATGGAGATCTCCTCAACTTTAAAGCTTCTCATCTAATATATAATTGCATGTAAAATTTAAACAGCAAAACAAAGTAACAAGAACAACAACAACAACAAAAATAACCCCAGAACACCGGAAGAGAAACTGGGCAGATTGCCTTAAGAAAATGTGCATTTATGCTCTTTGATTTGCACATCTCTTTCTCCTGTTTCCTTTGCACACCAGGTGCAGGCTGAGTCATTTCCTTTGTCTTGCAGCTAGAAGTATTGAAATTGTCCCTACGCAGCTAGGTCTATGACGTTCACAATGAGGTTTGCAGCTCTGGTGCTTATGAAAGCCAACCAGTTTTGCTCTTTCTCAAGGGGAACCAGGGCAAGGGATGCTGCGTGATTTACGCAAACCCTTCACCATGACTGTGAAAACAGTCAAAGTCTATATAAATCAGGGGTGATGAGTGAGCCTTTATTATTTGTGTAGGGTTAAAAGTAAAATCCCTACTTGCAGTAGAAGGTACATTTCTGTCAAGGGAAGCACAGGAGGTGGAATCTAGATTCAGTGCCCTTACTTCTGTAACTTTGCGTCTCTTCCAGACTACCTCAATGGTGCAGACTCAGCCAAATTGGTGATAAATCTGAAAACATGTTTGTGGTGCATTATCTTTGTCTTCTTTTCCTCTGAAACAGGAGAAAATGTTGATGGGATCTGTCAGTTGGCTGGTTTTCTCCAATAGCCCAAGTTTGCTAGGTGATAAAATGTCTATTTGTGGGGCTGGGAGAGTTCCTTCCAGTAGAATTTGTGTATCTTTTTAAAGGAGAAAAACAAGGCAGTGTCGAAATAACCAAGTAGTTGCTCCTGTTTCTCTAGGATGGTAAACACAGAAGCAGTTCTTTATATTTAAAGCAGAGGGATTTCTCTAATGCCTTGTATTGGGTTGAGCAAAAAGTTTGCTCCAGGTTTCAATGTTACAAAAACCCGAACGAACTTTTTGGCCAGCCCAATATTTTAGTTATTTTAATTACTCCTTCCCAAACACCATCAGCTTAGTGCCTTAATATCTTTATATGAGAAGAAGAAATTTTATCTCAATCCATAGATAACCCATGGGGTGATGAGTTCCTCGGTGGCAGAAACTGTGCCTTGTGTGTGTTTTGATCCTGGCCCAAAGAGAGCAGTCTTCTGCCATCTCTCCGTGAATGCTCGAGGCACTGACCAGGAAGTTTGATGGATGATGCCGTGGAAGCCCAGTTTTAGAGCTAGAAGGGACTTCATAGTCTGTCAGTTATTCCTTCTGCACATGAAACAGTTGAACCCCAGTGAGGTTTAATATGCATTGGATTGAACAGATTGAACAGGAGGTACTGCTATTCTGTGACTGTTGATTAATAAACCCAGGAATCCTCCTATAAAGCAAAAGCGTCAAAGAAGTAGGGTACGATTAAAACTACACTTAAGGGGCTTCCCTGGTGGCGCAGTGGTTGAGAGTCCGCCTGCCGATGCAGGGGACACGGGTTCGTGCCCCGGTCCGGGAAGATCCCACATGCCGCCGAGTGGCTGGGCCCGTGAGCCATGGCCGCTGAGCCTGCGCGTCCGGAGCCTGTGCTCCGTGGCGGGAGGGGCCACAACAGTGAGAGGCCCGCATACCGCAAAAAAAAAATAAAAATAAAAAAATAAAAATACACTTAAGGCAAGGAATTTAACAACTCTGCAGCAAGCTCTGTCTTATTGGTATTAAGAACATTTTCCTTTCTTGAGATCAGTACACCGCATTGTTGACTTTTCCTTTTTGCAAGAGCTATTTTGGTGATGTGTCCTGGGCAAAGCCCAAGTTTCCAACAACAGGCTTAGCCACTGGAGCCTTATATACTGGAGCAGCAGGATGGGGCAAAAGCTGCCTCAGGCCCAGGGCGGGTGACAGAGCCTGCAAACATCTTCCCTCTCAGTTGTGTTGTGATCATTAATGCAGCCAAAGCAATCCCACTCCTCAGACAGGGGTGCAAGCAGAGCTTCTATACGCCTCACAGTCTGCTCCAAGCCCCAGTCCATTTTGGCTTCAGCCTCCTCCAGCTGGCTTGTCACAGCTGCTTTTTTTTTTTTTTTTAAATAGCTCTTAGATTCTGGTTACGAATTATCTTAGGCTCTCTTGAGAATAAAGATAAATCCGACCTTCCTTGTATTCCCAAAGGCATTGGGAACTGGCGTGATTCTCTCCTATTCCATTTCCAAACCAACTTGGAGCTTAAGGTCTTGCTGGTTGGATTTCAGTCCCTCTTTTATGGGGATGCAGTCATATTGAGACAACCAGAGAAAGTAACTATCCCATTCTTTTCTGCTCTCCAGGCTTCTATGTTCAAATCATCCTTTAGCCTCTGGTCTTCCACTAATTGGCTGTGTGATGTGGGCTCAGTGGCTTCCTATGTAAATGGAGTTAGGAGTGAATGATCTCCGAGGTTCCTTCTGGCTCTGTCTCTGTGGTCTCTCCCTGGCCTTTTTTCTGTCATTGTGATGACACCTAGTTGGAGATGCAGATTTATGTGATGACTTTTCCTTTTCCTGTACCATCCTCATTTGATTGTGTTCCTCTAAGACATGTAGTGAGTTCAAACGATTGTCTCACTTTCTTGTTATTTATAAAACACAGATTGCTACTGAAATTTCTTCACAGTGACCTTTCATCATGGTGTTTTTAAGAAATAATTTAAATCTCTAAGTAAAAAATCAGAGAAATTTATCTATGAGGCTTCCTCCTTTATATCATTCAAAACTAGGGCATAACAGTTTATTATTTGTTAAACTCTTTATAGGAGATGGTGAATTTTTATATTTTCATTATTGGGTGTGTGGCTGTGTGCTTTTTAAAAGCTCTCGGTTTGTAAAGTTTTGACCAATAAATGTGTTTTCTGCCCAAGTTATAATTGTGTGGGTGTGGTGTTTCACTTGGATGGAATGCTTTTCCTTTTCTCACACCTTGACAAGGCTGAATTAACTTGGACTTGGGGATGAATACAAGCAAGGGAATTGCAGTGAAAAGGTGAGCATTGCAGATTCTCCTACTGAAGAGTCAGTCCTTTAAATTCACGTGATGGGATAAAAGACAAAACAGAAAGCAGGGGCAGGGCTAACGAAAAAGTGCAGGTGTGCAGGTTGAAGCAAGAGCAGAGGGCAGTGAGAGGAAACAAGTCAGGAAATTGCTGTGGTCTCAGGTGGTTGGAATAAGTGTGAAACCTCTCAGATCCAGAAATATTAAAAAACCGGTCAAAAAATTTACAGGTTCTCAATCAAGTGAATCACTTCTAGTGGGTACTGGGTTTCTTTTTGGATGATGAAAGTGTTCTAAAATTAGATTGTGGTGATGGTTGCACAACTCTGTGAATATTCTAAAAACCCCTACACTCTGCACTTTAAATGGGTGAATTTTATGTTATGTGAATTATGTCTCAATAAGGACATTTTATAAACTCAAGTCAATCAGACACTTGCCGAAATAAAGAAGTTTAAAAATTCTTTTGTTTAATGTGTCAAAAATGAAATGGCCTCCCTTTGATGCCAACGCTTTGAATGATAAAGTTTATACCTTGGTTTTTGAGACCTGTTGGTGTTTCTGCTGTTCCTTTTCAAAATAGGTGTTGTCAGTACTCTTTTAAAGTATTTTATTGGATAAAGAACACGCCATTTTATTATGGTGTAAAATACTGTTTGACTTTCATTTTTCCCAGTATTTTATTAATACTGTAGCTGAAGACTAAGTAAATATTATCATGTAAAGATAACAATCAACATTCACTGACCACCTACAATGTGCCAGATTCAGGGCTAAGTACTTTGAGTTATGGCATTTAGCTCTTAAAATAGCCCTATGGATTGGTACTATTTTTATCCCATAGGAAACTGGGGCTCAAAGCAGCTAAGAGCTCTAGTGGAAGCAACCCTGATGCTGGGTGGTGGAGCTCAGACATGATGCCAGGTCCTCTGGCCAGGGCCAATGCTTTGGGTGTAGGGCTCAGGAGCCCTGGGGTGTGTGCCATCTCTTTCAGTAACTGGCTGTGTGACTCTGGGTAAGTGACCTTGTATTCTTCACCTATCAAATGAGAAGGTGGGACACGATTGTGAAGATTCCTTATAGGTCCACCTAGACGTGATTCTATTCTAAAACCGTCTACATTTCCAGGCCACTCCCCAAACCCAGTGGGCATGGCAGCCATTCTCAGCGCTGAGAACAACTCTGGGGACCCATTGTGAGATGGAAGAATGTTGTGTTTGCCATTAGAAGGACAGAGTGAGGAAGTTTCATCAGTGGACTAATATTTGTTGTCAAAGTTTAAAATGTTATATGAAGAAGACTTGTTTAATTAAAAGTCTTGATTTGGGGAGAAACTGTTACTACATAGAGCATTAGCGGGGGAAAGATCATTTTTTCAAACTATGTTATTTTATTATTTTTTTAAATTGAAGTATAGTTGATTTGTAGTATGTTAGTTTCAGGTGTTCAGCAGAGTGATTCAGTCATATGCATGTGGGATCTTCCCGGACTGGGGCACGAACCCGTGTCCCCTGCATCAGCAGGCGGACTCTCAACCACTGCGCCACCAGGGAAGCCCCAGATTCTTTTCCCTTATAGGTTATTACAAACTACTGAGTATAGTTCCCTGTGCTATACAGTAGGTCCTTGTTGGTTAATATCTATTTTATACATAGTAGTATGTGTATGTTAAGCCCAAACTCCTAATTTATCCCTTCCCCCCTTCCAAACTGTATTTTAAAATTCATTTTCTTTATCACATGTGTATATGTATATGTGTGTTCCTAAGTACCTTTAAAAATTTTTCTCCATACAATTGCCGCATGTTCCACGTTTAAGAAGAAATGTCTCCTGTTTGACGTCTCCTTCCCTGACTTCTCCAGCTCACCACAACAACATCTTTAAAAATTCAAGATGGAGGGCTTCCCTGGTGGCGCAGTGGTTGAGAGTCCGCCTGCCGATGCAGGGGATACGGGTTCGTGCCCCGGTCTGGGAAGATCCCACATGCCGCGGAGCGGCTGGGCCCGTGAGCCATGGCCTCTGAGCCTGCGCGTCCGGAGCCTGTGCTCCGCGACGGGAGAGGCCACAACAGTGAAAAAATTCAAGAAGGAGAGGAAGTTTGATCTTTAGTTTGACCTGATACTGGCATTTTACATGTGATGCTGAAATAAAGGAATGCTGTGATCTATCTTAGATTGGTTGACACTATAAAAGTAGGATCACATAATTAGTAATTTCAAATTCGCTTAACTTTAAAATAACATTGAATCCATGCATATGGAATATAAGTCATATTAAATAATTTTAGTGAGATTTGCAGAAGGGCTTATATATTCTATAGCTATAGATACAGGCATTGATGTATAGCTATATATATATTCATTACTGTTATTGAAATAATATCCAGACAAAGGAAATTTTAAATCACTCAGAAGAAAAGTAAATGTGATTCATTTGGGAGCTAGCTCTACTTTTAAAGGTGGATTTGATTTATGGTATTTTGAATAATATATAGTTGATTGAACTTAGTGCAGTTATTATTACCAGTAAACGTAGGAGATATGGCATAGTGACACTACAGTGTTTCCAGAAGTTGCAACATAGTGATGTATTGTTTCAAACCAGGACACAAGCATATTTGCACCTGAAAAGCACTGCAGCTCTAGAGGGAGGGGTGACCTTCACAACCAGGGAAGACCTTGATCAGACATCCCACCCACACTCCTCCCCTTTTCTATCTTCTTCTGTTATTCAGGTTTTTTTCAAAACATTGGCTTCTACATAGTCTAGGAAAAAGAAAAATGAGGTGAAGGGGTAAGTTAAATTGCAAGAAGCAGGGTCTTCCCTGGTGGCGCAGTGGTTGAGAGTCTGCCTGCCAATGCAGGGGATACGGGTTCGTGCCCTGGTCCGGGAAGATGATCCCACATGCCGCGGAGCGGCTGGGCCCATGAGCCATGGCCGCTGAGCCTGCGCGTTCGGAAAAACAAACAAACAAACAAAAAAATTGCAAGAAGCAACCAAGAAACTTACTTTTTGCCAGTGGTCAGGTCAAGGACCATGAAAGTAGGGAAGAGTTAATAAGAAAGCAATGGGGCTGCACGAGGAGGAGGCCGTCTCACGGTTGTACATTTTACGTTAAAGGACTGTTCACATTCCATTCCATGGTGTGTCCTTGTCCTGGAGGACTTTCATTTCAGTAACAGGTGACAGGAACACATCTGGTGCTGCCTGAGTGAAATGGCATCTCAGAAATTGTGCCCCAGTGAAGGAAGATCTATCTTTTTCTTGGCCCTTTCCTGGTAACGTGAAGGAGTGATTCCTACGTTAGCAGTTCACATTTTCTTAGCTCTACCAGACCGCTATGATAAGGATCTTTGCTATTTACCTGGTTACTGTTATGAATCCACTATCTCTTACCTAGACGTCTGGACAGTTGAAAATCTTAGCTGAAAGTATTTTTTTTCCCCAATACTGTGCCAGGTTGACAGATGATATTAGCAACTAGCCCAAAGATCAAATAGTCAAGTGAAAACAGAATAGTAAAATGGTGTTTAAATCTGCCTAGGCAATGTGACCATTAGAACTATGTATTTGCATGGTTACTGTTGAGAGTTCGGTGAAACAAACCATCAGGATAATTTGGCTAAGGGTAATTTGCTGAGTTTAGATGTTTAGATGACAGAGCTTATGCAAAGCAGTGTGCCTGAGTGGTCATTTGTGGCCAGAGAAACCCCTTTTCATAAGGAACTAATGGTACTGAACTTTTGAATTGCTGTGAAGCTGTTACCACATCATTTTGGCCTGACTTTATTGCAGGTATTATTTTCCTTTCCACATCTTGATAGGCTTAGAAACTGCCCCAGGGCCGTTATTTCAAAGGAGAAATTTCTCTTCCATCCTGTCTGTGATGTCTCTTTGCTCAGGGCTTTAGTTTTTGTGAAACAGAGGCATGCAGTAACTTCAGTCTGATCCTCTCTCTGAGGTATATAATGTGTTTTCTGCTAATTTACTGAGTTCCATCAGGGTTGTTTCCTGCCAGAATTATTTGGCAAGAATCCGCTGAAGAATTATTTTCAGATTTGTTTGTAATTACTAGATTCAATCGGAATTTCCTGCATCTCCTGGCAATTCAAAGATTTTCTTGGAGGGGCCAAGGCCCGAGCTGCAAGGTGTATTTCTACGAGTAAATGCAAGAAGTCTAGGCACAGCATGGAGGAAGATGCTTGGGGTCCAGTTCTGAACATCTTCCCAGTCAATTTGACAATTTTGATCCAGCACTGACTCAGTGAAAAGAACCAAGCCACAAGACATGTGTTCTGCCCTCTATGGGGCCATAATTAGAAAGTGTGTTACAGGAGAGAGAGGGAAGCAGCTGTCACAAGATCAGCACCAGCCCAGAGCTTTGGCCATGTAGAGAGATGAGTTATGGCTGGGGGATCCAGGAGGAGTCATGGAGGGAATAGAATCGACTTGGGCTTGCAAAGCTGAGGAAGACCTCGGTGAGCACAAAGGAGAATCTCAGGCAGAGGAGTCAGGATAGGGTGGCTGACTTGTCACAGTTTTCCTAGCACTTTCCCGGTTTTAGCAGTGAAAGCTCCCATCCTAGGAACCCCTCAATCCCATGCAAAGTGGGATGGCCAGCCACCCTAGGCAGGAAGGCAGAGCGAGTGGCTACCTCGAACTGTAGGAGGGATGGCAGGGAGGCTTTTTTTTTTTTAATGTATTAACAGCTTTTAAACCAATCTTTGGAAAATGAATAATTCCAGCTTAGCTATACAGCCTATAATACTCTGAAATTTCCCATCTACTGGGAATTCAATGTGAATGATGGGCTTAAGGCTCTGGAAGGTCACCATACATTTGAGTGAGATTTTGTCATGAGTTTCCCTTAATGCCCTCTTTTGTCCAAGTGGCCTCAAAATTAATGACAGTGAGTATTCCCCAAGAGTCTGGGTCCTGTGGAGAGTGACTGTGACTGTGACCATCTTTTCTGAGCTTCATTTTTCTCTCTCTACAAGGAGAAATTATTTTCTCCTATAATGGATTTCTAAAATATTCTTAATGAATGGGTGCCTAGACCCTGGGACTTTTGAAACTCCAGGTATACTTAGAGGTCTGAAATATTAGAAAATGCCCTAATCTTTATATAGCATTTGCTCCAAGTTTTTATTTTGTTTTGTTCTGCCTTGTACATGTTAAATATATAAATCTATTATTTATAAATTTATATTTATTTTAACAATATATTTATTTCATTTAAAATAAATATACATATCATTCAAATAAATATTTTTTTAAGATTTTGATGTGGACCACTTTTTGTGTGTGTGTGTGTGATACGCGGGCCTCTCACCGTTGTGGCCTCTCCCGTTGCGGAGCACAGGCTCCGGACGCGCAGGCTCAGCGGCCATGGCTCATGGGCCCAGCCGCTCCACGGCATGTGGGGTCTTCCCGGACCGGGGCACGAGCCCGTGTCCCCTGCCTCGGCAGGTGGACTCTCAACCACTGCGCCAGGGAAGCCCGTGATGTGGACCACTTTTAAAGACTTTATTGAATTTGTTACAATATTGCTTCTTGTTTTATGTTTTGTTTTTTTGGCCACGAGGCATGTGGGTTCTCAGCTCCTTGACCAGGGATCGAACCTGCACGTCCTGCATTGGAAGGCGAAGTCTTAACCACTGGACTGCCAGGGAAGTCCTTCAAATAAATGTTATTTATTTACACCTTGCTCCCAGAAGGACTATAGATGGAATAGCTCTGCTAGAGATTTCATGATCTAAATGGTCACTTATGAAACTTAATAAAAAGGAGAATTGAATATAAGAATACCAAATTGCAGCTGAGTATTTACTTACAATAATAAAATTATCTTTCTTTTATAGAAGATTCACTGAGTAGTAGGAACTAGCAGTGATTGATGCTTTTACATCTTTGCCACAGTTAAATGAGCACATTTAATTTTGGAACGCAGCTTCTTAAACGTTTTATATCCTTCCCACCCCAAGTACCTTGGCAGATTTAACTCGGGCTAAAGTTGAACTCCCCTCAGTTGGAGCCTGGGTTTACGTGACCAGAATCAAATTCCTAAAGAAATGGAAAGTTTCCCATGGAAAGCATCTGTCTAAGTTATTCTTTCCCCGGTGACCATTGTTTAGACTAGGTTTAGAAAAACTATAGACTGCTTCAAATCAATTCCAACGCCAGAGACCGAAGAAAGCATTAGATCTTTGAACAAAAAAGTAATATATCAGATAAAAATGCAGTCAACCTTGTGCTTGTTTCATTGTGGTCACAAAAATGTCACCACAGCTCCAGACATCACATCTGTGTTTAAGGCAGGAAGAAGGAGAGAGGAGTCTACTCTCTTCTTTTACTTTTTTAGGATCTACACTATCTTTACTACCATCCCTCTTGCAAACTTTCCTTGACATTTTATTGGTAGAACTGGGTCACATGGTTTTCCCCTCCCCTTACAAATATCTCTGGGAAAGTGAGTATTGACTTTCCATTCTCTGTAGCAGGGGTCAGCAAACTTGAAGACTGAGACAGTAAATATGTTAGGCTTTGCAGGCCATTTGGTACAACTACTCACCTCTGCCATGTGATGCAAAAGAAGCCATAGATAATGTGTACATGAATTAATGTGACTGTGTTCCAATACAACTTTAGTTGTGAGCAATGAATTTTGAATTTCATGTAATATTCATGAAGTATTCTTCTTCTTTTGATCTTTCTTCCACCATTTAGAAGTGTGGAAATCGTCCTTGGCTCCTGGGCTATACAAACACAGAACCCCAGTCCTCTGTGTGAGAGAAAGGTGTGAATGGCTTTGGAAGGCCCACCACGTGCTGCAGCAAATAGGCCCTATACCTTGAATACAGATTATTGAAAAGTGCTGACATGTTCAACCTATCAAGCAGACATTAATTTTCCTGAGATCAACAAAAAATACCTGCTTCCCAGTCATGTTCCTTGTCATGAACAAAGTGAAGTTTACCAGATTCATTTAACTCAGGAAATCTGTACTCTGCTGATTTCCTGGATCAGGAAGCCTTGTATATTTTACATATTTTGTTTTAAGTTGCCCCGTAGTGACTGCAAAACTGGATCAGACTCTACATGAGAAAACTCTAGAACAGTCTAGAACTGTAACCAGAAAATTATCGACACTATAAAAAAAGCATTTGCATAATCCCTTAAAGGTCTGTTTGCATCAACTTCATAAAAATTCAGACAAAATTACCCTAGATACTAGTTAAAACAGGAGAGTGATGTGTTAGATACACTGATCTAATGATTATTCTCTTTGAAAGTATCTCTAAAATGTTACATGTTCATTTTCTATTTTCTTTTGAACTTCATAGTTAATTTTATAATTATGTTGCGTTTGTGTATTTCTATATAAATATTTAAATATATATGTATAATTTTAATGTGAAATAATCCTAATATATATACTATGAATAATATATAGATATATAATATATACATATCTATGTAATCTGATACTTCCTTCTTATAAAAAAAAATGTATTGAGTCATGTAGCTGCGGAGTCTAGGGCTTCAGGCACGATTCCAGATGCTCAAGTGATATCATCAGAACTAGCCTTGCATCATCTCTCCTCTCTTCCCTCCACGGTGTTGACTTCATGTTCAGACTCCCTCAATGGCGGTGAGATGGGCACCTACAGCTGCAGGCATACATCCTACCAGCTTAGCATTCCCAGAGGAAAAAGACCTGTTCTTTTCCCTAGGATTGGGTCTCACTGAACTGACTTGGATCATGTGTTCACCCCCGAACACATCACTGTGGTCAAGAGGTTGGAATATGCCGACTGGCCTGGCTTGGGCTGTGTGGTTGAGTGTCCCTCCCTAGAGCCGGCGATGTTATGGAGCTGGCTGGTTTGCCTGAACCACATGGCCAGAGAATTGAGAATAAGCGTGTCCCCAAAGGAAAATCAGAGCGAATGGATTCTGGAAAGACAAACAACTATCCACTACAATAACGTTGGTATTTTACTTTTTTAAAAAAATTAATTAATTTATTTATTTTTGCTGTGTTGGGTCTTCGTTTCTGTGCGAGGGCTTTCTCTAGTTGTGGCAAGCGGGGGCCACTCTTCATCGCGGTGCTCAGGCCTCTCACTATCGTGGCCTCTCTTGTTACGGAGCACAAGCTCCAGACGCGCAGCCTCAGTCGTTGTGGCACACAGGCTTAGTTGCTCCGCGGCATGTGGGATCTTCCCAGACCAGGACTCGAACCCATGTCCCCTGCATTGGCAGGCAGACTCAACCACTGGGCCACCAGGGAAGCCCCAGCATTTTACTTTTTGTTGTTGTTTTTTTTTTTTTTTGCGGTACGTGGGCCTCTCACTGTTGTGGCCTCTCCCGTTGCGGAGCACAGGCTCCGGACGCGCAGGCTCAGCGGCCACGGCTCACGGGCCCAGCCGCTCCGCGGCATGTGAGATCTTCCCGGACCGGGGCACGAACCCGTGTCCCCTGCATCGGCAGGCGGACTCTCAACCACTGCGCCACCAGGGAAGCCCAGCATTTTACTTTTAACAAACGAATCAGGAAGACATTAAGGACACTCAAAGAAAATGAAGGAGGAATGGGAAAACCATGGGAATGTCAAGAAAATGTTTTATAGTGAAAGGAGGCAAGGTCAGTGGTTCATAATCTTGGCAATGTATCAGAAAAGTATAGGTAGTTAAAAAAAAAATAAAGATTTCTGTGCCTTACCCCAGACTGACTGCATCAGAATCTGAGGGCGAGGTCCAAGATTCTGTATATTTTTAAACACCCCAGGCAATAGCTATGCAGCTTATCCGTAGATTTGCTTTGTGAACCAGTCAATGGGATTGCATTAGAGTACAGGATACATTGCCATAGCAAAGAGATCTCAAACTACAGAGGCCTAAATAAGAAATTAATTTCTTTCTGACAAAATAGTGTGGAGGTGAATGGTCCAGGATGCTGGGTCTATTCATTCAAAGACCCAAGTTACTTCCATTTGTTTGACCACCATCCCCTAGGGAGTTGTCCTTGTCTGCATAGGTGAAGCTGGCTGCTGCCACATCCATATTCTAGCCCAGAGGAAAAACAGAGAGCAGAGAAGCACAGAGTTGTATGCTAAGACCAAGGCTCAGAAGTACACACCTCACTTCCGCTTTCATTATATTGGCACAGGCTGCAAAGGAAGCTGGACAGTATAGTCCTTCTCTTATCTAAGATATAAACATATATTTTTTCTTGTCTCTAAACACACACACTCATATATATACATAAATAGCTAAATGGGCATATGCCCAGCTAAGATTTGATACCTGAAAATGAAACATTTATTACTTTCAGTTAAACATGGTAAATCGAATGCTTGCATTAATCTTTACTCTTTCATGAAACCCTACTGACATGAGAATAAAGAGATAAAAATAGTGAAAAGTTGAAAAGTCAAAGAGAACAGGGGAGGAATAAGAGGAGAAAGTGATGTCAACCGTATTTTGCAAAATGGAAAACAGGTGAACAAGTGGTAACTGACTAGGCAGAACAGAAAAAACAGAAGCTTAATGCCAGAGAGAGTTGAGGGGGAATGTCCAGTGAGAAGCAAGCTGATTCCCATTGCTGATTCTCGGAAAGGCCAAACCATGGAAGACACCACCTATCAAAATTTGGGTGAGGGGAATTCCCTGGAGGGCCAGTGGTTAGGACTCGGCACTTTCACCACCGGGGCCCAGGTTCAGTCCCTGGCTGGGGAACTAAGATCCTGCAAGCCACACGGCACAGCCAAAAACCAACCAACCAAACAAAAAACAACAAAAAAAGTTGGCTGTGGAGGGGACCAAAAACAGAGAGTAGTCGAAGTTCTCTTGAAGAAGCAGACTCCCAGATTCCCTGCCCTAGCTTCTGCAGCTTGTCCATCGCCTACCTGAATATAGCACAAGAGCTTTGCTCTTGGAAATTCTAGAGAAACTCTGAGCTCTGGGGCGCCAAGCTCAGTGGAGGGGAATGGGGTGGTGAGGTGCCTTTAAAGCAGATTGAGTGACCGTCTTCATATTGAACGGTAATTCCCACAGCCTCCTTCTCACACTAGGTTCCCATGATCCCGGGCAGCCGGTTTTCTGTTACCCCCAAAGGGAGACTGGCGAATTCCTCTTTGGGGAAGGCAACCAACGCAAGAGAGAAGACATAGATTCCAGTCCTTGTGGGTCCCCATCTGCTACAATATACTGCCACAATGTAATGATGCCGACCAATGAATAAACTCTATTTACACAGAGCTGCTGGTCAGCTTTTTAGTGGCAGTTATGGACATCCAAGAATCAACCGACATTTCAAGGAAGCCTTCAACGGGAGCAAATATAACAGATGAGGAACATGGGAGAGATGGAGACAGCGGAAGAAAACTTAAGATAATTTATATATTTAGAGAGATAAGAGAAAATTTTGCAACAATAAAACAAGAACAGAATGCTATGTAAAAAAGAGGATTAAGAAAAAAGATAGTGACATATCCATACAGGGATGACGGGAAGAGGAGAAAAATAGGTGCGGGAATGTATGTATGAGGAAGTCAAAGTCTCCTATTGCGTAGAATAGAGCCAACAGATGGAGTCTAAATTAAAAGTCAAGAAATAGCAATTTAAGCATGTAATTTAGAATATAGATATAAACACATAAAGAAAGCGAAATGAGTAGAAAATTATTGACTGGAAGTGGGAACTGAGGGTGGTGAAGGTGAGACAGGAGACTGCAGCTTTTTATTATAAGCCAATACTTACTTGATTTACAAAACCGTGCATGTAACATTAAAATGTGTTTTGACATTTTTATTAGTTTTAATATTATTCTAAAATATTTTATATATACTTTAAAATAGCAAAAATGTTAATATCTCATTTCTTGAAGACTGCTTCCGGGCTTCCCTGGTGACGCAGTGGTTGAGAGTCCGCCTGCCAATGCAGGGGACACGGGTTCGTGCCCCGGTCCGGGAAGATCCCACATGCCACGGAGCGGCTGGGCCCGTGAGCCATGGCTGCTGAGCCTGCGCGTCTGGAGCCTGCGCTCTGCAACGGGAGAGGCCACAACAGTGAGAAGCCCACGTACCGCAAAAAAAAAAAAGACTGCTTCCCAATAAGATGTTGAGCTATAAATGTACCTGAAGTCTCTGTGTGAAGTAATTAGTGAGAAGAGCAGCACGATGGACCGGGGGAAGGAGCAGTTTACAAGGGAGCTCACGGGCTTAAGATCTGAAGGCATTTGAAAGAATCCTGAAACTTTCAGGAGGAAAAGTGGGATTTCCTGTTTTAAGAAATCTGAGCAAATCATTATGGACCAAGCTGCCAAATATCAACAGCATTGGCAGATGTTGTAGAAATTACAGATACTCTGTTACTAAACCTTTTTGTTTGTATATTTTAATAATGGGAAATGTGTTCAGATAATATTGGGAAATGAAGACTTGCTTTTCCCTTTGAGTTACAACCAGACGTGCTTTGCATAGCAACAAGCCAGACACTACTGACTGGCCTCTCAAAACCCCCTCTCCCTGAATGACATCCCAGTAAACAGGTCAGATACTTGCTTTCTCAGTCTTAGTCTCAGCTAAGAGTGCCCATGTGGCCCAGTTCTGGTCAATGACATATAAGGGAGTCTGCTTAGGGGCCTCTGGGAAGTTTTGTCCTTCCTGATGGGGAGATAGGGCACTGGGAAAGAGATTCTGTAGGCTGGCTTGGAACAGGGTGATGATGTCATTTTCCAGCTCTCTGTGGACGTCTTCCAACCACGAGGGCATGACCAAGGGAATTTCCGAAGACACCAGTCCAAAGCCCGGGCATCAACAAATCCCAAACCAATACCAGTGACTGTGTAACTCAAGTCTTCCCAAGCCAAAGTGAATCTGTCTTGCCTGTTTTTTTTTTTTTTGGTGGGGGGGACCAAAAGCATTTCTACTTTCACCATTGGTCCAAATATGTCATTGTATTACTTTCATAAATATTAGGATAAATATTAGGATCCATAAATATTAGGATCTTGGCGATTAACCAGTTTCCCTTGTGGCAACTGAGTGAAGGAAGACAAAATGATCCACTCACATCATCAATAGGATCATTCATTACATTTGTCCATTTGTATGAAAGTTCAAAACAGCTTTTCAAGAAGTGGACCTTGGGACACATGTTGTAGGTGTGATGAACTAATGATTCCCTCATCCCTGGGGGTTGCTCCAAGGGGACTGGAGTAGCAAGAATCTTTAGGGCTGCTGGAGCCCCTGGGGCAGTGATAGATCCCTCTGGTTGCCTTGTCCTTTTACCCTCAACGCACGGTACAAATATCATCCTTTACTCTGAGTACCATCAAGTAAAATGTGCCAGGAAGCCATGCATTGGGACTCACTCATGGCCTTTATGTGCATTATCTCTCTTGGTCTTTACAGGAGCCTTCTGAAGTTACTGTTAATCTCTTCCAAGTGTAGAAACTGAGTCCCTGGATAAGTTAGATATTTGAGGATTAAAAAATAATCAGGCATTCTACCACTAAGAAAAGAGTTTTATCCTATAAAATAAGGTTTTTAAAATCCCCACTCTAGGGTTGGGTCATTTTCATCTTTATCTGTTGATTCCCATGACAGACAATCAGCAAGCGTTTGCTGAGCACCTGCTATGTATGAGGCACCTTAAAGGCCTCAAAGAAGACTCAGTGACCTGAAGTTCCCTGAAAAGCAAAGCCAGAAACAGGCAAAGATGAGAAAAGGGTTCAGCCTATTAGGTTGGTGCATGGTGTGATACTGCTTTGTTTTACATGGATAAAGGCTGCTTTAGGGAACTACCTGGCAGTCCAGTGGTTAGGACTCAGTGCTTGCATTGCAGGGGGCCTAGGTTTGATCCCTGGTCGGAGAGCTAAGGTCCTTCAGGCCACATGGTATGGCCAGAAAAAAAAAAAGACTGCTCTAAAGTCTGAAGGACAGTGAAATACAGCATGCTGAATGATCAGGAGGAAACAGTACTCCTCCCCAGGTCCTTCAACATCGGCACCCCAAAGAGAAACAAACTGTTCTACAGGAAATACAGTTTACTTCCTGCCTTCAGTCCCATTTTAAAAAAATAAAATAGAAATAGATAATGGAGGGCTTCCCTAGTTGCGCAGTGGTTAAGAATCCGCCTGCCAATGCAGGGGACACGGGTTCGAGCCCTGGTCTGGGAAGATCCCACATGCCGCGGAACAACTAAGCCCGTGCGCCACAACTGCTGAGCCTGCGAGCCACAACTACTGAACCTGTGAGCCACAACTACTGAAGCCCGCACACCTAGAGCCTGTGCTCCACAGCAAGGTAAGCCACTGCAATGAGAAGTCCGTGCACCGCAGTGAAGAGTAGCCCCTGCTCCCCGTAAGTAGACAAAGGCCACGCACAGCAACAAAGACCCAACACAGCCAAAAATAAATAAATTAATTAAAAAAAAAAGATAATGGAGTGCCCCCATCCACGGCCATTTGGGTGGCAGAGTCAGAATTCAGAAGTAGGTCTCCAGACTCCCTCTACAGCTGCGGAGAGAAGAGGCACACTTATTATTCCCAGCTCTCCATCCTCATGTTACCGCTTCCCTCGGAGGCGACCGGACAATAACGAACGTTCACAGCGAGAAAGGGACATGGCAGGAGGCAGCTAGCGTGGTGATGGTTTTGCCAACCGCAGAACTGAAAGCTGGGAGAATGAGGGTGGCTCGGCCACCTCCAATCCCTGTAACCGTGCTGGGTGAGGATGTGATGCGACCAGAGAAGCTGGGACAGAAGACAGTGGCCACATTGTTCTGCGGGACTGAGGCCGAACGTACTTCCTCACCATTTGTTTCTCTGGCCTCCTGAACTCCACCAGATGGCATTGTCCTCGCCCCATGCCAGCTGCCCAAGGTGAGAAAACGGGGAAGAGTTTGCGTGGGTGCAGGCTGGGCTCCGTCTAAGTGTGCGTGGCATTTCTTACTTGTTTCTCTAACTTCTGGGGCTGTTTGTCTGAGACTCTCAGCCCCGAGGCTACTGCTGGTCAAATGTTTTATTTCCACTTGTGAACCAAGATGGTGGGGCTCTGATAAGGAATCAAAGAGGTCTGGGGGACCAGAAAGCTAGTAGGACCTTCTCTTTATGAGAATGAGGAAAACAAAGCCCCAGAAGGCCAGATGAATTTCCCCAAATCTCAAAACTACTTAGTGACAGAGGCAGGAAATTCTCCCTGCTTGGGATCCTGCCACCTCCGGGGTATGTGACCTTGGTCAAAAAACTCAACTTCTCTGAGCTTCATTTTTCTCATCTGTAGAGATTATAAAAGAACATTTTCTATAGGGATGGAAGAAGGAGCTGAGATTGTTCACATGAAGGGCACACTCCCCTGTCCGAGCACACAGTGCATGTGGAGATGTTCGCTTTATATTATCATTGATTCCTAGGCCGTTTCTCTCCATTCAGTTCTGTAGGTCTTCACTGTGCTAATAGCTAACTGTAAGAATCACAGTAAAAGCATCCCATTTGTGGAAACTCATGGAGCTATACACCTACAAAGTGCTAATTTTACTGTCTCTAAATTATACATGAACAAACCTGAGGGGTTTTTTTTTTTAAATTTTTTTTTAAGAAGATGTTGGGGGTAGAATTTTATTAATTAATTAATGTATTTTTACTGTGTTGGGTCTTCATTTCTTTGCGAGGGCTTTCTCTAGTTGTGGCAAGTGGGGGCCACTCTTCATCACGGTGCGCGGGCCTCTCACTATCGCAGCCTCTCTTGTTGTGGAGCACAGGCTCCGGATGCGCAGGCTCAGTAGTTGTGGCTCATGGGCCTAGTTGCTCCGCGGCATGTGGGATCCTCCCAGACCAGGGCTCGAACCCGTGTCCCCTGCATTAGCAGGCAGATTCTCAACCACTGTGCCACCAGGGAAGCCCCCTGAGGGTTTTTAAAAAGACATTTATTCCATTTCAACTATCAAGTCTCATTAATCACACGTAAGCTGTCATTTGAAAAGGTTCTTACACAGTTATGGTGGCCAACTTAAAATATGAAGGCTAAAGTTTAGAAAGAACGGAATTTTTAAAGTACATTTATCTTATTCGAAGTGTAGTCACAATTGAGGTCAGCTTGGGTGCAATTATAAATATTTTCCCAGAGTACTGGTTAAATATTCTAAAAGTTTCAGCAGTCAATTAAGAAAATGTGTCCTGTGGTTAAATAAAGACAGGTTTGTTTGGGTACTTTTAAGGAAATTACTGATTTCCCCTTGTAGTCTCTGTGTTTTTTGTTGCCCAAAGACTTCAACAATTTCCATGAACTCCAGAAGTTATTTCTCTGAAGCTTCGTAAAGTCAGAATGTATTTTCCTGATTTCCTTTCTCCCAAGCAGACGTGACTTTGATCCTCTGGAACCTCCTGACACATGGTAGCATCTGATGGACTTATCAAGATCTATCCGACATCCTAATTATTTGTGAACATGTCTTATTTTCTCCTCTGGATGTTTAGCTTTTTTTTTTTTTTTTTTTGCTGTACGCAGGCCTCTCACTGTTGTGGCCTCTCCCGTTGCGGAGCACAGGCTCCAGACATGCAGGCTCAGCAGCCATGGCTCACGGGCCCAGCCGCTCCGCGGCATCTGGGATCTTCCCGGACCGGGGCACTAACCTGCGTCCCCTGCATCGGCAGGCGGACTCTCAACCACTGCGCCACCAGAGAAGCCCTGGATGTTTACCTTTTTGAGGTCAGGGGCTACATCTGAACGATGTTCCTGTTCCTAGTGGGTGCCTAGCATTGTGCTGAATGAATGAAAAAATCAGTCATTATTGTTAACTAAGAAGACAATTAAGAAGCAATGTTTTGTTTCATAGAGAACCTGAATAAGTGAAAAAAATCACCAAACAAAATGCTGTTTCATTATTGTTAACGGGTAGAAGCAGAACAAAGAAGCAATGTATTGTTTCAGAGGGAACTTTAGGTCCTTGATTTAGTAAATAGACAATCTTGCATTAACATATCAATTATTTTTAAATGAATGTTCTGACTGGACCTGGAATTAGGGCACCTGAACTGTGATCCCAGCTCTGTGACTAGTAAACCGTGGAAATTTGGCTAATCACTTGAGCCTCTGAATATCAGTTTCCTCCTCTGTACAATGAAGGGATTGAAGTCATTCTTAGATCGTCTTCAAAGTTCCTTCCAGTTTTATCATCCACCAAGTGTGGGCCTCCCTGTCTATCTCAATGCCTCCAGCACAGTGGACCCTGAGGAAATGCTGCAGTTAATTGAGGGAGTTAGTTAAGTGGTTTCCCTTTAACATCGTTATTTTACAAACTATTTATTTATTTTTGGCTGCGGTGGGTCTTCCTTGCTGTTTGCGGGTTTTCTCCAGTTGTGGCGAGTGAGCAGGGGCTACTCTTCGTTGTGGTGCGCAGGCTTCTTATTGCAGTGGCTTCTCTTGTTGCGGAGCACAGGCTCTAGACACATGGGTTTCAGTAGTTGTAGCACGCAGGCTCAGTAGTTGTGGCGCACGGGCTCAGTAGTTGTGACTCGTGGGCTCTAGAGCTCACGGGCTTCAGTAGTTGTGGTGCGTGGGCTTAGTTGCTCTGCGGCATGGCATGTGGGATCTTCCCAGACCAGGGATCAAACCCGTGTCCTCTGCATTGGCAGGCGGATTCTTAACCACTGTGCCACCAGGGAAATCTCTACAAACTCTTTATTGATAATATAAACTAAATCTCAGCCAAGCTCTTCTTTACATTAGCACAAATTCCAAATTGGCAGATTCCAAATTACTAACGTTGCATTTAATTTGAGTTCTTGTCACGTTTACTCTCATACCTCTTCCATATATTACAGATTTTTTTTTTTAGATAAAAGGGATACATAGAAATTAACTTGTCCAGGGATTCTGAATCTGGAGGCTCTAAACCCGTGGGCTTAAGGACTCCACGAACCCCTAAAGTGTAACCCTCAGAATCCTGCCACTCTTTATTCCTTTTCTTTACCTTTTTAGTAAAAACACGTATCGCCGCTTGAAATTGATCATGTTTTTACTTTTCCTCATTGTCTGTGCCTGAGCCTCTCATTCTGCTACACACACACACACACACACACACACACACACACACACACACACACACACCACTAGACTGTAAGCTCCAGGAGGGCAGTACCTCCTCCTGTCTTATTCACCACTGCACCCTAATGTCCACAGAACAGGGCCTGGCACTCAGTAGTTGCTCAATAAACATTTGTTGACTGAATGAATGTGTAAACCCCAAATAAGTGGATTCTTTGGAACCAGTCTAAATTCAATATCCCATCCCCCTAACTCACAAATCCAATTCCAAAATTATTTTTAAAATATGTAATTTGTAAAGTTTCTGGGAGGTGGAGATATATCCCAAATACATATCAAACTTCCTAAAAGTCCTCTTTACCCATCCATCTCTCCCATATCTCATATAAGGCAGGTGCTTTAAACTTTCTTCTCTTTTTCTTCCCCAAATTCCCACCCATGCTGGCTCCCTTTCTCATTGTTCTCTCCCCATCTGCCCCCAGATCTTTTATTTTACAAATCAGTGAGCTTTAGTGTCTTCACAAGGTTGTGAAACCATTACCACTAATGTCAGAACATTTTCATCACCCCGTAAATAAACTGGTACCCACTAGCAGTCGCTTACCATTATTCCTTCCCCTGTCCCCTGGCAACCACTAATCTACTGCCTGTGGATTTGCCTATTCTGGACGTTTTACAAAAATGGAATTATACAATATGGGGCCTTTTTTTGGTCTGGTTTCTTTCACTTAGCACAATGTTTTCAAGATTCATCCATGTTGTAGTACGCATCAATACCTCATTCCTTTTTATGGCTGAATATATCTGACTGTGTGGATATACCACTTTTTGTTTATCTATTAATGGACATTTGGATTTTTTCTACTTTTTGGCTATTATGCATAATGTTGCTATAATTATTCATGCACAAGTTTTTCTGTGAACATGAGTTTTCAGTTCTCTTGGATATAAACCTAAGAGTAGAATTGCTGGTCATATGATAACTTTACGTTTAACTTTTTTAAAAAATTAATTTATTTTTGGTTGCATTGGTTCTTCCTTGCTGCACGTGGGCTTTCTCTAGTTGCAGTGAGCGGGGGCTACTCTTTGTTGCAGGCTTCTCATTGCGGTGGCTTCTCTTGTTGCAGAGCATGGGCTCTAGGCACATGGGCTTCAGTAGTTGTGGCACATGGGCTCAATAGTTGTGGCTCGCAGGCCCTAGAGCGCAGGCTCAGTAATTGTGGCACATGGGCTTAGTTGCTTTGCAGCATGTGGGATCTTCCTGGACCAGGGCTCGAACCTGTGTCCCCTGTATTGGCAGGTGGATTCTTAACCACTGTGCCACCAGGGAAGTCCCTATATTTAACTTCTTGAGGAATTTCCAAATTGTTTTACACACTTTTACCAGAAAAGTATGGGGCTTCCAATTTTTCCACAACCTCACCAACAGTTGGTATTTTCCATCTTTTTTTTTTTTTTTTTACTATAGCCATCTTAGTGGGTGCGAAGTAACATCTCATTGTGGTTTTGACTTGCATTTCCTTATGATATTGAACATCTTTTCATGATATTATTGGCAATTTGTATACCTTCACTGGGGATATGTCTATTCAAGTCTTTTGCCCATTTTAAAATTGGATTATCAGGGCTCCCCTGATGGTGCAGTGGTTGAGAGTCTGCCTGCTGCTGCAGGGGACACAGGTTCAAGTCCAGATCCAGGAAGATCCCACGTGCCATGGAGCAACTAACTAAGTCCGTGCACCACAACTGCTGAGCCTGCGCTCTGGAGCCTGTGAGCCACAACTTCTGAGGCCCGGCGCCTAGAGCCCCTGCTCTGCAGAGGGAGAGGCCACCACAGTGAGAGGCCTGCGCACCGGAGCGAGGGGTAGACCCCGCTCGACGCAACTAGAGAAAGGCCCGCACGCAGCAACAAAGACCCAACGCAGCCATAAATTAAAAAAAAAAAAAATTGGATTATCATTTTATTGTTGAATTGTAAGAGTTCTTCATACATTCTGGATATAAGTCCCTTACTGGTTATATGATTTGCAAATATTTTCTCCCATTCTGTGTGTTGTTTTTCACTTTCTTGACGATGCCATTGGAAGCACGAAGGTTTTTAATTTTGATTAAGTACACTTTATCTACCCTAGATCTATTCTTACTCACCTTCTACATTAGTGCCCTGACCCTTAGGTAAATCAATCTAGCTTCTCTTGTTACCTCTGATTCTCCTTTCTACGCATCACCCTGAACTGTATAACAAAGGCCCTGAGGAAAGTAGAACTGATACAGTATCTTCTTTAGGATGTGAAATGAAGAGGAAAGTCTGTGATCTCCTATTTTTATTTCATATTTTTGTCCCTTTCAGCTATACAAAAATATTTAGGCACAATGTGCATTTTTCGGAAAGTATGGTTCTCTAGATTTATTTCATCAGATTTTCAAAGATGTCTTTAATGCCAAAAATATTAATAAATGTGCATCTAGCCTCATCCTCTTATGTTACCGGAAAATGAAAACCTAGAGCAGTTGAGTGACTTGACCAAGGTCACCAAACTTGTTAGTGACAGTTCTAGAGACACTCAGGTTTCCTTAGCTCCCTGCCCCTCCCCCATCAACACTGTCCCAGTGTATCATGCTGCCTATAGGACTCACATATTGCAGGTGAATTCCTCTTGAAGCAGCATATCAATCTAGTACCAACATTTTTGAGACTGAAACCAGGCAAGACTGACATGAAAAGGTGTGTGGGAGCTGGGGGACAGGGTGGGTCTTGGTGGGGTACAGAAGTATCAGTCCTGAGGATCCCCTGAAGCAGTCGTTTGCCTGGATGGAGGGCAAATCAGAAAGTGACAATGAAAGGTGGGGAAGAGATGGTGAAGGTAAGATGTAAGCACACATCACCTCTGTGCCTGGGGTCAGCGGAAATGGACTGCAGTTTAAATCATGGAAGTGCTTTGCTGAGCATTGGACAAGGAATCAGAAACTGGCACTCGTTTAGGGAGAAGAAAAATGGTACAATCAACAACATTGATGATCCTTTCTTCCATCTAGACAATGGAAGAAATTACTATGGGTGCTACAGTGGAAAAAACAAAAGAGCATTTTAGAAACTTACTGGCTGATTATTTACTTCTAGACTTTTCTTGCAGTCAGCAAGCAATTTTTAAATGCTTGTATGGGCATCAAGGTTAATACTTTGGCTACAAGTTCTGTTTAGTTTAGTTAGTGATAATGTACCAATGTTGATTTCCTGCTGTTGGTAATTATACTATATTTATGTACAATGTTAATGTAAGGGGAAGCTGGGTGAATGATATATGGGAATTCTGTCATTTTTTTGGTAACTTTTCTGTAAGTCTAAAATTATCTTAAAATAAAATGTTAAAAAAGAAAAAAGGGGCTTCCCTGGTGGCGCAGTGGTAGAGAGTCCACCTGCCGATGCAGGGGACACGGGTTCGTGCCCCGGTCCGGGAGGATCCCACATGCCGCGGAGTGGCTGGGCCCGTGAGCCATGGCCGCTGAGCCTGTGCGTCTGGAGCCTGTGCTCCGCAGCGGAAGAGGCCACAGCAGTGAGAGGCCTGCGTACCGCAAAAAGAAAAAAAAAACTTTGGCTCCATTTTTTAGTTTTTTTTTTTAATGTCCAGAAATATATGTTTTAGCAGTACATTCTTTACGGGATCCTAATAAAAAATATTAGCTAAAAACCAAACATAGCAAATCTTATTGTATTTACATATTTATTTTATATCATGTGCAGGTGGTGTATTTCTAACATTTAAAATTTTTAAATATTAAAGGATCTGGGGGCTTCCCTGGTGGCTCAGTGGTTGAGAGTCCGCCTGCCAATGCAGGGTACACGGGTTCGTGCCCCTGTCCGGGAAGATCCCACATGCCGCGCGGAGCGGCTGGGCCCGTGAGCCATGGCCGCTGGGCCTGCGCGTCCGGAGCCTGTGCTCCGCAACGGAAGAGGCCGCAGCAGTGGGAGGCCCGCGTACCGCAAAAAAAAAAAGAAAAAAAGAAAAAAGGATATGGAGTGAGAACTTTATCTCCACTTTCAGCTACAAATCCACCCAGTTCCTCTCCTTGCAAACAATGTTTTGTGCTTTTCCAGAGATACTTTATGCATGTATAAGGGTATATAGATATACTGGTATATCTATATCTACCAGTCAAGTTTACACACAAAATTAACCATCACAACACACACACACACACACACACACACTCCAACTTTTACACAACTGGTAGCATACTCATAAAAAGCTTAATTATATTTTGAAGTGAATTTTATGCAAACAAGGGATGTGACAATAAGGAAACATTCTTTTTGGCCTCATTCATATGACAGATTTTTAAAATATGATTTTTAAATCTAAGTCATCTGGGCATACAGTTTTATTTTTCAAACCTAGTAAAAGTGAAATATTTATGGTGAAAAATAATAGCCTTTTGATCTGTCCCCTGCACCTCCTTAGCCTGCTTCCCAGAGGCAATCACTTTTTCCTCTCTTAGTCATTTCTTCTGGTAGATACATCTAAAACTGCTAAATAATAGGATTCTGCTGTTTTGACTCAGTTTTAGTCACTATCTGTTGGGCTCTGGTCCTTTTATTCTCCATTCCTTCATTCTCTCAACATATAAAATGATATCACTATGATATCACTATGATAAGTTACACTTATGGTTTGAATAATATTTAAGCACCATTATTTCTTCTAGATTACAGCCAGATCTTGTGATCCCGTAATTATCAAAAGAAGATATTAACACCCCTAACCTTTCCTTTAGTTGTCCTCTCTCCTTCCATCTTCTGTCGTTTTCCTTTTACACTGCCAAGGTCAATACCATTTATATTTTCTTCTGTAACCATAACTTAGTTCTTCATATATTGTCTATAGACTGTTTCTAAAAGTTGAAAATCAGTCAGTATGTTTCAAATGGTGATGTCTATGTAAAAATTGTTCACTACAGAATCAGCTTATTGCTCTGATTGCCTTTTCTTTCATCCACCTTTTCATCTTTCCTGGAGTTTCTAATGGTCTCTGTTTTATTCTTTCTTTCTTCTATTCCTGCACTGTTTGCCTTAATCACAATCACAGTTTTTCCCCATACTTTTTCGCCAATTAGGTATTCTGTTGGGGATGTCCCTCCCCTTTTCCCCTGAAGCGTCTCCTTCCCTCCATCCTTCTGTTCCCATCAGGACTAATCAGCCAGCGGCCCAGCTCTCCTTCTAAAGCCACCTTTCACCACTTTTCTTAGTCGGACCCACTGTTGTTTGGATTCTATGCTTTCTTTGTTTATTCCTTCATTTTGCTGGAGCACTTCTTCAAGGACTGTTCTAAGAAAGAGTG
>NW_006791339.1:262345-301107 GCF_000442215.2 Lipotes vexillifer | reverse complement strand
AGAGTGTGATATTTACTCCCAGATTTAGCATCTATCTGACATTCCTATCACTTCCTGATGACCTCATTTGACTTTTCTCTATGAATTTGCTGAAAGTAGAAATAACACCCTAACCACCTATTACTTAGCATAAGGGGCGTCTTACTTTTATACAAAAGGAATTTGTGTAAGAGGGGCAGGCATCGCATCTCCACTGTCCAGGCCCTCAAAATATAGACACTGGGGCTTTCCTTTACTACTATGGCTCCTCCAGGTGTCAAAGTACCCCCTCCTCTCTTTTTAAAAATTATTTTTTAGTGATACATTTTTCCCCAGCTATGTTTCCCAGCTCCCATTTTGCTAAGTTCTAAAGCCTCATAAATGGTTTATTTCCAGGATTATCTGTTACTTTGTTATATGGCATGTTTTCATTTTTATTCATTTCTTAATGTAATAGTTTTCCAGACCATGCCTAGGAAAGTATTTCTTTCCTCAATCAGTAAGGCACAAATGATAGATTCTCTAGTGGAAAACACAACCTGCATCTTTTCACACAACTCTGCCCCACTGCAATGCAGAAGTGACTGGAATCATTTCCTTTATTTATTTTTTTGGATAACAGTTCCTCCTCATTCTCATGACATCACTTCCTTAAATCCTGGAAGGCCGCCTCTCAAAGTGGGCCCATTGGATAAACTATCTGTTGCAATTGCTCCTCCAACTGCCAGCAATAAAGCACTTGGGAGATGAGTTTGCTCTTGGCTGAATTTAAAATAAACAGACAGCATGGAATTTGCAGCTGCATTTGTAGCATGAGTCGCTGTGCAAGCTGGCATGGGAAAAAAATAGCTCAGATCATCAAGGAACGGACACTTTAGGGGAAAGTCTATTTCCTTTTTTGGCTGAGGTTTTTCTGCCTTTACCATCTCTCTGGACTCAGAAGCGAGGAGGTTATAATAGCACATGCCAAGGTCGCACATGCTAAAGAAATGTGAAACAAAGCTGTGAACATGAGCACAGTTGTGGATTCCAGTTTAGCACCCTCCTTCCACATTGGTTTGCTTAGTGTATTTAATTCATAGCAACCCAGCCCAAGATTTCTCTGTCAAAATTGTGACAACACTTGCAGATCTTTCCTCCAGGGATCACTGATGTTCTTTTTCCTCCTTGTAGCATCCATGAATGGTAGATCATTAAGGAATGCCTACCTTTTGCATGGATGGAAATCTTGGGGCTCAGAGAAGCTAAGGGATTAACTCGAGATTTGTGTATTAGCTTCCTCATAGGGAAGCTGAGCTAATGGCAGAGTACTTAGAGGAGCCAAGGATTATAATACAGGAAAAAGTCAAGATTCCTTTGCCATTTAGACTTTGAAAGCACTGGTTGGTGGCACTCTGCTGGCTTCCAGCCAAGCATGGTGCTTCCTTGGCTCTTTCCTCATCCTTAGACTCTTTTTCTCTCCTGCTCTTAGACGTATACCAGGGGACATGGCAGAAAGTGCATGGACTTGGTGTCTTCATTGCTCACCCACGAAGCACATAAAGGGAACCCCTCCAAGCTTCTCCTTCTCCATCTGAAAAATGAAGATAATAATGTTACAGAGTCCAAGCTTGTACTGGTCACCACACAACAGGCCAATAAATTGAGAGAGAAGGTGTTGGGGCAAGGAAGAGCGACTTTATTCGGAAACCCAGCAGACGGAAGATGGTGGACTAGTGTCCCAAAGAATCATCTTCCCCAAGTTAGAATTCAGGCTTTTTTTATACTAAAAGGGGAGGGAGTAAAGTCAAACATTTCCTGGTTCCGTTCAGCCTCCAGAGGGGATGTGTTAATCTCTTCCTTCCTGCAGTCATTCACAGGTGGGCCTGGTCAGGATGTTTCCTGTGACCTAAACAAAGATATTTTAGCTTAATGCTCATTACATAGGAGGCAGGGTTCCCAGAGATAGGCCATTATGTATAGTATAAGCTTATAGGCACCATCCCTTTAGTGATTAACTTGTCACAAAAACAATAAAATACAAAGGTTAAAGTAATTTGTTCTTCCCTATTACAATAAGTTCTAATTCCCAGACCTCTGCAACAACAGACCACACATGTAAAAGGGCTTTCTCTGGGAGCAACCAACCACACAGTAAAGTAAGTATTAACTCTCTACTCTGGGTCCTTCTATTCATAAATGTGTACATAGCACATTTTGTTTATCTATTCCTCCATCAATGGACACTTGGGTTGCTTCCACCTTTTGGTTATTGTGACTAATGCTGCTATGAACGTAGGTGTTCTAAAATGTGAGTCCCTTTCAATTCCTTTAGGTCTATATGTAGGAGTGGAATTGCTGGATCATATGGTAATTCTAAGTTTAGAATTCCTTTTTAAGGAACCATGAATGGTCTTCCGTAGTGGCTGCATTTTACATTCCCACCTCTAGACTTTAAACAACTGCTTATTTCCCTCTTAGGAGAGAGTCATTTATTTCATTGTTCATCCCCATTTTTCTTAAGAAGAGTACTTCTTAACTGTTGGCTCTTCAAAAACCACCAGAAAACCTGTTGGCCAAGCAAAGCCGAGTTTACTACACCTGTTACAGGAAGGAAGCCCATGTCTTTAAAGGTTGTATTAGTGTCTCAGAAGGGGGAAGTCAGGGGAGGATGCTTATAGGGTTTGAGGCCTGGTTGTGTGACATTAAGGCAGGTCTTGGAAGCTGAGTTACCGGTTGGCACTGGGCAGGGGTTACAACACAATAGCTTTGCATTAGTGGGCACAGTGGAGCAAGCGTCCTGGAGCCAATCCTGATGAGCAAGACGTTGGTCTTGATAAGTAAGCTCTTTCGGTAGGCTCAAGTCTTCTCTTCCAGGAGCAAGTATTTATTTCTTGGAGCAAGCAGATAAGACACTTGCTTCTTGTTTAATGTAAGGACAATATGCTCCATTTCAGCGCTGTTTAACACAGGCACAAGAAAATATGCTGGTTTCTGTTCTCATAGGTGAGGAAGGAAGAATCTTACCTTTACTTTAATATCACAGAGTCATTGAGTGGGAACGACAGCAGGAAAAGGAGAGATGTTAGAACCAACAGTGACAGAGCTGGAATGAGCAGTCAGATGGGAAATTGTAGCCCCTCAGGCCAGTTCTCTGAATCTAGATCAAGTCAATTTCTGGACTCTCTGCCTGAATTCTAACGTGAATATTTTGTTTTAATGTTACATATACTGTATGTTCAGGAGGAGTTTTCCTGATGTTCTCAGTCTTGTGAGCCGTGGAGGTGACTGGTCTCACCTCCTTTCCTCAAACTAGCACACACACACATACGGTTTCTCTTTTCTCCCCACATCTCTAACACAACCTCCATTTACTCAAAAATTGACAAAGAGCAGTGAGAAAAACTAGGCCAGCTTCACAACACTCCGCATTGTTTTGGGACACAGGAAAAAACAGCACACTTGTTAGCTTTAATCTGATGTGTAGTCGCATGAGTTGTTTCAATTCTTACAATATATTTTATGTATTAAAAATCCCTACACCTTAATACAATCAGAATTTCATACAATTTATGACAAAGGTCCACAAGAATGAGCTAGATTTTGTGTTAAATATCACTTCAAAGTTCACAACAATCAGTTGAAACCACAAGTAAAAATTTAAAGAAAACTTCATTCATCAGATTCCTCTTGGGAAAGCACTTTATTTATTGGAAAGAAATATTTTGATAAGCAACTTGGGTTAGGAAGGTGGGATTCCCAAGGATATGATTAAGTAGAAATCACAATAATAATAGTAAACGGCCTTTTGTGGAGCCTGAATCCTGTTAACAGGAGGCTATTTGTTTAGTTGAGCTATGAATTGGTTTTATATGCGCCAGTCTGGGAGTAGAAGCAAGAGGCAAGCAGAATTTCTCTGCATAATAGAGAGAGAAGACCCAGCTAGGCTGGGCAATGTTGGAGGAAGGAGAGAGAGAAAAAAATTCTCAGCCATGGTATTGTTGACTGAAAGAAACAAAAACAAAAAATAACACAACCTAAAAGTTGAGACTTATGTTTTATTTGGCGGACTTGCTGAGGACTTGAGCCCGGGAGGCAGCCTCTCTGATTAGCTCTGAGGGACTGCTTTGAAGATGTAAAGGGAGGAACCAGGATATAGAGGAGTTTTTGCTAAAAAAACCTGGAGGTGGGAACATCAAAAAATTACTGTTAATTAAAGAAAAACAGATATCTCAAGTTAATGACTTTAGTGTTTTTCTGTGGGAAAATGCAAGAGTCTGGGCTCATTGAAATCATTCTTTTGATATGCACCTTAACTATCTAGGGTCAGTATCCTGCTTTGCTCCGTCCCGAATCCCCTCATGGTGCACCATTGGCGTCAGCTGCAGTAGCTGATGTCTTGATAGCTGCAATATCCTTTGTTTACTGATATGGCAGGTAACATATTTTCATCCACAGTATATCAAAGCAGATAGAAATGAAATATCGAATATTTGCTGCAGGATGTATGATTATAAACTCGAGGCCAAGGTTTCTCACCCTCAGCACTTTTGACATTTTAGGCCAGAGAATTCTTTGTTGGTGGGGCTGCCCTGTGCATTGGAGGATGGTTAGCAGGATCCCTGGCCACTAACCACTAGGTGCTGGTAGCAGCTTCCCCCTTCCACCAGTCGTGGCAACCAAAAATGTCTCCAGACATTGCCAAACGTTCTCTGGGTAGCAAAATCACCACTGGTAGAAAAACGCTGTGTGTATCTTTAGTCAAGACTACTTTCTTGGGCTTGGGGAGGGGGGAGGGGGGAGGTCAACAGCCAGCTACTAAGATGAATGTTCTCATAATAGGAAACAGGCTTACTTTACTGGGACCCTAGATTCCTGAACTAACATTGTAGACCTGAGACATGGCTTGCACACATTCAAATTCCTAATAAACAGTCTGATACATATTGCAAAGGCAATATGAGACTGAGTTAGGTCTTAGGAGGATTCCTAGTTTCTCTGTGCCCCTTGTCAACCTTGAAGCTTTTGATTATAGCATTTTACCTAATACCTCAATACCCACATATCTGTTTCCTTTCTAGACTGCAGGCTCTTTTATTAGCACCACTGCTCAACACAATGTCTAAAATATTCTAATCCTGAAGCCACAGACTGGCAGTCCACACTCCTTACTTAGCCTGTGGCTATGTTTTATTTAACTCTTTTAAACATTAGAATGTTCACATTAAAATATAAATTTAGGGGCTTCCCTGGTGGCGCCGTGGTTGAGAGTCCGCCTGCCGATGCAGGGGACACGGGTTCATGCCCCGGTCCGGGAAGATCCCACATGCCGCGGAGTGGCTGGGCCCGTGAGCCATGGCCGCTGAGCCTGCGCGTCCGGAGCCTGTGCTCCGTGGCGGGAGGGGCCACAACAGTGAGAGGCCCGCGCACCGCAAAAAAATAAATAAATAAAAAATAAATTTATAACTTTTCTAAAAGAATTAGAAGATGGTTCAACAGTAAACTAGCATTGTCACATTGCCAGGAATCCACAGTTCCTGGAGCTGAGAATCAGTTTCTGCTTTAGAAGAGCTGCATTCTGACCAGTTTTTATCCTCTTGGTATTGCTCCAGCCCCTTCTCTTGTCTGTATTACTGACCTGGCCCCTGAAGGTATATGGATTCTCAGTCCCTGGTATAAGTGCCCCTAAAATGTTTACAATAATTGGTCTTTGATTTCCTATTAGGTATCTTAATATTTTATGGTGTAGAAAGAAGGAAACAAAGATGGCCATACAGCAGTCTGAAACAAAGTTGAATTTATTGGTTTGCTTGACAAGAAGAGCTGCATCACTCAAATGCAAAGTCAGTAGGTATTTCTGAATAGAATTTGAAAGGGGGAGATATGTGTTGAAAAGAAAGTACATCAAACACATACGGAGTAAAAGTCTGATGGCTCCTGAGGTGCACGGCAAACTCCTCTTTGCAATTGGTCATTGCTCAAAAGCAGGACCGGGGCTCAGAGGGAAACCACAGGGGCTGTTTAAGCTCCAGTTAGCTTAGGACCATGCAAATCTCAAGGTGTATGCTGAGGATTGGTGGAAAGTTTCCCTTTTTTTTTTTTTAAACAATGGTTAATAATAATAACTATTATTCAGACAGTTAAGTAGCTACCTGAATGACTGAAACAAAAGGTCTCCAGGGTTTAGTTTGATCTTCAACTCTGGTACTTTCTTTCTGGATCATTAAGGATATCTTAGTGATGTTAGATGTAGGCCATTCAGTGTATTTGAAATGGGCTCCCTGAGTTCTCTTTCTGTACCTCTAGGTAATCTCTGGGCCTTTGAATTTCCCTAGCGCAACACTAGTGCATTGTACCAAGCAGATTCTCACAGCTCCCAGCTCCCATCTCCACAGGGAAATTAGGCCAGGCTGGATATTTCCTGAAACAGGACTTTCATTTTCTCCAGCCAATGTGATAAATTAGTCAAACTCATGGCCATGGATTTTGGACATTAAAATAAGTTATTGCTCTATAAGTGGACCTGCTTTTATACACAGACGTCAAACCAAGCTTTATTCCCCTTGATCCGTAACTGACAGAATGATTAAGAAACTCTTGGCATTTTAAAAGTGAATACTCAAGCCATGATGGATAGACTGAAATACTAGTCAGCATGTTTACAAAGTACTTGTCTACCAGGAGCCTAAGAAATTATTAGAACATCCTTCCCTGAGGAAAGAGGGAAAAGGGAACCCCTTTAAGATGTTAGTATTTCAATAGTAAAGGGAATTTGATACATTTGGATAGTTTATATCTTCTAGTGACTTATTAAATGTTTAAAATTTCTGTCCTGGGCTTCCCTGGTGGCGCAGTGGTTGAGAATCTGCCTGCTAATGCAGGGGACACGGGTTTGAGCCCTGGTCTGGGAGGATCCCACATGCTGCGGAGCAACTAGGCCCGTGAGCCACAACTACTGAGCCTGCGCGTCTGGAGCCTGTGCTCCGCAACAAGAGAGGCTGTGCTAGTGAGAGGCCCGCGCACCACGATGAAGAGTGGGCCCCTCTTGCCGCAACTAGAGAAGGCCCTCACACAGAAGCAAGGACCCAACACGGCCATAAATAAATAAATTAATTAATAAACTCCTACCCCCAACATCTTCTTTAAAAAAAAAAAAATTATTTCCTTATTTTCACCCTCCTTTAAACTTTTTATTGTGGTAAAATATACATAACAAAAATTTCCATTTTAACTATTTTTAAGTGTGAAGTTCAGAGGTCTAGTTTATTGTTTTAAAAAACTTGTTTTGCTAATTAAAAAGATCGATGGATGAAGGTGAGAAGGACAAATTCATTTATGTCTCTTTTCACATATGTAAATGGGGATGCAATCTATGTCACCAACTATCCTATGTCCCAAATCTTTCCCCCGAAAGTCTCTGATATTAAAGAAGGGAGGACATGGCTAAGTCTATATTCCACTGTTTTTAAGAAATAGAACTTCAATTATCCTTCTCTTTTCAAATCCAAAATGAGGTGCTTAGATTATGTAGAAATAATTAGATACTAAGATTTGGTGAGATAAAAGATGCTCATTAAACTTGAATGAAGAAGCTGTATCAAAACTGTTTATCGGGCTTCCCTGGTGGCGCAGTGGTTGAGAGTCCGCCTGCCGATGCAGGGGACACGGGTTTGTCCCCCGGTCTGGGAGGATCCCATGTGCCGCGGAGCAGCTGGGCCCGTGAGCTATGGCCACTGAGCCTGCGCATCTGGAGCCTGTGCTCCGCAACGGGAGAGGCCACGACGGTGAGAGGCCCACGTACCAAAAAACAAAAAAACAAAAAAAACAAAACTGTTTATCAACTACTAGTTTATTAGTTTCAGTCTATTTTTCTTATTTGTATGCTTTCTAAAAATCATTAAGAATGAAAAATAAAACATGTAGAGCAATGGTAAAATTTGAGTAAATGTGTTCTTTATTTACTTTAAAAATTACTTTCTTAAAAATAAAAGCAGAAATAAGATTGAATGCATATTTTAAAATTTAAATCTTTTTTACCTTTATATAAAGGAAAGGAAATATTTGCTTCAAATGTATCTTGGGCATTCTGTAGGGCAGGTATTTCCAAATAGTGATATAAAAAACACTGGTTTAAGGAGTTGTAGACTGATGCCACTGTTCATTGTTGGAAAGCTGCAAACTAAAACCTCTTTGTGGAAGTTCCCAGTAGCATCCACAGTGTAAAAGCTTCAAGAAATCCCATAATAAAGGAAAAATCTTTTTCAATATTCTCACTGGTTAATATCATATGTGCTGTTGTGGCATTTGCTCTGAATTCATGAAATATTTCATTTCACTTCAGCAGCATCACTTCAGTGTCATCAAAATTAATCTTCATTGATAGGCGATTTTTTTTTTAAACATGTGGCAATTATTCAATTCTTTTACCTTCCTGTGTGGTATCACTATACATATTAGAAGACCGAGGCTATTAAAAGGATAGAAGAATCCCCGGAAGTACACAGAGTATCATCCCGTAACATCTTTATTTTCATTTTACATTTCAGTGGCCTTTTTCTCCAAGGAAGTAAATCGGATTGAAATTGATTATACCCAGGATGTCATTGACCAAAGCTCTTTGCCTGCAATCCCAGGAGCTGCCACCAGGTGGTGGTGAGCCAGTTTGGATGCACAGGCTCCCTTCCAGGGGAAGTGTGAGGGACTGACAAAGCTTAAGCAGTTTTTTTTTTTAACTTCAAAAAAGGAAGAAAAGAAGAAAAGGAAGGAAGGAAGAAAAGGAGGGAGGGAAGGAGGAAGGAACCAAACTACAACGAAAATGTCAGGACAACATTATGAATTAACAAAATGCATCTATTGATAAGTTTTTTCTAAACAGAGCTGCTAGAGACCAACTTTCTTCTCCCTCCCAGCCCGTCCCCTTCCAGTCTCCTCTGCCCCCCTCTCGGAGTTCCTAGCTCAAGGAGTGTGAACATCTTTCATGGCTGATATTCCATTGTGATATTCCATTGTGCATATACACTACATCTTCTTTATCCATTCCTCTGTTGATGGGCAGTTAGGTTGTTTTCATATCTTGGCAATTGTAAGTCACACTGTGATGAACATAGGGGTGCACATATCTTTCTGAATTAGTTGTACACCTGAAACTTATATAATGTTATAAATCAGTGTTACCTCAATAAAAATAAAAAATTAAAATAAAAAAAGGAGCAGGAACCCTCTGCTTTTCTGTCCAGAATTTTTTTCTAATTCAAAAGATTTTTGGTATCTGTTCTATTTGTGTAGATCAAGGAAGCCTGGAAGACTCAGGAACTTAATAACCTCAGGCAGCACTCTGCCAATGAGGGAACAGGGTCTGTGGATAAAGAGCTCAGCTTCCCCTCTCGGGGAGGCCATTCTGAGAAGCTTCTACGTGGCTCCTCACAGGGTCCCTAGGGAGACTGAGCCCCAGATGCCTGGAGGGGAAGACTGCTCATTTATGTACCATTTATTTATTGGGCTTTGTCTCTACCCCTTCTCACTTTCCTGCTCCTTCACTAGCACTTACTGATGTCACCTCCCCTCAAAACTTGATCTGAGTTGTCTCAGGGTCTGCTTTGATGGAACCTAAACTAGGACACTAGTACAAGTTTAACTCTGGTATCTTTTCAGTCTTATTAGATACATAATATTAGAATCCATTGGAAATCATACGCAGATTGGTTTACATAGACAAAGACACCCCCCCCACACACACACACACAAGAACTTGTGCCTGTTTTTGGTTCTGTCTGCTCTAAGTCTGACATCCAAATGTTATTGACTTGCTTAATGCAATTCTTAATTTGAGCTTTACTTCTATGTCCATTTAGTTTAAGCAGCTGGATTTCTTGGAAACCCCTTTCTTACTAGGTCTCATTATAGCAAAAAAAAAAAAAAGAAAAGAAAAAAAGAACTAAATTGCACACACTAACATAGTGGCCATTGTATTATTCTGTGTTTATAATTTGCCTTCTTTACCTGAACCAAAACTTTTTTTCCCCTTTTAAATAGACTATTTTTAGAGCAGTTTTAGGCTCACAGAAAAACTGAGCAGCAAGTACAGAGAGTTCCCATGTCCCCTGCCCTCCATTCATGTGTGGCCTCCTCCACTATCAACCCCAAACTGTTTTTAAGTTAGTTATTTTTTGTCTTTTTGAAAGTTAAAAAGTGTCTAACCTCATATAGATTTTGAAAGTAGTGATCTGGTGATTTACGGACACTGCCAGCTCTGTCTTTGATCTTTCTCTTCACGTCTTTCCATTCTCAGTCCATACTCTTCTTGCGAAGGCAGGCAGAAAGATTCACAGCACCCTGTGTTACCAGGCAAGGGCTCATGTGCCCATGGTACAGAAAGCCAAACCCTGACAGTGGGTGTTTGCCGCAAAGTAAGGGTTTATTTACAGGGTGCCAAGCAAGGGCAGCTCATGCTCAAAAGACTTGCATTCCCTACTGGCTTTTAGGCAAGGGTTTTCAAAGACAGCATTAGGGGAGAGGGTTGTAGGATGCCTGGTCAGTTTATGGACCTTCTTCTGATTGGCTGGAGGTGAGGTAATAGGATAAAGTTTCAGGAATCTCAATCAGCCTTATGCTTCCAACTAGTCTGGGGTCTACATGCTGGTGGTCAGTGCTGGTCATCACCCTACACCAGGTAGGGGGGTCTTAGTTTCTGCAGAACAGCTCAAAGATAAGCATCAGATTGTTATCTATATCCCTCCAGGAGGAACTAGGAGTCCTGTGACTCTGTTGTTCTAATCATTGACTGCTTGAATCTGCTCTTTGGAACTCGAAGAAGGCCTAGGAGACTAAAGCCTTTTCTCTACAAACAACAAATGGGGGACACAGAGGGATTTTTGTACCCGGGAAGGCCCTGCAGGGTTCTGCTTGGTTTCATGTACACTGGGGCTCGTCCTTATCAGGGAGGGGACTTTTCCAAAGCAGAGAATGAAGGAAGGTTGATTTTCATCAAACAATGGAAGTCTGAGAGAAAAGAAAATGACAGTCTTCTGTTTTAATAAAGACAACTCATCTCAAAGAATGTTAAAGTAAAATTTAGTTCAAGAAAAATTAAAGTTTTCACTAAATCTTGGAGCCATGTTAACAATTGTTGTGGCAACTTGCTCCAAATAGCAGTTCCTGTGTAAAAGTCGGAAAAGTTAGAGGAAAACACACAGAAATTTACAGCCTTAGGATTTATTTCAACACATATGGTTTAAGGCTCTTGAACGTCTATTAATAAGAGTCAGGTCTGCAACTGCTGCTTTTGTTTATGCCACAATTTTATAATGAACTCAACAAACCTTTGCTGGTTATCTGCCATATGCAGGGACACACACATCAGAAAGGATGCCTGTATTTCCTCAGTGACAAGCCCATGATCAGTGCTCCACTGAACGTTTTGAATGTTTCCCCAATTTAGTTCTCATATGAGTAAGATGAAGAGAAGTTTTTGCCATTTTACAGGTGAGGAAAGGTGTGCAGCTGGCCTAAAATCATGTGACTTAAACAAGCAAGATTTGAACCTAAATCTATTTGACGCCAGAGCCTATTTTCCATTCCAGCTCACCGCACCACCTCTTTAACAAAGGACTTTGCCAACATGTTTTCCTAGGTAGGATCACACTGCTTCATGTTTGTTTTAAGGAATGTTATTGGGTCCCACCCCTCTCCTCTACACCAACCTGCTCTATTTCCCCTCCTGCAGCCAGCACTGCAAAAACAAATAGGATCCTCCGAGGCCCCGGTGACTAACCCTGTTGACACTTGAAATATATCTAGTTTGAACTGTGATGTGCTATAAAATCATGGGAGTTTGAAGATTTGCTAAGAAAAAGATAATGTAAAACATGTTGTTAATAAAGTTTTTATACCGATCATGTGGTGAAATAATATTATGGGGTAAAATAAAATATTAATTCAAGTTAATGCCATCTCTTTCTTTTTACTGGTTTAATATGGCTACTAGAGAGTTTAAAATTACCCATGTGGATCACATTCTATTTCTAGAGGATGGCTCAGCAGCACAGGCTGTACTTAGATCTCTTCCTTTGTTGCCTTCTTCATAGATTAAGTTGCTATTATTGGGAGTTTAGTGAGGATTTGTGAGAAGGAGGGCTGACAGCTTCTCAGCACGCCTGGGTGTTAGAGGAGAGAGACCCTAATGCCAAAGACTTAACTTGGCTAATCTGCTTGAGCTGGAATTCAGCGGCCTCGGTCATTAAAGGAGTTAAGCCCTTTAGTGAGCTTTGGCCTTTGCAAACACTACCTATCTTTTTGGATTAGATCTTACAGAATTTTGAAAAGGGAAATGAAATCATCCAGGAACAAAACAAACATTCTCGCTCTGTTTTGTCAAATGATGGGTCCAAGTTTGTTGTTTCTAAATTTGTCTTGAGTTTACCTGGATAGCAAGCTGAGAGCTATTTATTGTTTGCCTCTGCTTATAAAGGAAATGCCTATAATGGCTGTAGTCCTCTTTTCGTGCTACAGTTGAAAGGGATGGAAAAGTCCATTTGCTTTGGAGAGGCTAAGAGACAGAAAGAAACCCTGCAGGGAATATCACATTACCTCCTCAGACTGGGAAAATGATGACTGGCTCAAGATGGGATTTCAGCCCTGTGGTTAAATAAGCAAACAATCTAACCATGTCATAGCATAATGATAATAAGAAAGAGGATAGATAAATCCAGGTCAATTCCCCACATCCAGCAGCTGGAGACACCGAGGCCCAGAAAGGCTGGGCTGGCTGAGGGCACTTAACATAATGACAGGGTCAGCCCTAAACCCACAGGTGGTAGGAGTGGGACAGAACTTCACAGATAACCCAGTTCAGGGCTCTCAAGGTGCTTGCTGTGTGCATTAGAATCACCCAGGGATTGTTCAAAGTCTCCACGCCCAAGGCTGCCCCCTAGACCGATGAAGTAAGTCATCAGCATTGGGTAAGTTTCCCAGGTGATTGCAATCTGGTTCACCCCCTGATTTTCCAGACCCTGAGACCTAGAAAGGATCCGGGAACTTTGCTCAACTTGCAAGGGCCAGCAAGGGCTGAGCCCTGGATTTTGTACTTTCCTCTTCCTTCACTCTCAGTCCACTATTCTTCGGTCACATCACTTGGCCTTCCTCTGAAATGTCCTCCCTCCAGATATATGCAGGGCTGTCTCCTTCTCGACTGGACCTCACTGTCCATGCAGCATTTCCTGGGAGGGGCCGGCCCTGACCACCTGCACCTCCTCTGGTGTCACCATTGTATCACTGTTTTTCTTCCGGGCACTTATCACTCTGTGAAATGATCTCCTGCAGTGTTTGTCTTCCCCAGTAGACCACATCTTGTCTGCTAGGCTCACAGCCCTCTTGCCAGCTCCTGCAACTGTCCCTGTTCCATTGTAAGGGATCAGTAAGTGTTTGTGGACTGAATAAATGTTGGACACACGCTAAGCAGTGACATTCTCCTGGATAATGTCTTCTAAGGGTATCGTTTCAGGGGAAATATACTTCTAATTATGTAAGTTGGAGAAAATATTATTTAGTTTTCAGAAATGCATTTTCCAGTGTAACTCTTCTGAATCACATCTGTTCCATCATGTGAGGCTCATCTGGGTGGACAATTTGAATATATGTCAGTTCGAAGATAGACTCAGGCTATTTAAAGGGACACCATTTTACCCATGATCCGAAAATGGACTTTGGTTAGATAATGGAGTGTGATTAGAATAAGAGTATCACATGACCAGATGGAAACATTTGCTTCCAATGAAGATCAAGGGATAAAGGCACTTCTTGCAATGCGAAAGGATTAACAATGCGGCAGGTAAAGAAAAAGATTTCCAGGTGACTAGTGTTACATACATAAAGTAATGGCAGGTGGTAGGCTACAAGATTATGGCAGTCATGTATTTGTGGACTCATAACCATGAATTCTATAAAATAGTATAAAGTGATCCTGTAAATATTCAGAAGTTATGATCAGTCCTCAGATGCATTCATGGAGAGCTGCAATAAAGACGATTCCTGTCCTCACTGAAATCAGCACTTACTTTAGCACTTAGTAATGTAAGGTCTAGAGCTTATTTACTCAAAAGCCTTGTTCTTAGAGTAGCAGCAGTAGCAGCTCTTTAAAGCTTGCTACAAAAGCAAAATCTCAGGCTCCCCACCCCAGTGCAATCAGAATTTGCCTTTTAACGAGATCCCCAGGAAATTCACACACACACACACACACACACACACACACACACACACACACACGTACACACACACGTTTGAGAAGTGGTCTAGAATTAGACTCTAGACCAGTGGTTCTCACCTTGGGGAGGGCGGGGGGGGGGGGATTTTATTCCCCAAGGGGCATTTGGCGATGACTGGAGACATTTTTGGTTGTCATACCTGGGGATGGTGAGGATGGGGCGGATGTTGCTGGCACCTAGTGGGTGGAGCCTGGGGATGCTGTTCAACATCCTTACACTACCCAGGACAGCCCCTCTCCCCAAGGAAGAATGATCCAGCACAAAATGTCAATAGTGCTGAGGCTGCGTCACCCTGCTCTAGACCAACAGCCTTTAGAATTTAAAATGGTAACGTTATTATTCATAATAAAGCAAATCGTAGCTTGGATGCAATGGTCAATTAGAACTAACCACAGAATCCATGTATCTAAAACTTGAAAGATGAAGTTGATTGAAAAGTCAATAGTAGACTCAATAGTCATGGACATAACTGATGAGTGGCTACAAAATCACATTCTATGGCATAAGAAGCCAAGGGTTTAATGGTAATGATATCTTAAAATAAATTAGACCCACTGTCACCAACCTCAGCATTCTTTGCACCTACTGCTAGTCACAACATTGCTTCCTGCTTCTATCCAAATACTCCAGGCCCTCGTGCATCATTTACTTGGCCTGAAATGCCCTGTTCCTTTCCTTCGTCTGTCATATTCCTCCCTTTTCTACCCTAAGATGCCAGTGGTCACTGCCCTCCTCGGTGATTTTCCCCCTCACGGCCCCTCTCCCCGACTCCAGGTTCTCCCACCAGAACACACTCGTTCTAGAGCATCCGTCTCTGACTGTATCCACCCCACGTTACTGGGACCTGAATCCCACCCCCAGATATTCTCTGTTCGTTAATCTTGGTGTGGCCTGGGTGGTGGTATTTTTCAAGCTCCTCAACCGGGGTTGAAAACCAGTGCTCACAGATATAGGTCAATCTCATTAACTCAGTGAGGATCTGGGACCGTCCTAACCACAGCTCCTTTTTCAGGCTCATTGGCCACCCTCAGGATCTTGATATGTCTTCCCTTCCTAGCCATATCCTCAAATATGCCATGCACTTTTTTTAAAAGTTATTTGTCCTTATTAAAAAATGTAACAGTCTATTTGTACAAATTTTGGAAAAAACACAGAATGATGAAGTTGAAATTGATTTACTTCTAAATCCAAAGAAACAGGTAACCGCTGTCATATTTCTGTATTTCCTATCAGTATTGTCATGGGCGTAGTCATATACAGCACCAGTCCTGTCCTACGCGTGTGCCTCTGTTCATATGGCTCCTTCTGCCTGGAAGGTCCTTCCTCACCAACCATCCCTTGGCCACCCAGTGTTTGCTACTACAAACCCCTCAGTGTCCATCGGATATAAGTGCTTCTCTGTTACAAAACCTTTTCTGATCAGTCTTAGGCAGACGGGATATATTCTCTCATATCTGCGATCCTGTAGCGCTGTATCCACACCCACGGTTATGGGGCTCATCACTGACTGGCTGCTGGAGCGCCATCTGCAGGTCATTTTCCCCTGCAAGACTGTGAGATCTTCGTGTGTAGGAAATCATGACTTTTCCTTATGTATGCTTTTGTTTGTTTGTATTTTAATCCTGATGCATAGCACAATGCCTGGATGGGAGAGGCACTTAGTACTAACATTTATTGAATTGGTGAATTTGCTTCCGTAACTGATTTTGAGGACAAGCTATAACCCTTGGTGAAACCAGTCTGGAGGGTAGCATTTCAGCAATTGGCGATGGCCTGTTTTTGTTTTCTTCTTTAAATTTTGCTTTATTCCTTTTAGGCTTAACACTATTCACTGGTCTTTGCTCCTGGGTGACTAAACAATTCTACTCTTTTAATTGAAATCAAATTGGTGGAGAACAACCACAATGAGTTTTTCTTCTATTCATGTTTTGTAGAATTAGGCTATGTGGGAAAGGGGTGGATAGAATTAAGATGGCACCAAAGTAGCTGCTTCGGCCTTTAACATCAAGAGAAATACAGCCAAGGCTCTCCCAAGCCCCAAAGCTGACACTTGAACCGATAATATTTTAATAAATGGACTTGGCTTTACCTGGTAGTGATACTGGTCTATGCTTTCAAGATGCTCCAACATTTACAGTAGGAACACTGCAGAAGAGAGATAGGAAGACATATGAGCTTTAATATTAATACTTTGGTCAAAAGAACTACAGTTACATGCATTTTCCCATTTATTATCTGATGTATAAGGATGCGTCAGATAATAGTGATAGCAAAACCCAGTGAATTCTACATTAAAATATTTAATATTTTAAATAAAATATTTATCGTACCTACATCATAAAGTCTTATATTTTTAAAAAGCAAATGGTAAAGCACCAGGGAAGTAAAATAAATAATTCAAAGCTTCTGAAGAGAAAACACATGCTGAATGTTGAGAAAGGTGATGTCCTTACACGAACTTATTGTCATTATTGACAATCAAGATAGCAAGACTGCCCCCTAAAACCTTCCTACCAGCTTCTATTACATCTTATTATTGCACACACTCAGCAGTCATTGTGTTAGAACTGCTTTCAATTTGTGTGCTGACAATTTGTTGGCTCATAGGGGACTCAGAGTAAAGAAAACAATGAGCCATTTCAATTACATTTCAGCAAAAAATGGGGCACTGCTGTTTGTTGCTCCCTCTAAGCCAAATTCCAAGAGGCGATTTGAGGAAGGGATTTGAACATGGGCAAAAGCTGATTTAGTTGGTCTACTCGCCAGGCCTTTTGATTCTGTATTAGGTGAGGGCTGCCCCTGGGCCAATATTGATTCTAGAACTTTTTAGGAACATAACTTTGGAGGCAGACCCCTTCACTATGACTTTTTTTTTTTTTTTTTCCGCTGCGTTGGGTCTTCGGTGCTCTTTGCGGGCTTTCTCTAGTTGCGGCGAGCGGGGGGCTACTCTTCGTTGCCGTGCGCGGGCTTCTCATTGCGGTGGCCCCTTCACTATGACTTTTTTTTTTTTTTTTTCCGCTGCGTTGGGTCTTCGGTGCTCTTTGCGGGCTTTCTCTAGTTGCGGCGAGCGGGGGGCTACTCTTCGTTGCCGTGCGCGGGCTTCTCATTGCGGTGGCTTCTCTTGTTGCGGAGCACGCGCTCTAGGCACACGTGCTTCAGTAGTTGCAGCACGCGAGCTCAGTAGTTGCAGTGTGTGGGCTCTAGGGCAAGCAAGCTTCAGCAGTTGTGGCTCCCGGGCTTAGTTGCTCCGCGGCATGTGGGATCTTCCCGGACCAGGGCTCGAACCCGTGTCCCTGATTGGCAGGCGGGTTCTTAACCACTGCGCCACCAGGGAAGTCCTCACTATGACCTTAAGTTACAGTACTTATCTGAGCCTCAGTTTTTTCTTAAAATAAGACATAATAATATGAACGCAAGGATGGTTGGGGATTAAATGAGATAATACACAAAAGCATTTAGCACAATGTCTGTACATAGTATGGGTTCAATAAATGGTAGCAATTATGATAGTTCCACATCATAACCATAATAATATATTTGTAAAAGTCTTGGGTATCCTGAGTCAGGTCTGAATCTTTCCAGAGTTCACTGGATCCCCCAGAGGAGGCAGAAACTTGTCTCCTGGTTGATCCCTCTCTCATGTCTGGACTTGGAGTTCTAGAGAGACTCAGAAACAGAAAGCGAACAAAAGATTAGTGGAATCTTTTCATCAGATCTCTGAAACTAAGTAATGAGATTTCACTGTTCATCAACAATAACATTCCTTAATAATCCAGATGGTATTCTGGGATTACTTAGAATGACTTCTCCTAGATCTTCCATGTTAAGGACCCTTAATAAATAAATTTCTATGTTTCCTATTGAGTCCAATTGATTGAAGTTTTTGATTGGGAATATTGGTTCTAATGCTGTACCAGAGACATTCAGAATAGTAGTGATTGTCAAATGAAGAAAAACACATGACCTAAAAGTTGCAAGGTAAGTTTTATTTGGGACCTTACTGAGGGCTATAGCCCAAGAGACAGCCTCTCATTTAGCTCTGAGAAACTGCTCTGAAGAGGTAAGGAAGTAGCCAGCATATACAGGAATTTTTGCTGAAAACAAAAAACAACCCCCCCGCCCCGCAAAACCATGTAGTCAGACATGAAAGATTACTACCAATCACAAAACAGGCATCTCAAGTTAATGTTTTTCTGTGTATGGGAAGATGCAAGAGTCTGGGCTCATTGAAATTATTCCTTAGATATGCATCTTAAGTATCTAGGGCCAGTATCCAACAAAGGATGTTTACCGTTTTTCTCCATCTTGATTTCCTCTCAGGGTGTACTGTTGAGGGGCAGCTGCAGTGGCTGATGGCTTGAATTTCATTCCTAGTTTAGACAGGAATAAAACATTGTTAGTCCATTTGATGTGCTATTCTTGGATCAGGCCCTGTTGATAACCTAAAATTCTCTGGATTGTCTGTCTTGTCTATTGCAATCCAGGAAATGCTTTCCCTTCTTGCTTCTTCCCATATCTAGAGTTGCACTATTACAATTATTTTATATAGAGTTATATATATGATCAATTGTCTCAAGACCTTTAACCGTCATTAATTTTGTCCGAGGCTTGGTTACACACTGCGAAATGCAAGAGACAACAATATTATAAAATAGACAGGATATAAGTAATATAGCTAGTAACATTAATAAGGTCAGAGAGAGACAAAACTCAGAGAGAGACAAAAACATAAACAATTTGAAAACAACAAAGAAAGAACAAATTAAAACAACGATTAGTATAATTAGTTGTAATCTGGTCACAATAAGCCATCAAGTCCAGAGGGGAGGCAGCTGGAGAAGCCAAATTCTGGAGGGATCAGGTAGAGAGAAAAAGATAGATGTTTCATTTTTATTTACAAAGCTATACTTTATCAACTTGTTGTAGGTCATAATTAGCATAAGAGGAAATGTTCTCTGAAAAACAAAGATACAAAGGCCAGTAATACTTCAGGCAAAAGGTTATAAAATTATAAATCATATTTATCAGTTCATTCAGTCCTATGTAATTAATTCCTGTTGACCAGGATGAAGCCATCAGGTTTTCCATTAGTTTTGTAATTTCTTACCCCGTTCAGTGGTATGATCTAAAAGTCATCAGAAACTTATATTTGTCAAAAAGTCCTTTTTGTGAATCTTCTTGAAGATCTTCATTTTATAAAAGCATCAGAGTAAAATAATGACTGTCCATAAGTGACAAGACCCTTAAAATGGCATGGTTAAGGATCTGATTATAATGCAATTGACAAGAAAGCTGGTTATTTCTGTGACATACAACATTTTAAGATAAGTTTAGAATTTTATTCCATACAATTGTTTGGAAATTCTATATCATTTACCTATACAGTATAACCTAAGAAGGTTTATCACCCCTTATTTGACAATGTTTCCCACGTAATTTAACATATCAAGTAAACATAATTAGTTTAATATTTCTCTTTGGGATGTTTCAGGGGCCCTTTGAAGCATCTCAAAGTTAGCTAGAGGTCAAAAGAACTCCATTTAGAATTTGACTTGGGGAAGTTTGTCCAAAAGAACTCCATTTAGAATTTGACTTGGGGAAGTTTGTCCAAGATATCAATAAGTTTTACAACATTTGGTCAAATAGGATCATAGTTCACTGTGAAATAATACTTATTCATTCAACCAAAGTGACAATAAAACATCTTAAAGGTACAGAAAGTTGCAACAGATTACTTAAAAGGAGGTAAAGAAAATTTACAATCTGTTATTAAAAGCAGTCGATAGTCCAAGAGAACTTTGTTCTCATAACACAGAAAACTACATTCTCGAATTCCCTGGCAGTCCAGTGGTTAGGACTCCACGTTTCCACTGCAGGGGGCACAGGTTCAATGCCTGGTCAGGGAAGTAAGATCCTGCAAGCAGCATGGTCAAGAAAAAGAAACAAAGAAAGAAAACTAAATTCTAGTTTTGTATCAGCTTACTTTAAATATTAAAATGTATTTACTCAATTAAATTTTATTTTAATCTTAGCCAGTCCTGACCATGTTCAAACTCATTTCTCAGGGTTCCTTTCCCACAAACCTTCTGTAACTTCCTTTTTACTTTCAGACTTTGTCCTATGCTTTTTCTTTCTTACTCTCTCTCCAGGACAAAATTACTTTTTCTCTTAACAAAATGTATTTTCATTCCTTGTGAGTTTTTATTTCAGAAAAAGATGTTTTTCTTGTTAATTTTAGTCGTTTTAATTACATGTATTAATTAGAATTCTTAACTTTTAAAAACCTTACTTTCTAATGAAAACTAAGAAGTAAGAAATTATGAACTGTCTTTTACGGTAGCGTTCTGTACCTTGGCAAACATAAATATTGTATATGATTTCTAAAAAATGTGCTTTTTTATAGAAAAAAATTTGTTTGGCACCAAATATTTTTATTAATAGAGACATATCAAACATATAATGTACACACAGACATATAAACAGACATAACTAGACATCTCATATCTTCACTTTAAAACTTAGTCATTTTTACCCAAAACCTGGGTTCACCTCTGCATGGGTGTTGAGCCAAAATACACAACCAAGTCAAAGGGCTGGAGAAGAAAGAATTTTATTACTTGCAACAAGTAAGGAAAACACCGGGAATATTTCTCAAAGCAATGTGTCCCTGAACACCAAAATTGGGGAAGTTTTAAGCTAAGGGTACATGCATATTCATGAGGGGCCTTGAGTGGTATATGCATATTCATGAAGGGACTTCAGCAGAGGAGAATTCTGCATAGAATTGGAGCAAAGGTTAACAGAGTCTGGGCTCTAGTTGATTGAAGTTACGAGGGTCAGTAAAAGTCAACATCCCCATTTCTTAAATTTTCAGTTAGTCTGGTGGTTGAGTGCTCAAGGGGGTTGAATGCTGCAGAACAGCTCAAGAATGTGCTTCAGTGTAATCTTTACCTTCCAAACAGAACGGGGAGTCTTTATTGTCTCGATGTGATTAAGTTATTTCCCCGGCCTGGTAATAGCTATTTGTTCTTACCTTTTTTTTATCCTTTAAAATCATTAACTACTGAGACTATTCTTCTGCAAGTGCAAGCATTGTAACCAGGCTTAGATCACAAAATGGCTTAGGTCTATGTCTGATTCTCTTCCTCCGGGGACACACCCCCCTACCCTATCTGCCTACGTCATGAATCAAATATTACAATATAAACTTACTAGTTTATAAATAACAGTTGGAATAAATTCAATTTATTTGCTTAGATGACTAAGGCTTTACTATTTGTGGGAAAGACTTTTACGATTTGTATTTATTTGTCCTTGATAAATCCTTAAGGAGGATGTGAATTAGATTTTGGGTGAGAGAGCCTTTCCAGCAGTTTGAGTTTAAAAAGGCCTCTCCCGACCCCACGCCCTTTTTTTTCTTTTGGTTTCTGGTTGTTCTCCCAGATTGAGCTAACTTGGCTCGGTCTCAAATCATTGTGGGCTGTATTTACATTTCTGATTTGTAGAGATTTGTAAGACAAAGACAGTTGCTCTTAATTCCTCGAAGAATTGTTCTTATGCTTAAATGATTTCAAAAGATTGATTTGCTCAACTACATCATCTTTAATCTGTTTTTTTATATCAGTGAGAAGATTTCCAACTAAACTGAGACCCAAATGTTCTAGGTTCTAAAATTTTAGGGTTCAATTTATCATGTCTTTGAAAGTTTGCACAAGGCATTCAACAAAGGCCCTCTTTCTTTTTTCTTCTTTTTAATTTTATTGAAATACAGTTGATTTACAATGTTGAGTTAATTTCTGCTGTACAGCAAAGTGATTCAGTTTTATATATATATATATATATATATATATATATATATATATATTCTTTTTCATATTCTTTTCCATTATGATTTATTACAGGATATTGAATATAGTTCCCTGTGCTCTACAGTAGGACCTTGTTGTTTATCCATTCTACATATAATAGTTTGCATCTTCTAATCCCAAACTTCCAATCCATCCCTCCCCCACCCTGCTCCCCTTGGCAACCACAATTCTGTTCTCTCTATCTGTGAGTCTGTTTCTGTTTTGTAGATAAGTTCACTTGTATTATATTTTAGATTCCACATGTAAGTGGTATCATATGGTATTTGTCTCTCTCTTTTTGACTTCCTTCAATTAGTATGATAATCTCTAGTTGTATCCATGTTGCTGCAAATGGCATTCTTTCTTTCTTTTTTATGGCTTGGTAGTATTCCATTGTGTGTGTGTGTGTGTGTGTGTGTGTGTGTGTGTGTGTGTGTACCTCATCTTCTTTATCCATTCATCTGTTGATGGACATGTGGGTTGTTTCCATGTCTTGGCTATTGTAAATAGTGCTGCTATGAACATAAGGGTGCATGTATCTTTTCAAATTATAGTTTTTTCTCCGGATATATGCCCAGAAGTTGGATTGCTGGATCATATGGCAACTCTATTTTAATATTTATTTATTTATTTATTTATTCATTCATTTATTTATTTATTTATTTATTTATTTATTGGCTGCACTGTGCAGCACGTGGGATCTTAGTTCCCTGACCAAGGATAGAACCTGCACCCCCTGCATTGGAAGCCCAGAGTCTTAACTAATGGACCGCCAGGGAAGTCCTGCAACTCTATTTTTAGTTTTTTGAGGAAGCTCCATACTGTTTTCCATAGTGGCTGCACCAATTTACATTCCCCCCAACAGTGTAGGAAGGTTCCCTTTTCTCAACACCCTCTCCGACGTTTGTTATTTGTAGACTTTTTTTTTTTTTTTTTTTTGTGGTACGCGGGCCTCTCACTGTTGTGGCCTCTCCCGTTGCGGAGCACAGGCTCCGGATGCGCAGGCTCAGCGGCCATGGCTCATAGGCCCAGCCGCTCCGCGGCATGTGGGATCTTCCGGGACCGGGGCACGAACCCGTGTCCCCTGCATCGGCAGGCGGACTCTCAACCACTGTGCCACCAGGGAAGCCCTATTTGTAGACATTTTAATGATGGCCATTCTGACGGATGTACAAAGGCCCTCTTTCTGAGTGTAAAAGTTAAACCCACAGCAATTTACCCTAGAGGCAAAAAAATCTCCATGATTGTTTTTATTAGCCACTGAGTATTAGCTCCCAGTTTTTATTTTATATTGTGTAGGGTCAGGTAATCCTACTGGGTTTTCTCAGTGTGTTTAATTAATATTGCTTAAGGGACAGATTTATATGCCCTGTCTTATAATACCAGGCAGGGGAAGCATTCCGCATTGATTCATAATGTCCATCCCACAATATAATTAGGCAAAAGAGATGTAATCATCTTATATAAAGCCCACTCAAGTATACCAATTTTTATAAACTTTCATCTCTATTTTATCAACTCTTATACCTTTAACTTTAGCCTCCATTAAGACTCCATCAGTAAGTCTTGTTCTTACAAGGAGTTCCAGAAACTTTTTTTCCCCCAGCCATTTTATTCATTTTTGTATAAAAGATTTTGGGGTCCCCAGTGCGAGGTTGAGACAAGGGACTCAGTCCCTTTTGTCAATTTTGTCACTTGATTAATTGGCCTGTTACCTCAAATAATTGTTGGTCAGGTATCTCAGTTTAATTTTCTTCCAGCCCTTTAAACTGGAGTAAATAGAGCAGAGTCGTTTAGGACCCTTTAGTGTTGGGAACCAATTGGGGGTCCTTTTGGCTCATCTAACCTTAGGTAGAATCCCATTTACAATCCGGTTATTTCTGTGAGTCCCAAATTGGCACCTTAACATGTGTCCATAAGCCGCACTCCCAGCAGCAGTTACCATAGAGGATCTGCCGTCCTCTTCACCAGCTTCCCAACACCCATGCCCATGAAGGTGAGAGAAACAGCCTGACCCCTTCTCTGACCTGGACACTTGTGCTGAGGTCCTCATGCTGCCCAGGGTCATGCAGATGTCACTCGCTACCACCTGTGATGCAAAGCAGGCCAGCCCCTGCTCAGCATCTCAAAAGGTCTGTCCTGAAAGTTATTTCACCTGTTCCTAGCTCTCATATCTCTAATCAGGAGCTTCAACCACAGGCCGGGACAGAAGCAGATTCAGACTCAGTGCTTTTCCTCATTGATCCTTGCCCTCCCTCTTTCCAGGGCCTCAGCTCCACACCTTCTGGGAACAGCCCTGAAAGACAATGCACACATTCATCCCAGTATGAACAAGGGGCACTTACTATCATTTCACTCTACAGCGAGCACTGAACCCTTTTTTGTACGGGGACCCTTTGGTGGTCTGGTGAAGCCTTAGACAACTCAGAAAGGCATTAATTTTTATTTTTTTGGCCAAGCCGCAGGGCTTGTGGGATCTTCGTTCCCCGACTAGGGATTGAACTTGGGCCCCGGCTGAGGAAGCATGGAGTCCTAACCACTGGTCCACCAGGGAATTCCCCAGAAAAGCATCTTTTAAATGCATAGAATAAAATACATGGGACCACAAAAGAAGCCAACTGTATGAACATACAGTTACTAATACATTTTAAAAAGCAAATTGGTGGTAAGGAAATACACAGACCTTTTAATGCAGGAGATAACAAGACCCTGCAGTGGGTCTAATAGCTACTGTAATTTCAGAGTTATGAGGGTAAATGTGCAGTGATATCTGCAATAACTTAATTTGCTATGAAAATATCTGTGATTTCTGTTAGTTACAAAGTTACAGACACGGTTAATCCTGCTTTGGTTTGCTGTCCACATTCGTATTTGAAAGGTTGATGTAAATTACAGTTAGAAGTTAGTGAAAATACAGATGTTATTCTTTTCCCATTTTAGTTTATACCCCACTCCCTCTTACTATATTAATGGAATCCCCAATTCCTTCCCCACCCCCCTTCCCATTGCCTGCTGGGCCCTCAAGCCCTTCAAAGCTGAGAGGTTTTTTTTTTGGCGGTACGCGGGCCTCTCACTGTTGTGGCCTCTCCTGTCGCGGAGCACAGGCTCCGGACGCGCAGGCTCAGCGGCCATGGCTCACGGGCCCAGCTGCTCCGCGGCATGTGGGATCCTCCCGGACTGGGACATGAACCCGTGTCCCCTGCATCGGCAGGCGGACTCTCAACCACTGTGCCACCAGGGAAGCCCAAAGCTGAGAGTTGTGAAGGTATTTAAGCAGGTCTGAGAGTTTGCAGGCGTTGTTCATTATTCTCGGTGTTGTACTTTCCTTCTATCCTTTTTGTGAAAAGTCACAAACTGATCTCTGTGTTTTGGGGGATTGGGGAAGGGTCTGAGTGCCTGTTTGAAGCAAAGCACATAACAGAGCATTGTGCTTGTGCCCCTCACCCCCAGGTGAGAAGAGATCTTACAGAGGTCATCAGCAGGTGGCCTGAAGTGGAGAGGAAAAGCATGAGGCATTTATTTGTGTCTAGGCACAGGGGATGTAAATACAGTAAGTCCCCTACATACGAACGGGTTCCATTCTGAGAGTGCTTTTGTAAGTCCAATTTGTTCGTAAGTCTAGCAAATTTAGCCTAGGTATCCAACTAACGAAATCGGCTGTATAGTACTGTACTGTAATAGGTTTATAATACTTTTCACACAAATAATACGTACATTAAAAACAAACACAAAAAATAAAGAAAACGTTTTTAGTCTTACAATACAGTACCTTGAAAAGTACAGCAGTACAGTACAACAGCTGGCATACAGGGGCTGGCATTGAGTGAACAGGCAAGAAGGGTTACCGACTGGACGAGGGAGAGGAGGTGGGAGATGGTAGAGATGAAGGATCGTCAGCTATAGGAGACGGAGGGCAAGCTGCAATTTCACTCATGCCTGACGTTGATGGAACACATGTTCGCATCTTTGAAAGTTTGCAACTTGAAGGTTCATATGTAGCGGACTTACGGTACTTAGGAAAACCTTCTGGGGACCTTTCAGAGAGGGACCGTTTTTTGTCTATAAATTAACAGGAGCTCCTATCAGCATGGAAAGATAGCCTCTACACATGAACAGTGGGATTATTGGTGATTTATATTTTCTTCTTTTAAGTTATACTTTTTAGTCTAAAGTTAAAATTTCTACCATGAGCATGCATACATTTGTAATAATAAAGAGAAAATAATAGAGGTTACTTTTTAAATGTCTATGTTTCTTTTCCCTCATTGAAAGGCAGAATATAGTAATAGAATGAAGATAATATAAAAAACAAAAACAAAAACCTAGGGTTCTTGGTCCAAGTCTAATTTGCTCTGAGAACTTGGGCAAATCACTTACTGTAAAATGGGGTGTATAAGCTTGTTAGGGCTGCCATAACAAAATACCACAGACTGGGTGACTTAAACAACAGAAATTTATTTTCTCACAGTTCTGGAGTATAGAAGTTCAAGATCAAGATGTTAGCAGGTTTGGTTTCTCCTGAGGCCTCTTTCCTTGGTTGGCAGATGGCCGCCTTCTTGCTGTGTCCTCACCTGACTTTTTCTCTGTGAGCTCACATCCCTGATGTCTCTTTCTTTTCTGTTGTGTGTGTCCCAATCTCTTCTTCTTATAAAGACGCCAGTTAGACTGGATTAGGGTCCACCCTAATGGCTTCAGTTTTTACTTAATTACCTCTATGAAGGCCCTATCTCTGAATACAGTCACACTCTGAGATACTAGGACTTCAACATATGAAAGGGGGCAGGGCACAATTCAGCCCATTATCAGGGAGATTGTAATATTTGTTTTCCTGTTTCTTGGCATTTGTTGAGAGGATATACATCAGGAATATTGTAAAGGTCTAAGCTAAAGATCTAAGCATTAGGAACTGAGAACATGATGCTTCTTTGTGAAGTAACGTTACCTTTCCCCTAATTTGCTCTCCATCACAGCTACCTGACACAAAGGTGGATTGGCTGTGAACCTCCCCAGTGTAAACTTGAGAGGAAACACCTGGCGAGGGGTGTACAATTGTCTGGCCTCCTGCCTACTAGATCTGGACATGGCATTTTCTCTCAGGTCATTCTATTATCCTAGAAATTAGGATTAAAGAGAGTTTGCATCTATATTCCAGCCCAAAGATTTTTGACATTGTGTTTTGGCTCTGCCATTTATTCAGCATGGGTTACAAAAGAAACTCCACTGGCTCAAAAAGTTGATATTTGTTATTAGCTAATACAGCAAGGCAGGACGTGGTGCCTAAAAATACTTAATGAGTGATCTGCACACTGATCAGATCCTGAGAGTTGCTGAGATGACCACTTTCATCACCCGCAGGCCACCTTTCCATCCTGTCAAAGTTGTTGAGGCGAGGCAGGGTTAAGGAAGGTAGGAAGACAGGGCAGAATAAGAACTTTGCTTAGTTCTATTTGCAAAGTCTAACCCGTGGTTATTAACAAGTCTCATAAACAAAGGCTCATGGGCCAGTGAAGATGTGACTTAATCTACCTTTAGACAAACAGGTGTGTACTTCCATTGTGGATATTCTGCCGCCCTTTTTTGCTCTAGCCAGAGGACCATTGCACGCACTTGTGTGTTTGTGTGTGTGAGTGTGTGCGCACATGCGGGAGCACTTGTGCACACTAGGAGATGGGGGACAGGAACCAGAGTTTAAGAACAAGATAAAGATGAACATAGGACTGATGGGATCATCCATCTGCAAAGCGACCCAGTTCACAGATGGTTTGAAAACAAAGCATTAATTCATTCCAGGTCTCCGTTAAGAGGCTCATCAATCTGTTGAACAAGCTTTGCTGTGTTCCTTCACTGTTTCAGGTCCCTAGACACTGGGTTTGCGAAGATGAATGGATTGCAGTGCTTGGCCCCAGGAGCCTCAGACTCTAGAAACATGGACATGCAAACCGCCACAGCATGCACGATCTCTCCAGACAGCTGAGCTCTCCTGCACACATTCCATGTCTGAAATTTAAGGCATTTCCTAACACTCACTCCCCATAAGCAGAAGAGCCAAGCGTTCTTCAGCTTCTTCCTGCCTGAGGCCTTGCCAGGGCATCTCAAGCTTCCCTAAGCCACATACCTTTCTACTCACTCTCTTCTTGGGCTTCATCTCTCCCCGTGTGTGAAGCGTGGGAAGTGGTCTTCCCCATTACAGCATCTTGCCTTGGCCCCTGTTATGGACTGAATTGTGACCTGCCCACCCCCCCCCCCCCCACAGCAAATCCAAATTTTGAAATACCAACCCCACAGTACCTAGAATGTAACCATATTTGGAGATAAAGTCTTTAAAGAGGTAATTATGTTAAAATGTAGCCCTTAGGGTGGGGCCCTAATCCAATAGTACTGGTGTCCTTATGAGAAGAGGAAGAGACAGCAATCCACCTTTACATCAGGTATTGTGATAGAGTGCAAATTATTACTTATAAAGGCCTCGGGTCACAGGGAAAACCTGCTTCACAATGAGGTATAATATTCTCAGTTCCCAGTGCTTAGGTTTTTATAATTGTAGAGCTTAGACTTTTACAGTATTCCTTTTAAAAATTTATTTATTTTAGTTATTTATTTTTGGCTGCGTTGGGTCTTCATTGGTGCGTGCGGGCTTTCTCTAGTTGTGGCAAGTGGGGGCTACTCTTCATTGCGGTGCACGGGCTTCTCATTGCAGTGGCTTCTCTTGTTGAGGAGCACGGGCTCTAAGCACGTGGGCTTCAGTAGTTTTGGCAGACAGGCCCAGTGGTTGTGGCGCACGGGCTTAGTTGCTCTGCGGCATGTGGGATCTTCCTGGACCAGGGCTCAAACCCGTGTCCCCTGCACTGGCAGGTGGATTCTTAACCACTGAGCTACCAGAGAAGTCCCCATACCTTTACAGTATTCCTTATGTATATCCTCTCAACAGTGCCAGGAGAGAGGAAAACAGATATCATAATCCCCATGATTATGGGCTGAATTATGTCTTCCCCAAATTCATATGTTAAAGTCCTAACCCCTAGTACCTCAAAATGTGACTGTAATTGGAGATAGGGCCTTTACAGAGATAAAGTGAAAATGAGGCCAAGCGTGGGTCCTATACCAATCTGACTAGTGTCCTTATAAGAAGAGGCAATTAGGATACATGCAACACAGAGAAGAGGAAAAAACACTAGGGATGTGAGTTTACAGAGAAAAGGCCATTTGAGGATGCAGCAAGAAGGCAGCCATATGGCGATCGAGGAGAGAGACCTCACTAGAAACCAAACCTCTGACACCTTGATCTTGAACTTCCAGGCTCCATAATTGTGAGAAAATAAATTTCTGTTTAAGCGTTAAGCCACTCAGTATGGTGCTTTGATATGGCAGCTCTAGAAGACTAACACAGGCTCTAACTCAGTCTTAAACCAATAAATCCCCGAACGCTGCGTGGTCACCCCGTGACCTAGGCATAAATGAACTATTATTCCTAGTCTGGGAAGCCTTGCAATAATACAGAAGAGATCGTGAACTGCATACATTTCCCCCTAAACACAAAATAAAAGTATCCACAACTCGACTACCGCACAGCTGGAGCCTCCAAATGCCTGTGAGCACTCCCAGCACCACATGAACCAGGGGAAGCTTGATGGAGGGGAGGTTGGAATGTGAAGTGACAGCAGACATAAATATCTTACATCTGAAAGTCTTACAAAACCATATGCACACGTGAACATTGCTAGGGCCCAAACAGGGTCCTGGAAGGGGCCACTATAAATGAAAGTGGCTGAAGGTGAACAGTTATCTTCATGGTAAATCCACCTCTGGTTCTTCCAATGGGAAACATGGCAAGAAATGAGAGAGATGGAGGAGAAAGAAATTGAGGTGTTTACTGCCCTAGCTTCCTCCCTGTAGGTTGCTACACGCTGGCTAAATCCTTCAACAGAAGGTCACTGCTCCAAGTCCCAGTAACTGCTCCCTCCCTTTGCCCCTCAGGCCTAAGGCTGGGTCAGTGCCCCACTAGCTGCGCCTTGTGGTTTCCCTACACCATCCCTGAACCTTTAAAGTAGTCTATTAAACTCTCCTCAAGTTACCTATTTTAATTGTTCCATCTGTTTTCTCTAGGGTCTCTGGTTTAGACAGGTCTATAGAAAGTTCTGAAATGTTATTAAATGAATGAACAGTACAGGAAGCATGGACTCTGGGGTTGGACCAGAGTTGAAAACCAGCTTAGGAGAGTAGAGTCAGGGGAATCCAGTCTATTTCCTATCACCCTCATCCACCTCCTGTGACACCTTGATATCCAGAAGAAGAACAAAATTTTATCAGTCAAAAGTCGAATACATCTGCTAAAAGTATACGGAATCAGCCAAGTGAACTGAGAAATACAAGTCGTGGACTCTCAAGATGGTCAGGGAGGGGGCTTCCCTGGTGGCGCAGTGGTTGGGAGTCCGCCTGCCGATGCAGGGGACGCGGGTTCGTGGCCCGGTCCGGGAGGATCCCACATGCCGCGGAGCGGCTGGGCCCGTGAGCCGTGGCCGCTGAGCCTGCGCGTCCGGAGCCTGTGCTCCGCAACGGGAGAGGCCACAGCACTGAGAGGCCCACGTACCGCAAAAAAAAAAAAAGAGAAAGATGGTCAGGGAGCATTGAGTAGAGTTCCCTGTGTGGTGACCTAAATGGGAAGGAAATCCAAAAAGAAGGGGATGTATGTACATGTATAGCTGATTCACTTTGCTATACAGTAGAAACTAACACAACATTGTAAAGCAACTATACTCCAATAAAAATTAAAAAAAAAAAAAGGTCAGGGAGAAGACTAGAGACGTCTGGTGAGTTAGGAACCTGTCTCAAAAGTGAACATGGGGTCTGTGACCTTGAGGATGTGTAAATTTATTGTTGGGGCAGTTGTTACCATTTCCCTACCTCCCATCAACTCTCAGACTAGCCTGTTCAAGTTTTATATATTGAGGGTACACCATACGCAGTTGCAAGTATGCTTCTCCGGCTAACAATCGTCAAGTTTACAGTCTTGTGTATTCACCTTCCTAGGCTGCTCTTGAAGAGATCTTCTTAAAGCTGTGAGCAATATTGCTAAGATTCTCTAGACTTTGGTTTTCTTTGGTCTTTATTCTTGGTATCAAATGGCAACAAAATATTATACCAAAATACACTCCCATGCTAGAAATTTTCCAGTGGAATAAAAATTGTCTCCAAAACAAGAACCAGAAATGATGCTTATGTCATCAAACCAGTGATTGCTATTGCAGAAAATATGGCTGTCAGATTTGAAGAAATGCTGATCTGCTATCAGGGAGAAAGTTGCTGTTTCAGCATAGTCCTGTTTATTTAGAGAAAAATTCCCTAAGTTGGCAGCTTCACACCTGTCTATTAGCCCTGCTTCCCACATACGTCAATTTTGATCTGCAGTACTGATAATGGAGATCTCTTTTAGTGCTATCATATTAATATTTCCTAACTCAGTTAACTTACATGGTATGCAGTAGACCCTGACAGCAGATGAGAAATATATTGACTTTCTGGCCAATATGCTGAGCTTTGAAAGAAATGCTTCTTTGAAGGTTATGTGTTTACAGCTCTGTTTATAGTTATGGAGATAGATTTTTTTCTCTTTCAGTTATTAATTCAATCAAGATCTCACATTTATTCTCTTATGATTAGTAGCATTCGTAATGGAAAATTGAGATTATAGGTAAAATCAAGAAAACAGCCAAAGGTTCTCTACCCTACCCAGAAAGCTGTGACTACAATGTGCTTAGCACCATGTATTGACCATGGGTTTATGGGGTACCTCTTATAAAAGGCCTATAGGTATGTCTGTGGTCTTTCTATCACAGAAAGAGGTAGATCCTTTCATCATAGTGCTGTAAAGTATACTAATCATTTTACTCCTTAAAGATTACTGATTCGTCAAGTAAAATTGTTTCAGGTTGTGTCCAAGAATATGAGGGAGGTGAGAAATGATTACACCTGTTTTAATATATTCTGGAAATATTTCCTTGGAGGATAAGTGAAAACCAATAAATAATTTAGCTGTTTGCTTTAGAAGATTCCTGCAAACTAATTTATCCAGGGAAACAGTTTCCCCATCTGGGAAAACAGCTCTCTTATCAGGAAATGGATTATCCACCTGTGGAAAGAGCTTGCCTATCAGATAACAGCTTACTCATCAAAACCCATACCTTGCTGTGTCCACCTATCCTAAACTATTATGTCATAAACTATTCCCAATATTGATTGGTTCCCTGTATAGAAAATCCAGCCTTATACTGCTCGAGCCCCGATCCCCAATGCTGTCTTTGTTGAAATCCTCCTTCTGAGACACTATGAGTATTGTCAGGGTGATGTTTTTCTTTGCTATAGTAAGTTTAATAAAAATTAGCTTTGCAGGAGTTGAAAGTCCACAGAATGGAGAAAAATAACCAATATTTATTGAGTATTTTTGTAGGTGCTCATTATGAGTCAGACTGATATATTTTATTATCCATTTCCTTTGCTAATGGTGTATGGGGCACATTTAAGTCAGTGCTAAGTTATGCTGCGACCTGGGCTAGGAGAAATTAAAGTCCTAGATCTTGTTATTTATTCTGAACACTAAGATTCATAATGAAAATCAGTGGACCCTTGAAACTTTCTTTACTATGAAAGGGCTAAAAATGGCAAGACTTTAGGCCTTAAGCAAACTTTTTATTCTTTATGTGCAACTCCATGTACGTCTACAAATGTCATGTTAACAGAAGTGGGTATGAAAAATCCTTCCTTTCCACCCTCCCCTTCTGCCCAACGCTTCCCTCCTGAAGTTAGCATCTATGGCTATTACCTTTGCTCAAACAGCTAGTATGGCCCCGTAATTCTTTGCTCAGCTCTAGTGTTATGGGTTGAATTGTGCCCCTTCCCCCAAGAAAGATTTGTTGAAATACTAACCCCCATTACCTCAGAATGTGACTTTATTTGGAAATAGAATCTTTATATAGGTTATTAATTTATAATAAGGTCATTAAGGTTGGGCCCTAGTCCAAAATGACTGGTGTCCTTATAAGAAGGAGAAGTTTGGATACAGAGATAGATACATAGAGAGGGAAGACACACAGAGAAGACATCTCTGTGATAGGAGTGATGCATCTGAAGCCAAGGAATGCCAAGGATTACTGGCAGACACCAGAATCTAGAAGAGACAAGGAAAGATTCTCCCCCAGAGTCATCAAAGAGAGCATGGCTTTGCCAACACCATGATTTCAGACTTCTAGCTTCCAGAACTGTGGGACAACAAATTTATGTTGCTTTAAGCCACACAGTTTTTTGGTACTTGGTTACTTTGGTAACTTTAGTACTTTGGTACTTGGTTCCTAGCAGCCCTGAGAAACTGATACACCCAAAGTCAACATTTTAAAGGAAAAATAATTACACAAAACATTTCATTATTTTTTATTGTATATTATATTTTAAACTTATTTAATGCTGTTGGAGGCAATGTTAATGGGTAAAAAGAACTGAATGCTGGGTTTGGGTTACCTCGATGGACTTTTTACACTGATTCTTATAGGAATAATTTTCCTTTATAGGTCTTTTTGAAATAAACTATCTTTTCCTAAAATATGACTTTGATGTGTAACATAGACACCTGGATCTACTCTGGGCTGAGTGTTTTACATTTATGACCTACATCATTGATGCAGTTATCAATAACCTTTTCTGAAGATAGGGAAATAAGTTAAAAAATGTTAACTTGCCCAAGGTCACATAGCTGATAAATGATAAAGTCCGTCATGCCAACTAACTGCCATCTTAAAACAAAGTCCACCTTTCAACTCCACAGTTTCATTATTATAGGAACTAATTACCAGCATCAACTTACAGTAAGGGATCATCATAGGATCAATGCCCAATGTCATGAAAGAGAAGAGCTGCTTTGGAAAATTAAGATATCAGTGACCAAGGTATTTTCTCCAACCTTTCAAAGAATAGTGTGTGTATATATTTACTCTAGAAAGATTTAGATGAAAATATACTAGGTATCGGAGCCTGTGCTAGGTACCCTCATAGATAATAACTTTCAATGCTCGTGCCAACAGAAAAAAATCTATTACAAAATATTAATATTATAGAAGGTTCATATTAAAACAACACAAATTAAATTTTACTGACAAGCAGGGATAATTTAGAATTCTCCACCATTCCCTCATTCACTGTTAGAGATGGATTTGATAAAATGTTTTCAACGTTGCCTTATGGGCTTCCTCTGTAACTTTAGTCTGTCTCAGTGTTTCTCAATCTTTGATGATAGAAGGATTCCTGTACCAGACTGTGCACAGCATGTCAGGCATACTATACTTTGTGAGTCATTTAATGGCTTTTCAAAGATAATTTTAATTACACATAATTTTTGCCTTTGTGCTAACCCCGGGTTTAATGTGCAATTTCTTAGCAGTTACTGTGATTCAGCTCCAAATTTTGTGCTGAATTTCCAGTATCCAGTATAAGAAGGACAACATGCTCATAAAAAGTTCTAGACTAGATTATGTAAAGGTTAATTTGAAGAACTCAGAAGGGGAATTAGTGCCGTCCAGGAACTAATATGGATTCATTGGGAAAAGTCCTGCCACTAAACTTGACCAGGTTTCTAAGTTTTTTGATAAGTAGACTGATCTGTAGGTCAAAATTTCAAAGTAGTTGAAAAAAATCTTGTATCATCCTTAGGACAGAAGGTGAAATGTGGGCTGAGCCACCATAGCGTGAATTCATAACGCGTTGAAGGACCCTAACTAAATGGTGACTAGTTTCACCTTAGAAAGAAGTCACTGGTGGCAGGTTGAAAGAGTCTATTCTGATTTTCTTGTTGAAAATACTTAAAGGGGATTAATACGGGGTTGCAAAAATATAAATTTGTCTCATTTGCAGATAATGTGATTCTGGGAGGAATAACTGATGTCCTGGATAATTGAATTGAAATCTGAAAAGAACTCAGTAAACTAGAACTATAAGTCAACTCAAACACCATAAAGTATACTACTGATAAATATAAATTCTGCTCTAGGATCTCCAGACCAAATACATAAGTAAAGGAAGATGAAAGGGTGGAAAAGATTTGTGGTCTTTATTTGGCTGAATTATCAACAGATAGGTAAGCATAGATGATAATGCAAATTCGAGATGCCTTAGTGATAACCTGGAACAATGGAGATAATCTTTTGACTTCTCTGGTTTTGCTCAGGCCACCCTTTGACCAGTGATGTCATCTGGGGCAACAAAGTCTAATAGAAACGTCAATAAACTGAAACAGACCTAGAGGAGAGAAAACCAAAGAAAGGTGAGAACACTTAAGTCACGTCACATGAGGACCCAGCTGGAGATGCTTCATGAGGATAGGAGGAGAAATGACAGGTGTCTTCAAATATTTGTATGGCTGTCACCAAAAAGTATTCAGATCCATCTATACAGCCCCTATGGTGGAAGCAGAGGCTACAGGGACAAGTAGCAGGAAGGCGGATTCTGGTTCAAAATAAAAAGAGCTTTCTAGAGCTGCCAAAAATGGAACAGGCTGTCCCCTTGCCCTGAAGATTTTCATGCAAGGGTGAATGGCCCTTAGTTGAGGAAATACGGCTATCACTTGCAGTTGCCTATTTAATATCCATCCTCTAATTTTTTCCCTTTCTAACCATACCTCAGTTTTATTTGGAGGTAAATAAATGTCCCAGTTCTCACCATAGAGGGCCTTAGACCTTAGAGAAATTCCCTAAAATGCTGGAGCATTTTGGTAAGCTTTTGATTTCCTAATAAGAAAAGAGAGATGTGACTGGTGGCCACCTCCCCTCTTTATTCTGCCTTGAATGCAGATGTGATGTTAAGAGCTGCAGAAGGGCTTCCCTGGTGGCACAGTGGTTGACAGTCCGCCTGCCGATGCAGGGGACATGGGTTTGTGCCCTGGTCCGGGAAGATCCCACGTGCTGCGGAGCGGCTGGGCCTGTGAGCCATGGCCGCTGAGCCTGCGCGTCCGGAGCCTGTGCTCCGCAACGGGAGAGGCCACAACAGTGAGAGGCCTGCGTACCGCAAAAAAAAAAAAAAAAAAAAAAAGAGATATAGAATAAAGCCAAATAGACTAGAAAGAAAGTATCAGGGTACACTGCCTGTAGTAAAGGTGATGTGAAACTTTTATTAAAGAAAGAGAGAGAGAGAAAGTGTGTGTGCACGTGTGTGTGTGTACACCAGGTTTTGATGTTAAATATATTTCTTACTGTGAGTCAGGCTCAAAAATATTTGAAAGCCACTAATTAAGAGGTTTACTGCCTAGAGAAACACTTAATTTGAATAATACAGTCTTTAGAACATTTTGCATCCTGTTTCATTTTTATGATTAAACTGACAGGAAGTAAAGTTATTCAGGGCATTGACCACTGTTAATTAAACAAACGCCTCCTGATTTTGGAATGATATGTTCTGGTTTCCTATTGCTCTTTTGGCTCATTACAAATGTTCATACTTTATTTGGTGAGAGGATTGTTTGTTCTTTTGCTGCTCTTACGTCCTTCTTTCTCACTGATAGTGATTTATTTCCCAGAACATTCTCTACCTTCATTTCCATAATTCTGACGATTAGTTCCAACATTCCTACTTTCAATCTGATATAAATTCCCTTTTTAAAAATTAGACCATCTCTTTTCTTGAAATGTTCAGGAGCCACGCTAGTGTTCTTCACTCTTCCCTTTCTCACTTGCACAAGGTGAAGACTGTGCTTTATTTCTCTTAGTTTTATTAAGTGCTTGTTGAAGGTACCAAGCAAGAGCACAGTTGCCAGAACCGATTGACAGATGCTGGTTCTAGAGGGGAAAGATGCTGACGAAGAGGGGAATGAAGTGGTATGATTGGATACATATTGTTTCTGGAGAATTATCACATACATTGAAATAATTCACGTGTGCCTACAAAATAATTAGAATCATACTACAAAACAAAGAGATCTCAAGGATCCTCCTAGCAGATCTGAATTTGGTCTGGAAGGAGCATTGGGAATTCCTGACTGGGTATGCCGCCAATGCCACCAGAATCTCAGGTCTTTTAAAACTTAGTGTGACCTCATGGACGGGGCTGTTAAGAACTGAAGTTATTTCTGATAAAAAAATAAGCAGGGGACTGACTGCAAGCTTTCATTGGACCACAAGACTCACTGGTCTCTAACCTCTATGAGGTGTCAGACTCAACCCCAGTAAGACTTTCATCTGCTGCTTTGGCCCTTGCTATGCACTGAATGTGTCTCCACCAAAATTCATATGTTGAAACCTAACTTACAAAGTGATGGTATTTGGAGGTGGGCCTTTGGGAGGCTATTAGTATACAAGGGCAGGGCCCTCACGGATAAGATTAGTGCCCTTATTATAGAAAGACCCCAGAGAACTCCTTACTCCCTTCCACCATGTGAGAACAAAGTGAGGAGACAGCCGTCTATGAATCAGGAAGTAAGTTCTCAACAGACACTGAATCTGCCGGCACCTTGATTTTCGTTCCCAACTTCCAGAACTTTGAGAAATAAATTTCTCTTGTTTATAAGCTAGTCTATGGCATTTATTCCATTACAGAAGCCTAAACAGATTAAGACAGCCCTCATCCCTGCCCACTGATCAAGTTTGAGCTTATCTTGCCCCAGTTATGCCCTGACCCTCTAGTACTCATGTCTTTACCTCCATCCAGTGATGGTGCCAGGTCCGACCTCTGCCACCTTTGACTTAAGTCTTATTGCCAATGTTATGCTCCCCTCTCCTGCAGCACAGCAGATTTTGTCTTTTGCTCCACTTTGAAATTATCTGCCCCTAACTTGCCTTCTCTGCTCCCCACCATTATTATCACTAATAAATGAATATTTCTTGGTGTGCAGTAAGAAAATCCCAGTAATAGCAATTGCAATGTTGGGTGTTAATGCTCTGCCAGTCATCTTTTTTGCTTAAATTAGTTTGGAATTATTTTTTTTCTTATATTTGTAACCAAAAGAATCCTGAATGATAATGTATTAATTCCCATTCTGTTATAGATATTAATTAACATATTAATTCCAACTAGCTGTAGAACATATGACAATCTTTCTGGTCCTGTTTCCTAATCTGAAGAGTGAGGGAATTGAATTAGATTATTTCTTTTCTTTTCTTTTTTTTGGCTGTACCACGCAGTGTGTGGGATCTTAGTTCCCCAACCACGGATTGAAGCTGTGCCCCCTGCAGTGGAAGCACAGAATATTAACCGCTGAACTGCCAGGGAAGTCCCCATGAATTATATATTTCTGAGGTCTTCTTTCATATCCAAAATTATCTGAGCATACTTTTACTGGAGTTCAAAAAAGGTAAAGCAGGGACTTCCCTGGTGGTCCAGTGGTAAAGAATCTGCCTTCCAACGCAGGGGACGTGGGTTCCATCTCCGGTCAGGGAACTAAAACCTCACGTGTTGCTAGGCCACTAAGCCCGCATGCCATATCTATTGAGCTCAGGACCTCAATGAGACAGACTGCAAGCTGCAAACTACAGAGCTCACATGTTCTGGAGCCCATGAACCACAACTAAGGAGAGAAAACCCACACTCCACAACTAGAGAGAAGCCTGCATGCCACAACGAAGAGCCCGTGTGCTGCAACGAAAGATCCCACATGCCTCAACCAAGATCCCGCGTGCCACAGCTAAGACCCAATGTGGCCAAAAAGATAGATTAAAAAAAAAAAAAAAAG
>NW_006791339.1:257370-262197 GCF_000442215.2 Lipotes vexillifer | reverse complement strand
AAAAAAAAAATTAAAAAAAAAAAAAAAAGGCAAAACAGTCAGAAAGTGATAAAAAGTCCAGAATGGGAGACCATCAAAAATATAAAAATCCAAATAATGGGAGAATTTTTCGGTAAATTATACATCTGATAAACAACTTGTATCTAGAACTTATAAAGAGCACTCACCACTCAATAATAAAAAGACAAACAACCTAATTTAAAAACTGGCAAAGGACCTTAAAAAAAGAAAAAAAAAAAACTGGCAAAGGATCTTAATAGACATTTCTCCAAAAGAAGATACACGAATGGTCAATAAGCACATGAAAAGATTCGGAACATCATTAACCATCAGGCAAATGCAAATCAAAGCCACAATGAGATATCACTTCATACCCTCCAGGATGGTTATAATCAGAAAGACAGATAATTGGGAATCCGGAATTGAAGTAACCTGCCCCAATAACACTGCCACGTTTTAAAGCTGGATGCAATGGTAATGGCAGCAGCCAGAGCTCAGAATCCTGTTCCAACCAGGGAAATGCACGTGAACTTTGTTAAGGAAGGTAGTAGCTCAAAATGTGTTTTGGTATTGTTCCATATCCTATAGACTTCATGTCCCTTTTGGCCTCCCACCTACTGAAACTGTACATTTCAGAGATTTAGGAAAAAAGGCATAATATTCAGCAGAGCAACACAATTATTTCTCAGATTTGACTATTAGAGAATTGTATCCAGAAGCAACAAGATAATAGGTTTGACTATCAGATTTGCAAGAGTATGTGAGTGAGAAAAAGGCATACTAAATTCCTTTATTTACTGAACTCAGTATATCAAGAACCAAGCCTGCACAGTAGAGTTTCTTCCTTAAAAATTAAAAAGAAAAGCCGTTTTCACCTCTGATGGCTAGGAGGATATAAGTAAGAAAAGGAGTGAAACTCACCTCTTCTTACAAATGGAAAAAGGGAGAAAAGGGGAAAGCAAAGAAGTCAAAACAAGGATTTTTCACCTCCCATTCCTTGAGGGCAACCTTGTATGTGTGTGTGTGTGTGTGTGTGTGTGTGTGAAAGAGATGAGTGAGAGAGAAAAAGAAAGAGAGAGCCCCCAAGCTGAGTTGGGTGCCATCTAAAATAGCACTGTAGGGGCTTCCCTGGTGGCGCAGTGGTTGAGAGTCCGCCTGCCGATGCAGAGGACATGGGTTCGTGCCCCAGTCCGGGAAGATCCCACATGCCGCGCAGCGGCTGGGCCCGTGAGCCGTGGCCGCTGAGCCTGCGCGTCCGGAGCCTGTGCTCCACAACGGGAGAGGCCACAACAGTGAGAGGCCCGCGTACCGCAAAATAAATAAATAAATAAATAAAACAGCACTGTGATGGGGTTGGGGAGGTACGCTGAGAACCTGGGGTTGAATGAACCTGAGGCACTGCTCCTGGTTCCCTCAAGGCTTTAAGTGGCACTCAGGAAAATGAGACCTTCCTGCATACCTAGAAAAGAAGATGTGGACTTTCTGAGTGTGCAGGTGGACAGTAGAGGCCTGGGGTGAGCACGGGCAGGGACCCCAAGACTAGGGACACCAAGACCACAGGTGCCAACTGGAGGAGCCAGCACATCATCCCCAAAGCCAAGATGGGATCAGGTGCATCTCAGCTCTCAGCTGAACAAGGACGAGAGCCTCTGCGGAGGGATCCGTGTGGACCCACCACACACAGCTCGGGCCATGCCCTACCCACAGGTGGAGCAAAATACAAACACACAGTCACCCCACAGACCACTGTGGAGAGGAGCAGGAAGGAGAAATGTGAGAGTCCTAAAGGGACTCAGCATTTGTCTAAAGGAACTGTTTAAGTGATTGAATTGGACAAAAGCATAAACATTTCCTTCTGATGTGGACTGAATTGTGTTCTCCCAAAATTCACGTGTCCTAGCTCTTGTTACCAAGTCCAAGCTTGTATCGCTCACTGCACGATAGGTCAGTAAGTTAAGAGTTGAATTGTTGGGGCAAAGGATAGCAACTTCGTTCAGAAAGCCAGCAGACTGAGAAGATGGTGAACTAGTGTCCCAAAGAACCATCTTACCCAAGTTAGAATTCAGCCTTCTTTTCCACTAAAAGGGGAGGGAGTGTGGCTGGTTGCTGCAAACTTCTTGGTGCAGGAATCCTTGGTGCAGCTGTCCAGGTAGGTCTGGTCACCGTGTTCCTATAAACCTCCAAGACAAACGTTATTCTCTGTTCTGCAACTTTTTACCTCTATATGAATGGAAAAGTGTTATACCTTTAAAGGTCAGAGTCTTGAGAGTGGGCTATTATGTATATTTCAGGCTATAGGCAATATTGTTTTACAAAATGTGCAGAGGAGGCATGACTAAGCACAGGCAACAGAGCACAGAGGTTAGAGCTAAAGGAACAGATACAATATGGAGTCAGTTTTGTTCTCTGTTACACTCCGACCCCAGTGCTTCAGAATGTGACTGTATCTGGAGGTAGGTCCTCTAAAAGGTGATTAAGTTAAAATGAGTCTTTTAGGGAGAGCCTTAATCCAATCTGGCTGGTGTCCTTATAAGAAGAGCATATTTGGACACACAGAGAGACAGCAGGAGTGCACGTGAACAGAGGAAAGACTGTGTAAGGACACAGGGAGAAGGTGGCCACTTGCAAGCCAAGGAGAGAGGCCTCGGAAGAGACCAAACCTGCCAGCACCTTGATCTTAGACTTCCAGCCTCCAAAACTGTGAGAAAATAAATTTCTTTTGTTCAAGCCATCCAGTCTGTGGTATTTTTTTATGACAGCCCTAGCAAACTGTTAAACTCTTCTGCCTCCTGTCTATCCAATAGGTGAAGGTCTTAGGGAAAATCAAACCACTCAATAGGAAAATAAAGAAGCTATATTTTCTTAAAGTTGATCAAATTATTTAGAAAACCTTTACTTACTAAACCAGGATATATTCAAAAGCAACTCCTCTCTCCCAAAACTATTTCTTTAACATTTCTAATTGTATTTTTAAAAATTAAGTTAGCACAATTTATTCCAAATTAATGAAGTAAACCATATTTTAATTTCAAAGTCAGCCTTACAGAATTCTGATTTCTTTCTATCTCCCATTCAATAAAAATAAAAGCACATATTTTCCCACTTTATTTATTTTTTTAAATTTATTTATTTTATTTATTTATTTTTGTCTGCATTGGGTCTTCATTGCTGTGCGCAGGCTTTCTCTAGTTGTGGTGAGCGGAGGCTACTCTTCGTTGCGGTGCGCAGGCTTCTCATTGTGGTGGCTTCTTGTTGCAGAGCACGGGCTCTAGAGCACAGGCTCAGTAGTTGTGGCACTCGGGCTCAGTTGCTCCGTGGCATTTGGGATCTTCCTGGACCAGGGATCGAATCCGTGTCCTCCTGAGTTGGCAGGTGGATTCTTAACGACTGCACCAGCAGGGAAGCCCTATTTTCCCAATTTAAAGGCACCTGAAATTAACTTTAGAAATATTTCCCCACAGTTGATATTTGAACGTATGCTGTTCTTTTGTTCTCTGTGGTCCACAGTTCTATTTTATATATCAAAATTTAAAACTGAGTCCTCATCACAAGAAGAAAATTTTCTTTCTTTTCTTCTCTCTTTTCTTTTTATTGTATCCACATGAAGATGGAAGTTAGGTGAACCTAATCTGGTCATCATTTTGCAATATATGTAAATCAAACCATCATGCTGTATGGCTCAAGCTTATATAGGGGTGTATGTAAGTTATTTCTCAATAGAACTGGAAAAAAAATGAAATAGAGACGAGGAATTTCCTCATGAATATTTCTAAACAGGGAGATTATGTGAAGGGAACTGGGACGAAAGTGGCCAGTCCTCGGTCAGGACCGCTTTTCTCTTTTCAGGCGCAGGCTTTCCCCTCCTCATTGTAAGTAGGACAGTTGGTGCCTTAGCCTGTCACCTCATTCCAGCTGGATTGTGCAGAACAAAACTGCTGCCTTTGACTGGGGACGCGGTGCCTGGACACTGTGTGCTCCCAACTGTGCACATTTCCATTTGTTGTCCGTGGAAATTTTTGCGAAGTCTAACAGTTGTAGCAGATGAAACACCATTTCCTAATGTTCACAACTTCCATTTGCAATAGTTTAATTGAAAACAGACCCTTCTGACAAGTGGCAGACCAACACTGTCTGAACTTCTGAAAAGAGGAGTTTCTAAGCACTTGCGCCCTCCTCGCAGACCACTCTGCCCACCTCTCACAGCAGATCATATAGCCAGAAAGGGGGCCCTTGGCTTTGACCGGAGGATTTTCTGGTTAGTCACAGTCCCTCCTCCTTTCCCGAGCATAGAGTTGTCTGTCTCAGAGCAGAGAGTGTGTGGATTCAGCACAAGGCTCCCCTGGAGATATGCAAATGCAAAGGAGGGATGATTATTTGGATGGAACTTGTCAAGTCAGTGAAGGTGGCATGAGGATGTTTCAAGGATGAGCAGGGCAAGGTGAAGATCTGTGACGTCTGAGCAGGGGTGGAAAGCAGGTCACCCACGGAACACACAGGCATCTGGGTTTCTCTTCTTTTAAAATCTATTGTTCTTCCAAAAAAGATTTCCTACTAGTGGGTAAGAATCCCCAAATATGAAAAATGTGAACCCTGTTAAAACTGCTGCGTCGCTTTTGGAAACCCTGTTTTCTCTTTGTTTCCAAGAAAGCTCCTCTTCCTCCCCTTCCCCCTCCCTCCCCCTCCCCCTCTGTGTCCCCTTCCTCTTCCTCCCCCTCCCCCTCCCTTCCCTTCCCCCTCTGTTTCCCTTTCCTCTTCCTCCCCCTCCCCCTCCCTTCCCTTCCCCCTCTGTGTCCCCTTCCTCTTCCTCCCCTCCCCCTCCCTTCCCTT
>NW_006791339.1:247783-256159 GCF_000442215.2 Lipotes vexillifer | reverse complement strand
AAATGTTATGTTATTTCTGGACATGGTCAAAATTCAAGAGGTATAGGGACTTCCCTGGTGGCGCAGTGGTTAAGAATCTGCCTGCCAAGGGACATGGGTATAGGGACTTCCCTGGTGGCGCAGTGGTTAAGAATCTGCCTGCCAATGCAGGGGACATGGGTTCTGAGCCCTGGTCCGGGAAGATCCCACATGCCGCAGAGCAACTAAGCCCACGTGCCACAACTGCTGGACTTGTGTGCTGCAACTATTGAAGCCCGTATGCCTAGGGCCCGTGCTCTGCAACAAGAGAAGCCACTGCAATGAGAAGCCCGTGCATCGCAACGAAGAGTAGCCCCCCGCTCGCTGCAACTAGAGGAAGCCCACGTGCAGCAACAAAGACCCAACACAGCCAAAAATAAATAAATAAAAACCTTTTTAAAGCTGTATAAAAAGAAATACTGTATAACAGTAATTTTTAAAGTGCTGAAATACTTCCCTCAGAGCATAAAGAAAAGTACAGAAATGTTTTTTAAAAAAATCCACCTTTGTGTTCAATTCTCCCTCTGAAGACAATCACTATTACCAGTTTCTTGTGTCTATTTCCAGAGATATTCCACTTATAAGTGTATTCTGGCACGTTATTCTGAGCCCTACAAAAACAAAGCAAGATTTGCAACCCAGTAAAAGACCATTCTTATTGTTCCCAAGGAGAAAGGCGTGGTCATTATGTGGAGTATGTGAGATCATGAGGCTCCCTCCTAGACTTTCTGATCCATGTAGAATTCCCTACAGAAGGATTGTCCAGCTTTTCATCCATGGATTAGAAGACACACCCCATCCCTGCTTAGGTTATAGACACAATAACATCTCTTCCAGAGTATTTCCATTTCTAAATTGCAGGGCATGAATGAGTTGATTATTTTGCCAGCAGCAGCTATGTGGATTTCCTCTTTGGTCTACAAATGTGAATCAATCACTCTGTGTATTGGTCAGCTTGGGCTACCATAAAAAAATACTATAGACTGGATGCTTAAACAACAGACATTTTTTTCTCAGTTCTGGAGGTTGGAACTATAAGATCAAGGTGCTAGCAGGTTTGGTCCCTGGTGAGACCTTTCTTCCTGGCTTGTAGATAGATGTCTGCTTTCTTCTTGTGCCCTCCCATGGACACAGCATTTCCCCTGTGTGAGGGCAGAAGGGGAGAGAACTCTCTCGTGTCTCTTCCTCTTCTTGTAAGGGCACCAGTCTTGTCAGATTAGGGACCCATCCTAATGAGCTCATTTAACCTTAATTACTTTCTTAAAGGCTCTATCTCCAAATAGAGTCACATTGGGACTTAGGGCTTCAACATCTGAATTTGGGGCAGGGAGACACAATTCAGTCTATAACAGCAACAGTGAGAAATATTTTATAAAATAATAACAGCTACTATTCATTTAAGCACCTACTATGTGTTGGGCAATGTACAGCATGCTCTGTGCATATTATTCATAGTTCTCAAATAGACATTATTACACCCAGGGTGATACTCAAAATACTTAACAGTTGGCGTGGTTTGAGTGCTGACCAGTCTGAACGAACACTGGGTATACCCAACCAGAGCGGTTATTGTTCCAGTGCGTGCAGGCTAAAGATGAGCTCCAAAGAATTCTATTGCTCAGGTAAAGAGGGGAAATTTGGAGGTTAGGTGAATTGTACAAGTTCGCACAGATGGAAAATTGCGGAGCAGGGACTGGAAAACACGTCTGTCTGGCTCAACATCATTTTGCCCCTCTGCCGCCATGCCAGGAGCTATCTGTCAGAGTTCTCCATATTTCTCTGCCTCAGTGTGCCTTTGGGTGTGTTCCATCATGTCCACAACTTGATTATAGTGCCTGCCATGGAAGAGACTGGCTTAATATCAAGGTCAATTTGCCTGCTGGCTCCTCTCTGAGCTGCCACAGACCTTGGTGCAAGGGTCTTCCTCCCTTCCACTCTTTGGCTCATATCTGACAGAATTGCAGGGTTTATGAATCTGGGTGTTTGGGTTTTTTGTTTGTTTGTTTTGTTTTTTTTGCGGTACGCCGGCCTCTCACTGTTGAGGCCTCTCCCGTTGCGGAGCACAGCCTCCGGACGCGCAGGTTCAGCGGCCATGGCTCACGGGCTCAGCCGCTCCGCGGCATGTGGGATCCTCCCAGACCGGGGCACGAACCCACGTCCCCCGCATCGGCAGGCGGACTCTCAACCACTGCGCCACCAGGGAATCCCGTTTTGGTTTTTTTTTAAGATTTTTTTTTTTTTTTGATGTGGACCATTTTTAAAGTCTTTATTGAATTTGTTACAATATTGCTTCTGTTTTATGGTTTTTTTTTTTTTTTTTTTGGCTGAGAGGCATATGGGATCTTACCTCCCCAACCAGGGATCCAACCTGCACCCTCTGCATTGGAAGGTGAAGTCTTAACCACTGGACCACCAGGGAAGTCCCCTGAATCTGGGTCTTTGTACTGGGTCTAATCTGTCTTTCCCAAAAGATATATCCTTTGCTTCCTTCCATGAATTTGACCTCCACTGTCTATCAGGTGTGGGCTACTCCTGATCAAGTACAGATTACACGTTTATCTGAGCCAATATCAGGCCTTGGACTTCAGTCTGATTATCCAGCATGAAGTAACAAATACCAAATACAGCACTTCCTGAGCACTCCATTTCTGGGCTAAATTTTTTCTTTGAGTTACTGCTACCTCAGTGACTAAGGATTTCCTTCATATGCTTCCCCTCCCCCCCCATAAACTCCTCTTTCTATTCTAAGTGCTCCTCATTCTTTCTTCTTTTTCTGTTTTTTTCTCTTGCTCTCATATTTCCCTTTATTCTCTTCTCCTTTTCCTATTTTGCCTCCGACTTAGGGCTGTGTTCACACATACTCATAAGCAGCCTTCACTCTTAAGGCTTAAGAACACCCCTGTCTCCTGGGTTACCAGGGGCTCTGGGTATTTGTGAGACATTTCTGAGACCCTCCGTCCGTCAGTCTGTGATATCTACAAGCAACTTGGAATTAGTCCAAGTTCAAGGCACTTTCATTAAAGATTAAAAGGCATCCTTGCTCATCCCAGACTACCATCCTTCCCCCATAATGACTTTGTCCAAAGGAGAAAGGAAATTCTCTGTTATCCATGAATTTTCTATGACATTCAAAGTTTACCTGGATGCATCCTCTATTTCTTCAATCAAGTCTCATTGTGTATAGTATTCTCTGGTCCTACATCCTGCTCTACTCATTGTCACGAGAATCGATATTTGTAGTAGAAGCAGAACCTTGTTCTGAGGATAAATCCAAAGGTACTTAGTGCTTTGACAAATGAAAAGCCTTTTTTTTTTTTTAGCTGCCCTTTGTCTGACACACACTAAATGTTGTGTTTCCTTCTGAGTTATGTATAATGTGCAAATTCCAGGCACTCCTTGACAAGAGCTTGTAATAATAAACTGCCTCTCGACAGACTTCCCCTCCCTGAAATGTGTCCCTCCATGGCCCCAAAGTTCTCAGTCTAAGGGTGAAGCCCTGATCACTTTTCTTTTTGTGCCGTAAATGAAATGACGATGAACACATCAGTTTCGCCATATTGAAAAACTACCTAGTCGAGGAATGGGTGGCGTCCATATGCCAAAACCCCCTCTGTGAGGTGTGCTTCATACCCTCAGGCCCGAGAGTTGCTCTGGGAATGGACTCATTCCCACACTTGCACGGCTGTAGTAAATACCTAGAGATTAAGGGACATCTGGAAAAAGCAGTTTAGATCCTGAAACAGAAACCTCAGAAGTGGTTTCAGGCTGCTCAAGAGCTGTTATTTGTCCCTTTGTTTGTCACTCAACAAATATTTACTGAACACAGCTTCTGTGCCAGACCCTAGAGTGGGTTTTTTTTTTTTCTTCAAATCTCAACTGTTTTATTATTTCTTTTAAGTAAGCAGTGGTATAAGTCTTTTTAAGTGTTTCTTTTTGGAATGGCTTATAGAAAATGGCACCCTGGGACCTTTAGCACTATGTCCCCCAAATTTTCTTTCAAGAATCTCATCCAGGAAGTTTCTTTAAAGAACATAATTCACCTGACCTAAATCAGGTTGATTTAGGTCAAAACAATCTGAAAACTAGATGTGTCCCAGTGGAAAGCCTCAAAACTTCTCTAGTTCCTCAAAAATGCCAATATATGCCACTCTACTATAAGTCAAGGAGGACGGCAATCCAAAGGTATCACTTGTTGATATTCCCAGATGGTGAGTGTCCAGCAGTGGGGGAAACAGGCCTGGGCACTGGCTTTGGGGAGCAGGCAGTCAGTCCTGCAGAGGTGGCTCTTTGCTCCTTGCTGTGGCCTGTCACCCAGGGCACTGACGGGCAGTGGGGTGAGCTGCTGAGCCAGAGGGAGGTTGCCTTGCTTCTGCAATGCCCTGTAATCAGGCCCCAGGGAGCCTCCCATGAAACACTGTAGGTGAACCTCAACTTTTGAAGTCTGCCCTGAAGGTATCAAAGGCCTTGGCTTTTTCTGGTTGGGGAAATTTTGACAAAAATTTAACACAGGAATCTGACAAGCAGTTCCTATACCTAATGTTAAAGGGAAGACAGCCTGGGTAGAGATCAGAGATCAGTTTTCAAGAAAGTTTAATCTCGTTAGGGTGGATTTGTGACTGCTGCCAGGGTCTCTGAACACTCAGCAAGTAAATGCAGATGACATCTGCTCAAGTTAATGCTACCTTGAATGAGTGTAAAAGGGTCACTGTCTTTCCCCTAAGCTCCCCAAATAATCTTTCCAGCTTCTTATCATCTTTGGCCCCGGGAGGGAAAGGCTCCCATTTAAGTCTTTCTTTCTTTTGAACTTAGTGCCATCTGCCTTCTGCAAAGAATTGTCCTAACATTGCTTTTGAAAGGAATTATTTGAAAAGTTCTAAAAAACAGCAGTTTGGGGCCAAAAAAACAAAAACGAAACAAAACACATACACAAAAACCTCTAGTCATTCAGTGACTCACTCTATTTACCACTGCCATTTGTTTACTTCAAAACCATTATCATTCTTTTTTAAAAGAATATTTATTTGTTTATTTGGCTGCTTCGGGTCTTAGTTGCAGCGCGCGCGGGCTCTTCTTTGCGGAAGGCAGATTCTTAACCACTGGACCACCAGGGAAGTCCCTAAAATCATTAATAATTCTTAAAGATGAGAAGACTTAGAAAGAGGATGATGAATGACTTATTTTTACTCTGGTGACTAAAACACAGTAAACTTCTTGTTTCCAAGGGGCACTTAGAAGCGTAATTCCTCCGTTTCTTCTTTATTATTCCAACTTTCTAGACAATATTTAAAGAATGGGTTGGGTTGGTATTCTCCTGGGTCCCATGAAAGTTCCAGCCTGTCTAATGCCCAGCAAATACCTTTTAGCTGATACACTGAGATGTGAGTCAATGTGATGACAGGGAACTCGGTGTTGTGTCTGCTTCTGCTTGCTCCTGGTTCAGGGAGCTTTGGGATCCACATGCAGCTCTGGAGGTGTAGGTGTGGCCCAGGGTATAGTTCACTGGACCAAAGTTCCCCTTAACTTCACAGGTTTGCTCCTTTCAGAAATGACCTACTATTTGACTGGAGGATACTTTAGCAGGAAGGCACTGGGCTCTACAGTGGGAATCTCTCAGAGGTACAGAATTGTGTTCAGTCTGAACCCCATTTCCAAGAGCCTGGGGTGTGAGCTGGGATTTGAGTGTTGGGCAGGATGGTCCCATGGCCTACTGAAGTCTGCTAGCATTCATCCTAGGTTCAAGGGCTCACAAAAAGCTCTCAAATTTAATTGTAGTAGGCACCTTGAAGGAGGCCACATATGTGTAACTGATTCCCTTTGCTGTACAGCAGAAACTAACAACATTGTAAATCAACTGTACTCCAATAAAAATTAATTTTAAAAAATTAATAAAGGAAGCCACATTACCAAACCCTGGAAATGAAAGCTATGCATGTCGTCAGTACATCTCTGAGTAGGTCTTTCTTGAAGTTCTTGGCAAATCTCCATCTATAGAAACATTCTTCTCTGCTGCACGGTTCAGGGTTTCCCATTTCTAAATTCAGATCATCACACTGCTATACCTTAAAGTGATTTAAGGATTGACTTATTAAAATGTTACTTCATTTTATTGCCTGACCATGCAAGCATAACTTTGGAATTCATATTGCTCTACCAGATGATTACATTTTTAATAGGGCGGACATTTCTTATCCGATACAGGTTATTACTTGCAGGCAATTTTGTGATTACTTTCTTGAAGGTTTTTGCTGTTTAACCAAGAGAAATTAGTGATTTTCATCACTCAAGGAAGGATTAAAAAGTTTATTTAAAAAGAAATAGTATTTTCTTAAATGTTATTTCTTAAAGGGTACAATAAGCTGGTTATAATGGATCTAACCTGGCAATTCGGCCTTGTACTCTTCTCTTAGTCCTGGTGAGATGTTGGGTCGGGGGGAAAGGGGGTGGTGCAGGTGTTGAAAGAGGAGCAGAGAGAAGGTCAAGTGCAATTCAGTGCACAGACGGCCAAATCCAACAGGACTGGAATCTAAGTCTGTTTAGACTTATCTGCATGACTCTGCCCCTTGCCTCACACAATCAGCTAATCGTGCTTGGCATGTGGCTTTTATCTTCCTGAAAGAAAGTAAATCATATAGACAAACATTCATTGTGCCCTTGCTATGTGAAGGTCGTGTACTCAGTAAGCTCTTTAGGGGAATACCAAGGACTATAAGGCACATTGTTGGAGCTCTTAAAGTCTTTTATTTAGCAGGAGTGAAGTTAGACACCATTAAAGGCAGTAGTGAAGATGTCATTGGTAGCAGCTGGGGGGTGGGAGTAGGGTTGGTACCTGTCCCCTCCAAAACTCCTCCTTGGGCTTCTCTTACATGTGCTCCAGTGAATGTGAATAAAGTGGTGAGTCAGTCCCGATGTACACAAGGCCCCTTCTCCCCAGTGCAGAACTTCTCCCATAGCAGTGCTTGGGATCCAGAAACGTAAGTGAGGTCTCTCTCGCCTGCCTCCTGGCCTTTGAGTTGAAGGCTGGGCACATGGATCCAGCTCAGTGTCCATGGTCCCAGCAGTTTCAGGAAAAAGCACTGGATCTGAGAGTCTGTGGATGGGCTCTTCGAAGGAAAAATGTGGCATTGTTGTTTCTCAGGTCAAACATAAATAATTAGACACATATTCTCTCTGCATTTAAATCACAGCCACTCCAAAAAATTTTAGTGAACATTTTTCCCTTAAGCCATAGAAATTTCTTTCTTTTAGAAATTATTTTTCTAGGACCCTAGGAGGTTACTGAAGAATTAAGTACATTAACCAGGGAGACAAAACTGGGGTTACCGTCATGAAAAAAATGACCTTTGGATAAACTCTGTTTTCTTTTACCTAATAATTAGGTATTTCCGATGGAATGTTGGTAGTCTGGAATACAAAATACAAAGATTTTAATATGCAACTAGGAAATTTTAAACATTAAGAAACTTTTTTGCATGGTGCAAACGTGAAGAAAAGAATTCTGAGAAATGTTCTCAGATATTCGTGTTTGTTTTTATCTTAAGACTTGCCCAACTGTCAGTTGTCTTTGTCGTATATCAGAATGCAAGTAAATTGATTTCTTGAAACCACTCTTGAGAAAGAACGACCAGACATCAGTCATCAGTGTGCCATGCATAGCTGTGTAATTTATTCATGCATGACTACCCATTTTGACATAGAGGAATAGAAAGGGAAATTCAGTTTTGTATTAAGACCATTTGTATTAGAAATCATGACTTCTTCTCAAGGCTGTCTTCTTTTTTTTTAAAGATTTTTTTGACATGTACCATTTTTTAAAGTCTTTATTGAATTTGTTTGAATATTGTTTCTGTTTTGGTTTTTTGGCCGTGAGACCAGAGATCGAACTCGCACCCTCTGCATTAGAAGGCGAAGTCTTAACCACTGGACCACTGGGGTAGTCCCTCAAGGCTGTCTTCTGATTTACTGGATATGTATATCTATCAGCCTACGTTTTTTTTTTTTAAATAAGATTTCTTATCTGTTTTCTAAAACAGAATCTCTATATTATTTCTTAGGATGATAGAAAAAATTACGCTAACTATAAAATGCAGATAACTGAAATAAGAAGCTATATTATTCTTATTCCCCCAAAGGTAATCACTGTTAAGATTTTGATATATATCTCCCTTCTAGTCTTTTTTTTTTAAACATAACAAAAATCATATTTTAAGAAAAATAACATACATACTGTTTTTGCAATGTTCTTTTTAAATTTAATGTTTTCCATGTCAATTTTGTCTGGAATAAGTGTATCACCCTAAATTATTTTGCAAGATTCAGATTATGGGTAATATTATGACATTTGGGGTGAATGTCAGCAGG
>NW_006791339.1:155763-247769 GCF_000442215.2 Lipotes vexillifer | reverse complement strand
CAGGACAGGAAAATGTTTTGGACACAGTAACATAAAAGACATAAAGGCAGAATTAATGCTAATATTCCCTAATCTAAGAATGGTGCATTTTTCTCAGACCATTTAGTTTGGATAAAATAGAATGAATAAATTAAAAATGACAACAATGTCTTTGCTTTAGGGCTGCCTCTCCCTTCCTACTGGAGTTAAACAGGGTACAAGTGACTTTTATATGAGGGTTGATTTTATATATTTAATTTTCTGACACTTATGATGTATCTTTTAAAATATAAAGGATGTTATTACTACTAACAATTTGTCTCAGGAAAGAACCACACTTCCTGTCAGTCCTTTACCACCATTTATATTAGAATCATTTCTTTTGAATTTGTTTTTCTGTGATCTTAATACGGTGGAATAATTGGACAATTTGCTGAGTTGTGGCCTAAGAGGAATGACACGCATTGACATTTGAAGTTAGTGTTTTTTTTTGTTTTTGTTTTGTTTTGTTTTTTGTTTTTGTTTTTGTTTTTGCAGTACACGGGCCTCTCAGTGTTGTGGCCTCTCCCGTTGCGGAGCACAGGCTCTGGACGCGCAGGCTCAGTGGCCATGGCTCACGGGCCCAGCCACTCCGCAGCATGTGGGATCTTCCCGGACCAGGGCACGAACCCGTGTCCCCTGCATCGGCAGGCGGACTCTCAACCACTGCGCCACCAGGGAAGCCCGAAGTTAGTGTTTTAAAGACAGAGAATCCAAAGGAAAATCTAGAGAAACACACACCAAAAACTAAAACCTGGGTGATTGTTCAAGAACCACTTCTCTAGGGAATTGACCTCTCTGGCTGGTTCGTCTAAGGCAATGCCATGCCTCCTACCAGTTATAGACACGCCAGTGGGCAGGGCCAGATTTTAATCTGTCTCCATTTTGGAGATGGATTAGCATCGGTTGAAGGAGGTGAAATTGTATAAATATTTTGAAGTCTGTGAATTATAACTTCCTTTTGTAAGCGTGGCACAAGGCTGACTCAGCAGCTTCTGCTTCACGTTCCAAGCACCGTCTGCAGGTGTACGTGTTCCCTATGCCACTTGCCCTCATCCCCATTCCTGGTCACATCAGCAGACACGTGGATGACAATCTGTGGGTACTGACACCCTCAGCGTGCTGTTGTGAGGGGCTTCCTTGCACACAGGTCCAGGAAATAGAATGGAGGCTGAGGGCCACCGTCTCTGGAGCTCAGGAACACGTGCTCAGTGAATCCAGCTCATCAATTCATTCACACCCCGCACATGTCTTTGTATATGTCTGGCTGTAACTTTTACCACCATGTTGATGAACCCAAATGCAAACATACTTCCTATTCAACAAACAGGCACATGCTAGGGTAGTTTGATAAAGCTGGCTGACTAGGAAAAATAAAGTGCTATGTATCTGCATAATTAAAAATATTGCCCCCAAATTAAAATATGGTGCTGCATGTGTATGTTGGCTCAACAAATCTTATCAAATTAATATCCACAGCCAAGAAGTTCAATGACAAATACATGGACACTTTGGCTTGGTCTAAACCTTCCCTATCACTCCTCTTCCAGGTGAGAATTTGAATTAATTTCATGTCTAACTGCCCAGGGTTTCTTTATGTACAAGCAAACAGGACACATTTTTATTTTCCCCTTTTCCTACCCAAAATATTGTATAAGTTGACTGCTCTGCACTTTGCTCTTTTATTTAATATATCTTAGAGAGCTTTCTGTACCAATATAAAGGGAACATTCTTATTCATTTTTAAAGCAGTTTATTGAGATATAATTCAGAGATCACACAATTCACCCATTTGAAGTGCACAATTCAATAGTTTTTAGTATATACACAGAACTGTGAATCCGTCATCACAATCAATTTTACAACACTTTTATTACCTCCAAATTAACCCTGTACCCTTTAGCTGTAACCCACCAACCTTCCTGCTCTGTTTCCTTGTCCAAGGCAACCATTAATCTACTTTCTGTCTCTATACATGTCTATTCTGGACATTTCATACAATTGGAATCATACAACATATGGTCTTTTGTAACTGGCTTCTTTCACGAAATGTAATGTTTTCAAGGTTCATCCAGGTAGTAGCACTGTTTTTTTTTTTTTTTAAGCTGCATAGTGCTTTATTGTGCAGAGGTACCATGATCTGTTTAATCATTCCCTTATTAGATGCATATCTTTGCTCTTTCAAGCATTGCTGCAGTGAGTAACCTTCAACACCTGTCATTTTTTATGTGTGCTGGCACATATGTATTACCCATTCCCAGAACTGAGCTTTCTGGAGCAGATAGTCAACACAACTGTAATTTTGCTAGATGTTGCCAACTCACTCTATTACGCTCCCACCAGCCATGTATTAGGTCCCACCAGCCAATTCCTCACAGCCTTACCAGCAGAGCATGCTGTCAAACTCTTGAATTTTTGCCAGCCTGGTGGGGTTTTTTTGTTTGTTTGTTTTTTAAAAAGCATCTCAGACTGTGTGGTTTTCATGTGCATTTTTCTGAAAGTGATTGAGATTGAGATCCATATACATTGACAAATCTCATGATATCCTTGTTTGAACTACATTTTCTTGGCTTCATCAGAGTGGTGGTTACAGTCTATCAGCTATGATAACTTGATTTCCTGCAAGTGTTTGATTTTCTCATCTTTTGCATTTTGTGACAGAGATCTGGTCATTATAGTACCGATGATTATAATAAAGGTGTATATTTTTAAGCATAAATAATTGTCTTCTTAACATATGTCACAAGAGGACTATAATTTATTTCCAAATTAGTTTGATCTTTTTTTGATTAATTGAATAAAAAATTCTCTTTCACCAATGATGATTACTTTGGTTGGCAACATGACTATCCTTATTATGAAACTATAATTCACATGAAATAAAAACAAAACATCTATTTATGACCAACTGAATTGCTTTATTATATGTTTGATGCCTGTCACCAGACCCATTTGGAATTTCTCAGAAAATATAAGCTCTAGTATTTCCTGGGGGCGGGAGGAAAGCAGTTTCTCTGAATATTCTCTCCCTTTCATTAGACATTGTTTCAAGGGAGTTTTTCCATTTGAAACTAAGGTTTCTTTAAAGAGTAAGCAAGTCCATATATGTTCTGATTTATTTATGCTTAAGGGACTGAAATTCGGAGACTTTTACACAAGTTATGTGCATATTTTCTAGGCAGCAAGTCATTAAAGAGAGGTAAACATTTGTCTCTCATAGAACACTGCTAGTCCTTGAGGTTTAATTTTCATATCTGCCTAAGGCACTCTAGGGTATCAGAACAGGACAGCAGAGATTCTCAGTGGGTGACCCTAGAAGTCCTGAAAGGAGCAATGGTGAAGGTAGGGTTACTGGGCAGGCCCTCAGGATTAATGCTTTCAAAGCAAAACCAGAAGCAAGGCTGTCCTAACTTGTAAATGGACTGTCCTGATGCATCCAGAGAACCGGGCACGACACAAGAGAGCTGGATTTGGAACAATGAATATTTGCTAGCAGGGGCCAGAAGTGCTCTTGAGGGTACCACCCCCAGCATCTGCAGCAGGAAGAAGTATAAACTAAAGGTCACACCCTCTTTGATAAGTCTCAGAAGTAAGCTGGAATTCTCTGAGAAGCCACACCATTTATTATTAGGAATAACAACCACAATAATAATACATTGATTCTACTTATTTGTGGTAGTTCTATAAAGTCACTGCAAACATTAAATTAGCAAATACTGAAGCAAACATTAAATTAGCAAATACTGAAGCATTGCACCTACACGGTTAGGTTCCTATGACTCTCTGGGCATACCAATCAATACATAACCTTGTTTTCTGTGTGAACTCACAGCCAACAACACTAACTCATGCCTGGAGGACGTATATTTAACACATGTTCAGGAACACTGGATATCTCTCTGGCACTACACTTGGGGGGCATTTTAAACAGCAAAATCACCAACAAAAGCACAAAAATGCAAAAGACGTGGCACTAAATAGATCCCTAAAAGGACACATTACCAGTCTGAGAGCTGACACAAGAAAGTAGCGTGTCACCTTGTTCGACTTCAGTTGAGAACAGTGTACAAAGGGTGACAAATCTTCTCTGCTCTGAGCACATCCACTCGCAGCGCGAGCATGGTGAGTGTTGATTTGGGAGTTACAATAAATTTTCTCCAGTAGGCAAATTTGCAAGTAGGGTATCTGAATAATGAGGAATGACTAACTGTAATCACTTAGAAACAAAACTCGCCCCTACCGTTGAGGAACACCACACTAGCTGGAGAAGCAATAGAGTAGCTGAGCTGACCTGTGACGCAGAGCACGTAGGTGGGGCGGAGCCACACGTGGGGTCAGCTTGGGGTCTGACGCTAACATCTTGTGAACCTCTGAACAGGTCGTGGAAGTTCATTGTGCCTCCAGTTTTCTCATCAGCAAAACTGATCTACTTACTTCAAAGGGGCGTTCTGAAGCTAAAATATATATAGGAAACCCAAGTGGATTAAATAAATTAGAAAAAAGAATTCAGGGGTGGTTATTTCTATGCGAGAGTAGTAGATGCCATTTTTATTTTCTTCTTTGTATCTCTCTAAATTATTTCACGATAATCTCGGTTTGGTATGCATAATATTTATAATAAAAAAAAGTTAAGGGGTAATAGCACCGGTGAGAATAACATACATTCATATGAAACTGCTTTGAATAAAAGTACTGTTAAAGATTAAAAAGTGTCATTTTCCATGCAATAAATCAATGGGTACAATAGGTTAGTAAACTGAAATGAAATTCCAACTAGCTCTGTCACGGCTAGAAAAACAAGACCCACCTGGTTTGTGCAGTAATCTTGTCGTGAGAGGTGTTTGGCTCAGACACCTGCCTTTATAACATTAACGGGAGCTCTCCTGCACTCTGCCTGCCTGCCTCATGGGGCTGCCAGAACCGCCCTTGTCTTATTTACATTGAAAGAAAAACAGAGGGGGTGGAAGTTGCTGGGCTATTTTCCACTGTAACAACACCTACTCTAAACCAGGAAGAAACAGAATCTAAGACAGTGTATGAAGAAGTCTGCACTACCTTTCCCCTTGATTTTTTCCTTTTTTTTGGATCGGGGCCACACCATGCAGCGTGTGGAATCTTATTTCCCCCACCAGGGATTGAACTCATGCCCCCTGCTGTGGAACCTCAGAGTCTTAACCACTGGACCACCAGGGAAGTCCAGTAACAGAATTTTTAAAATGTAACACTGGTGTGTTCTTTCAGTTCCAGGAGCTAACTTGACCCACTGTTTTAGAAGCACACTTCATCTTGGCACTTTTGAACAAAGAACCAGTTTGTCTGACTCAAAAGTGCACTGCCTTCCATAAACAGATTTCTCCCTGTCCCTTTGATGGGAAATGTGATTCTTTTTCATTTTCTAATCTAAACTGTCCCTGGGTGGGGCTGAGGGCAATTCCCCAGCTGTGATGCTGCATGGGAGATGGTTGGCTCTCCATGCTAGGTAATGTGATCCTAAAATAAATTAAAGAATGAAGCCTAAGCCTTTTCCGTTCTGGCCCCTGACTTACATAAAACACAAACCTGGTTAATATATTTTATTGACTCCTAAGGAATTAAGTCCCTTGCAAAATTCAGCAAAAGCATCACAGTTGAAAGATTTAAAACTGGTTTTAAATACACCAGAATGGAAAAAAAAAGTGCAGAACTAAAAAGGAATGATCTATGTGGTTATTACTATTTAATAATAAGAAAAATAAAGTAATTAATGTTTACTGAAGTGAACATTGTTTTAACATTACTTCTGTTAACACAACTAAGGTACTGTGTTAGGCGGATTTAGAACATGAACTGTGTTCCATGAAGATTGTCCACATAAAAGCCTGCAGTTTCACAATAATCCTTCAAAAGGTCACTTGAGAGGAACCCAGAAATGCTAGTCAACTTAGTGAGGGAGTAGAGAAACAGCAAAAATTGGGGGTAATTAACAGCCTACATGGAATATTTTTGTACCCCAGACAAATTACTTAGAGCAATCCAGACAAGATATGCTCCTAGAGTAACAGAAAACAAACCTGACTCCATCTTGGATCTATTCCTTTAGCTTTAACCCTTATGCTCTGTTGCCTGTGCTTCGTCATGAGGGCTCTGCACCTTTGTAGAAAAAAATGTTGCCTGTAGCCTGAAATATACATGATAGTCCATTCTCAAGGCTCTGACCTTTAAAGGTATAACACTTTTCCATTCATATAGAGATAAAAAGTTGCAGAACAGGACCACTTATTGAAGAGGCTGTCTTTTCTCCATTGTATATTCTTGCCTCCTTTGTCGTAAATTAGGTGACCATATGTGCATGGGTTTATCTCTGGGCTTTCTATCCTGTTCCACTGATCTATATTTCTGTTCTTGTGCCAGTACCATACTGTCTTGATTACTGTAGCTTTGTAGTATAGTCTGAAGTCAGGGAGCCTGATTCTTCCAGCTCTGCTTTTCTTTCTCAAGATTGCTTTGGCTCTTTGGGGTCTTTTGAATTTCCATGCAGGTTGTAGAATTTTTTGTTCTAATTCTGTGAAGAATGCCATTGGTAGTTTGATAGAATGAAGTAAGTCAGAAACAGAAAAACAAATACCGTATGCTAATGCATATATATGGAATCTAAAAAAAAGGTACTGACAAACAGGGCAGGAATAAAGATGCAGGCATAGAGAATGGACTTGAGGGCATGGGAGGTGGGGAGGGGAAGCTGGGGCAAAGTGAGAGTAGCATCGACATCTATACTCTACCAAATAAAAAACAGATAGCTAGTGGGAAGCAGCCACATAGCACAGGGAGATCAGCTCGGTGCTTTGCACCGACATAGAGGGGTGGGATAGGGAGGGTGGGAGGGAGGATCAAGAGGGAGGGGATATGGGGATATATGTATGCATATAGCTGATTCACTTTGTTGTACCACAGAAACTAACACAGCATGGTGAAGCAATTATACTCCAATAAAGATGTATAAAAAAAAGTTGAAGAACAGAGACTAGCATTTCTCTTATTGGAGGTTTATAGAAACATTGTGACCAGACCTACCTGGACAGCTGCAAGAACAAAGGATTCCAACACCAAGAAGTCTGCAACGACCAGCCACACCCCCTCCCCTTTTAGTACAAAAGAAGCCTGAATTCTAACTCCGATTAAGATGGTTCTTTAGGACACTAGTCCACCATCTTCTCCATCTGCTGGCTTTCTGAATGAAGTTGCTATCCTTTGCCCCAACAGCTCATCTCTCAGTTTATTGGCCTTTCATGAAGCAAGCAATACAAGCTTGGACTCAGTAACACTAGAACTATTCAAATGCATGAAATTTTGGTTAATCCATTCATAATTTTGTATCCTGGGTTCATTATGAGGATATTGCTAGCTACAATTCTCTTTGGGGAAAAAGAATCCATTACTATACTGCTATTAGAGAATCACTAAAAAGTGCTTACGTGAGTGAGGCAGTTAATCCTGATTCAAGAGTAGGAAATTTGATTGTGGCATTTGTAAGAATATCCTTGGAGGGAAACTGAATCTGGAACACAGCAAAGTTGATGACAATAAGCCTGGTGGAAACTGGCCTATTTTGACTCACTATTATTTCATGTAAAAAGTTCTATTTGAAAATATTTAGTACAATCTGGTACAATTTAGACATCTGAGAAGAGTTTTGAAGGTTGTTGGATTCTCAGACTGCTGGGATTCCTCGAGCAAGAGGCAAAAGAGAGAACAACAAAGAGAGAGAGGTAAACAAGGGAAAATAAAATGAAGAATGGGCCATTGGACAAAGATTTGGTTTCCTGGAACATTCAAATAAATATACAGACCAAGTATCTTTGCTGACATGTATAGAATATGCCTTTCTTTGGAAGAACAAGACATAAGCAGATATCCAGAAGAGGTAAGAGGAGGAAGAATCTTGGGTTGACTGAACTCAGAGGTATCCTTGACATCATTGCACCAACCTTGTCATCTTACAGCCTGAGACACTGAGCTCCAGGAACTTAGGGGATTTGCCCAGCTGAGGCTCTTTCCTCCATGAGTCACTTCTCTTGAAATACAGCACACTAACAACTCCAGCAGTTCATAGAATCCCTCTGTGACTGAAAAGAAGAACAGAAGGAAGGGGAGAAGGGAGAGGGGAAGATCCTTGTTCCAGGAAGAAGCCATTCTTCCTGTGGCCCAGCCCAGAGCCCCTTAAACACATTTTTGTTAAATTTCAAGCTGCCTCTTCCTCTCCCCTCTTACTTCTAGTTATCTTTGCTAATATCATTAGTTCCCAAAGTTCTCTGCCCAATTAAAAATGAAATGAACTTGAGGCTAGAATGTAAAGAAAATTTTAAAACAGCACATGATATATCCATATCAAAGAAGAATAAATTGACTGTTTAAATTTTAATCCTAATAACTTACTGTCTTACCAAAAAACATTTATGAGAGTGTATAAATGCTAACCTAATAAAAATATGCTCCGTGACCTAAATGTCCCAAATATTAGTTAGCCGGAGGATGGATGCTTGCAAGCTTGGAAGAAAGATTTAGAAGTCTTGGATTTTATCTCTAAACATGTTTGACCTTGGGCATGTCATTGTACTTTTGTTGTAGCTGCTCAGTCCATAAAAAAGGATAATAAAATTACCCACTGAAGTTACCTCAAAGAAGTGTTCTGATGATTAATGAGTTGATGGTGGCTTACACACATGAGATGGGAGAAGTGTATAAAAATGTAATATCATTGTTGTTGTAATTACTGTTATTGCTCTTACATGAGGAGCAAATACGGGGGCTGGGAATACGTCAGTCACAGCTAAAGACCAATCTGCCCAAGAAAAAGAATGAGACCGTTTATGAATGGTGACTTCATTTTTTTTTTTTTTGCGGTACTCGGGCCTCTCACTGTTGTGGACTCTCCCATTGCGGAGCGCAGGCTCCGGACACGCAGGCTCAGCGGCCATGGCTCACGGACCCAGCCGCTCCGCGGCATGTGGGATCTTCCCGGACCGGGGCACAAACCCGTGTCCTCTGCATCGGCAGGCGGACTCTCAACCACTGCGCCACCAGGGAAGCCCTGCACTTTATTTTCAAAGTTAATTATTTTAGTGAGAACCATCTTAACTTGAATAATTGGTACAAAGGAACATTTTCAGAACCTGATTTCCCGGGGAAGGGGGTGGGATTTGAAACATGTGGAATGTTCTTAGTAGCCAGCACTCTGACCTTAAAAGCACCTTTGGATCTCAGTTTCCACGTCTATAAAATCCAGTTGTAGGACTGGATGATCTTTGAGTTTTCTACTAGCTCTGAGAGTTTACAATTCTACCACTCCACAAACCTCCAAGGCTGATCCTGCAGCTGATAAAAAATAGAAGCCCAAAGGCAGCCATCATTGCTAGTTGCGGAAGGTTGGTGACAAAACTGAGCAGTACAGTGGAGAGGTTTTGAGCAAGGACTCTGGAGTTAGAGAGCTGTGCTGGATTCTTGTTCTGCAACTTCATATTAGCCTGTGGGCAGGTTTCCTCCCTGGAAAGTGGAGCTCAAATAGTATTTCCTTCAGAAGGTCGTTAAGAGGGTTAACTGCAGGGGTTAGGAGAGCACCTGGTACATAGGAAATGCTCCATCCATGTCAGATCCTATCTCTGAGCCCTAGACAGAGGTCCTCAGCACTGACATCATTTCTCAAGTACTCACTGAATGTTCATTAAGCACCCACTGTGCTCCTAGCATGGTGCCCACCACCCAGTAGATGCTCATGCACAAGTTTTTGGTTTTTTTTTTTCAAGAAAACTTTGAATTACTCTATGAATTCAAATCGTTGTTCTAAGTGTTAGGAACTGTAGTGAACCCAAATATGGAGAAAGCATTTTCGGGGGCCTGGGGCTACCCCAGATGTAATAAAAATAACTGAAGCTAGGAGAATAAATTGGCGGGAACCAGACTAGGAGGAAGAGTGGTGAATGTTTTCCTTTTTTGGCTGACTAGACTCCAACCCCTGTACAAGGTTTGGAGAACTTCACATTGTATTTTATCTTGGCAGAAGTGGTGCCCCGTCTCCCCAAATGTTCAGATCCTCTCTCCCCTCCCTCCTCGCAGCCACTGCTCAGGACAAGAGCTAGCCTCAGCCAGCGGTTGCTTCCTTCAGGGATTTTGAATATCAAGTAAGAAGGCAAAGAGGAGCTGGTTGAATTCATGAGTGTTTATGGGCTGTGGGAAGCAACACTGTGATTTCCAGACTGTTTCTGCTAAAAGAACATTGTTATGTGTCCTGCCTCACGGCTCTCCGGAGCTGCCCAGGTTTCCGGACCCTTCTCCAAGTCTGATCTGCAGCCCTCCCATCAATGCTGTGAACCTCTGTTCCCTTCCAATTCATTTCCTATCAGGATTAAAAAGAGGTAAAGAAGACTTCTGGGCCTCCTGTCACCCTATTAGGGATTCCTTATGCCAAACCATCACTACCATCACTGATGAAATGGATCAGATATAGATTGGATATTAGATGTTGTTTTTGTGACATTGCTAATTTTCTTAGGTACTTTGAATGCTTTTGTGATCATGTAGGAGAACATACTTATCTTAAGAAATGCACACTGAAGTGTCATGATACCTGAAACTGAGTTTTAAATGGGTTAGCAAAAAAACCTACTACATATTACACATATATAACATATATACAACATACATGTGTTTGTATGTTTATGTGTGTGCATATAAACACATTATCTATCTATCATCTGCCTATCTATCTATCTATGAATTTAACTGTTGGGCAAATTGGTAAAGTATTAACAATTGATGGATCTAGGTGGGTTCATTGTACTGTTTTTTCAGTATTTCTGTAGGTTTGAAAATTTTGAAAATAAAAATTGGGGGGAAAATAAAATGACAGTATATTGTGAATTAAGAGACATGTCTTTAGGAAAAGTCCCTATGTAACCCAGGGACTTCCCCTGATCTTGGCAGCTGGTGGATACAGCGTGTTAACTGTAATAACCCACAGTGTCCAGCATGTCTATGATATTCAATGAATGAATAAGTGAGTGGACATTTCAATGGCTTTTTAGCCCATTTGCTGCCACCCAACATCAACTCCCTGCAAAGTGCCTCCCCGCCAAGTATGTGGGATGGCTTTCACCTGTGCTCAGAGCCAAGGCTGGTTCTCAGACTTGTCATCCACCCATTAATTCATTCACCTATGCACTCTCATTTATCTAACAAGTATTTCCTGAGTCCCTGGCATGCTATGTACAGTAGCATATGCTAAATGCCAAGATACAGTTTTAAATCAGGCACAGCCCCCTCAGGGATCTTACATTCTAATGACATCTAAACTGTCTCTTCCCTTCTCTCTTCCGCTGGATCCTGTTTGCGTATAACCTGTTGCAGTCAGGGACCCTTGAGGTGACAAAGCTCCCCAAATCAATATTCATTTGGAAAATGGAGAGGTGCCTCTCTCCCTCCACGTGTTAACACCGGCTTGATATCTGTGACAGTATGTACGGTTCTTAATCGTGACAGCTACCATCTACTGAATGGTTTTCCATACCAGGCACTATGCTAAATGCTTGTTTCCATGATCTCATTTAATCCTGTCCATCGAGGTCGATACAATTAGCAGCCCTTTTTAGCAGGTAAGGAAACTGAGGCATAGGAAGTTTAAAGCAGCTTGCCTAAGTTACAGGTCCAATAAGTAATGAAACTGATATTTCAGGTTTAAATAAAACTGCCTGGCTCTATGTTGCCTCTTTGTCTCACGGAGGTTTTGCTAAAATACCTGTTTTGGATTTAACTTACAGTCCCTCTCACCCTACCACTCCTTCCCTGTCTCAATAAGATTGATGGTCTCTGTGGAGACTGTGCCAGACCCAGATGTGAAACAGGGACTTTACTGCTGTTCTAGGAAACATCCCTCTCCTCTCCAGGGTCGAAGATTTTGCTCTTGGGTCCAGCCTCTTGGGCATGGCTCCACTGTCCCTTAGAAGTAGGTCATCCCCAGGAGGCTCCTAGCCCTTCACGCAAATGGACTTCCAGCAGGCAACTCCAGTCGCGGACATCACTGCCCTGTCCTGAAGAATTAGGCAACACACAGAAGTTTGAGGGATCTAGGTTTTCATTAATTCTAATTAGGATATCAGTGAAACACCTTCATGATTATCGAGGTAATCAAAAAAAACAAAAAACAAAAACACCTCATTCCATCTACTACACTAACTTTTTTTTTTCAGCATTTTCTTCTCTGGGCGTAACCAATGTATGCTTGTATGTAGTTGGGATGGATGAGCAATTCCATTCACCTTCCTATACCTAGGTGCCAAAGTAGCAGTTAGTTTGCATTAGGGTTGTGCCACTTTGCACTATCTCCTCCTTCCAGCAGCACATGTGTAGGTGGGTTACAGAGAGCTGTGTCGTGAGTTGGAGAAGGAAGCCTGCCCTATGCTAAGAGGTAGGTTTAATAATCAGTTCAGCTCGCTGTCCCAGGGCAGGGGAGTGAGATCCAGAGACCAGCTTTCTTGTAACATAAGTGAATGTTGTTGGAGTATACGGTCTTTGCAGATACGTAAAAAGCCATGTATGCCTCAAAGTCTAACAGGCATAAAGTGTGAAACCAGCGTTAACTGTCCTCCAAGAGAAAAGGGATGCAAAGAGATCGTAGTAGAATACACCAGAGGTGTGTGCATAGGAAGTTTCAGGGACCTTAAAGAAGTTAGTGAACAAGAACTCACCCTATGTAGGATGAAGGATTAAATATTTTGGAGGGGATGGGCAAGTAAGTACCTTTCGACTAAGGTTTCTTACTGTCACGCTTCTCAAACTGAGAGCTTTATGTGTGGGGGGGCAGGAAGTGCATTTAGTTTAAAAACAAGTTATTAGAATATAGTGAAATAGTAAATATCAGAGTTCATAATCCATGATAAGTGTATGAAACCTTTGTTTATACTTAAATATGTGTATTTATGCTGTGGGTTGTACATCTTTCTGTGGGTTGTGGTCAAAACATTTGAAAGTCACTGTTGATATCTTCAGTAATGACCCAGAATATTAATTAGTTTATATTATAAAATTATTCTCTCTTGTCCCCAAAATGACCACGGGTACAGTTTAGCTCATTTTTATTTAATTTTTAAAAAGAAAAGTACAAATTTTAATTGAAATATATAAAAGATGTAAATAAAGGGAGAGAATCCTACATGTCCTTGAATACAAAGACTCAATAGCATTTCAAGTCTATTGCAAATTGGATGTTCATTGCTTCATAGGTAAACTTCATTTTTTAGTTTCATTCATTCAATCCTTCCACTAATATTTGCTCGTTATATTTAAAATTTCCAAGATATGTAGTTATTTCTTTTCTATGATATCCTTTCAGATCTTTCTGAGGATGTTCATCTATTATGAAATCTTTTGCCTGCCTAATTAACTGCATTTCCTCAGGCGTTCATTCTTTTCTGTTGTTGTTGAATTTGGTGCTTTTTTACAGTAGTGCCTCTCCCTAAATACTTGGTTTCCTGTTGATCTTTGTATTGAAATTTTCTGGCCACCTGCCAGTTATACCTAATGTTGTGGAGAGACATGAGAGTGGATAGGGGAAGGCTTGTTGACAGGACAAGCCTTCCTTCAGCTTCTCTAAGTCTGGAAGCTTCCAGTGCCCATGTTGATGTGTTATTCTCCAGATATTGCCTCTCTAGCATGTGTCCACATTCAAGGTTCTGTCCATGAGCAAAAGCCCCAGCTCTCCAAATAGCCGACTGCTTCTCGTACCTCTTTCCAGTTCTCCACCCTGTGTATGCTTCTCCTTAGATCCCTTGCCTCTCAGCTGGGCGCTCTTCTGGGACTTCTCCCAACATGAAACCTCGTTTTCCTCTGATGATTAACCCACAGTGCTGACCCTTAGGGCTCTCCTTCAGTAGTTCTTCAAATTTTCTGGTCCATTGAGGACGCTCTTGTTTTCCAAGATGATATTAATTAATTGCTGCTATTGATCAGTCTTAAAGTTTGCTCCAGCTCCCAAAACATGAAGTATGTCAGGCATGTATCTTCTGACCCAGTCTTTTAACAGCCCCTTTGAAGTTTAATATTAATGATATTAATTAATTGCTGCTATTGATCAGTCTTAAAGTTTGCTCCAGCTCCCAAAACATGAAGTATGTCAGGCGTGTATCTTCTGGCCCAGTCTTTTAACAGCCCCTTTGAAGTTTAATATTAACTTTTCATATCTTAAACCATTACCTCTCCCAAAGTGGGTAAATAGTATGTCCGTTATCAGTCCTCTCATTTTAGCAAAGCAATAAAGGGTTTTTTGTAATCTTTTAGCAAAGCACCTTAGGTTTTTTGCTTAGAAACAGTAAGAGAGAGCAATCCCAAGCATATAGAATTATTTTTTCTTGTGGGATTACTTATATCATTGATACAGACTGGGTCGCACTTAGTGCTTTATCTACATATATATCGCCAAGTGAAGTGGTAAATTTCAAATCCAGCACATTGGTGAATCTATATAATAGGTTTTCATGATAGGTGTCATTTTACTTTCCACTGGAACATCAGGGCAGACACTTAAATGATGTCTTTACCAGACTTGCCTCCTATCCCCCAGTAGATAGAAACAAAGAAAGACTTGAATAAATTGGCTCAAAAGCCAAAAAAGCTTGTCTTCTGAAGGTTCAATTTCCCTGGAGTGGGGCTTGTTGCCTCCATCTTCGTATTTCTGCAGTCTCTTTGCATCGTAGGTTAGCTGCCCAAATTACAATCCATATCCCATTCAAGTACAAGGGCAAAGGAGCCTTCTAGGGTAGTTATTGAAGAAAAGGCTGAGTCTCTGACTAAAAGAAATGCTGACCTAGAACCAGACAAAAACTGTATTGATAGGAGACCTTTCCCCTTAATGGATCGATAAGATCAATCAACAATTGTGCAGTTCCCAAAACTAAACAGGAAACTCCTTTAAGTTTCAACAGGCCTGGTTTTAAGAAATAGGAGAAAACAAGGAGACCAGAGAAACTACCAAGAAATCACTGCAGTGACAACCTGGGAATCATTACAGGAGGGATTTGGGGATATTTGCTTTCATTTATGCTGGCATGGTGGATGAATTGGGTCTGCTTTTTCCTCTGCAGCCTTATATAACAGTCTTACTTTTTCAGGTTGAATGGAGTTCACAGTGGTTCTTAATCTCATTCTCTTCTGGCTAAAATTATGACTCATTTTATATATGCAATTGCCTTACTCTTTCATTTTTCAGTGGAGCTAAAGGGAGGGAGGGAGGGAGAGGGAAAACAGAGGAGAGGGCAGGTCTTTAAAGGGAAGCCTGAAAGATGGGGTGCAAGATACTAGTGCTGGCAAATAATCTGTCTGCTTGGTTTTCTGGAACCAGGCCTCCCTCCTTCTGCTTGGAATGTTGTCTCCATTCTGTCTTAGTTTAAAAATCACGTCCTCTGGGGCAGCCTCACCTGACCCTCTGGACTGAACATATCCTTAACTTTCTGTCCTTATCCTTCTTTATATACTCATGTCTTTGTGTCCCCAGCTGGACCTTAAGGTCACAAAGACAGTGTCTTTGTTTTGCTCACAAGTGGTACTGCTAAGATGTTACAGAGTGCCTGGTGTGTACTGGCTGCTCAATAAACATTTGCTGAATGAGAAAATGGTTTCTTCTTTCCCACCATTTACACTGAAAGGTCTAATTGGGTGTGGGAGTCCGAGGGGTTGGGGAAAGTGAAGTTTCCCTGGCACTCAGTGGAATATTTCCCCTTGTCCTCTTGCCTCTCTTTCAGTTTTCTTTTTCATTCACACATTCCCGTCTCAAGCTTGGCGCAAAAAGTGCTAAATATGACTTCAATATTTTGCCGAAGGATTGTGTCTTGTTATTACCTGTCTGAATATATTCTTGACCCCGCATTAATATGCTTTTTAAAAAAACAATAAGAACTCAGTTATAAAGCCTCTTGGATAAACTGGTTATAATTTTTATAAATTGGAAATGAAATATTAATGATGTTGTACGAGTTCAAGCTGTTATATGGCTGTCATTGCAGGAAGTCATCTCTTCTGAAATCAAATCTGTGACTTAATTCTTTCTAAAAAAATAATACTTTGACTACTACAAATAAGCTTTAATCATAGCAAAGGGGCCCAATTAGCTTTCAAAATAGAATTTGTCACCCTGATTATCTAATGTTACCAAATGAGGCATCATTTTCACAAAATGTTTAAAATTAAGGGGAAATAAAAATTGTATGAAGCAATGTAACCTGAAGTATTAATTAAATGTAGTAATTTAATAAGCAAGAATGTTAAAAAATTCTAAGAATTACTCCAAATGCTAGAAAACATTAGCAATATAACATAGAATAACAGATGTAGGAAACCAGAGAGAAAATTGATTAAAACTATTAAATAAACTAATTCTTAAGTTAATAATTATGTTGACAAATAAATTAGTTGTATGGATTTATTCTATTAATATATCATGTGAATAAAGTTTATCCTCTCTTCATACTTTCCACTTGTGATTAAAAATACATGAATACTCCCTTTTAAAAATTCATGTATAGGGCTTCCCTGGTGGCGCAGTGGTTGAGAGTCCGCCTGCCGATGCAGGGGAAACGGGTTCGTGCCCCGGTCTGGGAAGATCCCACATGCCGCGGAGCGGCTGCGCCCGTGAGCCATGGCCGCTGAGCCTGCGCGTCCGGAGCCTGTGCTCCGCGATGGGAGAGGCCACAAGAGTGAGAGGCCCGCGTACTACAAAAAGAAAAAAAAAAAGAAAAATTCATGTATAGTTTTATACTGCAGGGAGAAATTTCTAGAAGCTTCTATCCAAGGTGAGTTCCCATATAAATGGATAAGAGATGTTAAATAAGTCAATTTAAACAAGTAGTACATGAAATGGTTTTATTTTAAAGGTTGTTTTATCTGATCAGAAATGTTAAACCTATAACTTATTTAGTTAAAATATTAAAACATTAGGAGGCAGAAACATTAAGGTATAAGTAACAATAGAAAGATAGTTTATATCGTTTTTATCAGAGACGAAAAAACCCAAATGTAAGATGTATTAACTTAGACCAAGTCTACATGTAGTTAAAGGTTATATGTCTACCATTGTAGCCTGGCCACAAATACAGAGGGAACAGTTGTACTGAAGCAAACATACACCACTTGGCCAATTATGAGTCTAGCCTAATGATAGCTGTAGAGTATCTAGTACCTGCTGAGATGAGAGCTTTATATTATTTTAATTAGTATGACTTGCTCTATCATGTTCAAGCTTCAAATAAGGTCAAATCTCCTTTAATAACCAGGTTAATCACTTGGGGCTTACTTGCCCAGATGTTCAGGAAGTCTGCTTTCTCTCTTGGGGGCCTCTACCAAGAACACCAAAGGGTTATTACACAGTCCAGCCAGGCCAGTCCTGCTTCCAAACGTCTTGCCAACAGAATCTGGAGAATCTGTTTAGTCTACTGATGGATCTTATTTTCTGAGGTTGTTGTTTCTTTGAATGCCCCTGGATTATGCTTACATGTTCAGCCACAGCTCCCCAAAGCACAGATTCCTTGCCAGGATAAGCCATGCACTCTGCTGGAACCAGCTTTCAGTAATGGAGACCCTGATTTTGGGCCTTGGAGTCCAGGCCAGTTTGTTCTTTCCTTCTTGGCAAGATTCCCCTTGCAGACAATCTCAACCCCTTCGAGAGAATCAGAAGCCCCAAAGGATAGGAATTGTAAGTCTCTCTGTGTTCCCCCAAGCTCCCGGTTCCCTTTGCAAATTTACCCACCTTCTCCTCAAACCCTACCACTCCAGCTTATCAGGGAGTATTGGAAGGAGCCTACTCTTATAGGTCAAAAACAAAACAATTCCAACCAAAAATTAAAATTAAAATGAAGGAGCAGTTCTTCCTTAAACCAGGAAAATATGCTTCAGATTTTTTTGCTGGGTGAGAGGTGACCGACAGTATTTAAATGGCAATATCTCTAGGTAAAATTTTCAACATCAATCAGTAAAAACATATTCCAGTTTATCACTCTACTCCTTCTTGTACTAACCTTACTTTCTTCCAAGCTTGTGAGTAAATTATCTCTATTTTTGGATGAAAGAACTTTTTAATGACCACTCCATAACACGTTGACAAAGAATGAGGCCACTCTTACAGCTTTTTCTCAATGTTATTTTTTTTTATCTATTTGTTTGTTTTTACATATGCATACAAAAGTATATATTCTTTTTTACGTTCTCTTCCATTATAGGTTATTACAAGATATTGCATGTAGTTCCCTGTGCTATACAGTAGGTCTTTGTTGGTTATCTATTTTATATACAGTAGTGTGTATATTTTAATACCAAACTCCTAATTTATCCCTCCCCCCTTTCCCTTTAGTAACCATAAGTTTGTGTTCTATGTCTGTGAGTCTATTTCTGTTTCGTAAATAAGTTCATTTGTATCATTTTTTGAGATTCCACATATAAGCGATATCATAGGATATTTATCTTTCTCTGTCTTGCTTACTTTGCTTAGTGTGATCATCTGTAGGTCCATCCATGTTGCCACTCCATAACACATTGACAAAGAATGGGGCCACACTTACAGCTTGAAAATATATTTATTTCATGGTATATACAGCCAAGAAGTAACTCTTAATTTTCTATTTCTCCTAATTTAACTTCCTGTATTTTTGAAATCCTTACTCAACTTCAAAGGCTCTCTCCTTGGAAGAAAATTATGAACCAAATCTAAGTTATCTGACTAAAATACAGCAAGAAATAATTTGAATTTTTTACAGATGGGTTACAATTTGATTATTTCCCTCATGTTCAGCAAACCTTGGCCGTTTGACCATAATCAGATATAGACTTTCTATCTGAATCAAATGAAATCGAACAACCAAAAAAACCTCTTTAGTTTAGTTATCTTTCAATCAGTTTTTGAATATGATGTTTTTAGATTCTGTGTCTTTATGGTAGAGGCATTTAGATGTACTTTCTTAAAAACACATGTGTGGTTTTTATTCTTCTCTTAATAGTCATGCTTGTACTATTTAATATTAGAGCTGGAATTAATTTTCTTCTATACCTTTCAACTTAAAGTCTTATTTTTGGGAACAAAGACTTTCTATTTCTGGTCATTTGTGGGGTCTCCTTTTGAATTTCAAGAGTTAAACACTGTTTGAAATTCACTTAAAAATTTTTTTTCTCAGTCAAATCTAGATGTCTCCAGATTTTGATGTGATATAAAAGATTGAAATACCACATGTGTAATTTTGATTACTTTATATTGTTTCCAGTGATTTGTTAAGTAGAATTAATAAATTGAAAAGTTTTGTAGGAGTTCATAAAAAACCACTCAGAGTAAAGCCTCTGACACTGGTAACTAAGTTTATCCTGACCAAGTTCTTTCGAAATATTGAGAAGTTCATTTTCAAGGTCAGAATCCCACGTATATGGTACTCTCAGACATTGACTTCTGTTGGATTTTATGTCAGAGTTAGCACATTAGCAACACTCCATCTAGCGTGGAGGAAAGAAGATTCTCTGCATTAATTAGGACTTTTTTGCAAGTGACAGAAAAATACCTCTAACTAACTTAGACAATGAAGGGGGTTTATTGGTTCATGGAATTAAAAGTCTCAAAATAGATAGCCTTCAGACAAGGTTTGAACACACACTTCAGTGTCTTCAAGAAGGATAACATCTCTGGTTCTCCAGGGTACCTTACCATCCTTCATTCTGCCCAGCAGCTCCAATGGCAAAATGACGGCAGCATTCTAAGACCTCACATTTTCATATCATACCGTATTGGCATAGCTTCACAAGCCTTGGGATTTACCATCTCTCTCTTTTTTTTTTTTTTTTTTTTTTTTTGGCGGTACGTGGGCCTCTCACTGTTGTGGCCTCTCCCGTTGCGGAGCACAGGCTCCGGACGCGCAGGCTCAGCGGCCACTGCTCACGGGCCCAGCCACTCCGCGGCACGTGGGATCTTCCCGGACCGGGGCACAGAACCCGTGTCCCCTGCATCAGCAGGCGGTCTCTCAACCACTGCGCCACCAGGGAAGCCCAGGATTTACCATCTCTTTGACCAAAATTGTTTAACTTGCCCACCCCTGCACCAATCTCTGTAGCCAAGAGAATGGAAGACATCCATAATCTTAAATTAATCAGCCACCACCCGCTGACGGATCCATTGGGCAGGGGTGAAATTCCTGCTATACCGTGCTGGCAGGAAATTGGGATCATGGATATAGAAGAGGCAACCATCAGGTACCCATGACACTCTTCCTCTCCATGCTCTTTTCTTTCCCATTGCCTTTTAGTAGGAGACACATGAATGTAGGAAAAGCTACCCAAGGTGTCGGCAGCTTATCTGACTGCTTTCAAATGGGTGTCCTCCAGTCATCTGCTTATCTGACTGCTTTCAGATGGGTGTCCTCCTGTCATCTCTTTCCACAAGCAAAAGAAAATGTTCGTACTCCTTCTTGTTGATGTAATTTATTCAGCCATCAGTTCATTATTTTCTTCATTCATTTGCTTATTCAATATATATTTATGTGTCAGGTGTTGTGTTTTTCTTTCCATCTCTTCTTTTAGGACTGAGTGAAGGTGCTAGGCTTGGTTGAAGGAGTTAAACCCAGGTAAAGCCAGCATACTCAGTGGTGATTAGAGCAGAGGGGACAATGTTTGAGCCATCTTCTTTCCTAATACGCAGGCCTCCAAGAGCTTAGCTTCATGAGTTTATAACCCCACTCCCACTCTTACCTAAAAATGCCTGGAGATTTCAAGGATTGTTAATTAACTACTCAAAGATAATCCTTGGAAAACTCCTATTTTCAAACAAGTATCTTTTAATGGTATTTTAAAATTCTCTTCTTAGATAACAGAGGCAATCACTGCCATTTATTGAACGCCTTGAGGCAGTACTTATTCATTTTACTTACATTATTTTATTAAATCTTTACAACAAACCTCCAAGGTAGGAATTATAATTTTACCCACAAAAAAATGAAGACAGAGAGAGGCCAGGTAAATTTCTCAAGGTGGAGAGTGACAGAACCAGGATGTAAAACTGGATCTGTCCATGGCCAAAGCCAGTATTTCTTCCATGGGCTTCTCTCCCCCATAGGTACACCGCACCCTGTTAGTAAACATCAAGTCTTATGTTCATTATTAGGTCACCCTCAACCTCAACTATCATATCAGTGAGTATTCAGCTCAATTCAGTAAGTCATTCTGAAACTGATATCTGGACCTGCATTTTGCAGAACTCAGGTTTCCAGACTCCCAACCCAGAGTTCTTTTCTGGATCCCACAAAGGAGATGACACAGACCCCTCTTAAGCTTACACTCTAGTCGGAGAACAAGACTTACAGAAGACAACTTCACCTTGGTTGTCAAAGCAAATTGTACAAATACAGCAGAACATCAAATGGAATGCCATCAACAGTAAGAACTACAGGAGGAACCCCGAGTGCACTCTGTTTCTGTGATCTCTTTTACTTTTCACAATTGTTGGGAGAAATCATCTTTCACCTTGCCTTATTGCTCCACATGGAGGAAATCCCATCAGAATGACATGCCTGCATTAGAATAGAGTTATCTGACTGGTGGATAGCCAGGATCCTACAGACAATGGTGCAAGTTCCTTGATTGGGTAAAATTAACCTATTTAAAATCTGCAAGGCTACAACCACTGGAGATTCATCCTCTTCCCTCTCTGCCAGACCAGTACAAGGCCATGACTCCAGATAAGTTCATCTGCTCAGGTGGCTGGCGCCATACTTCAGATGATGGTGTGGGCACAGATGATTCACCAGCCCTGCCCTTTTGGCCACAGGCTTAAATCCATGTTCTCCAATCTGCTGCCACTTTCGTCTCTATCTTTCTCCTATGTCTTATTTTTCAGTTGCTCCAGAATTCCACAGGGGAAGAAAGAGGTGTTATTATTTCCTGATCGCTTAAAACTCCCCAAATATAAAGCACCCACTTTCTTCTTCATTTAAAACCCAGCAACAATCGTGGCTTATTCCTGAGTCAGAGGAAGTCAACATAAACCTTCTTTATTAATACTATTTTAGTTTGCATTATAAATGCTCAGCAATGATTTGCCAAGAGCTACCTTTTAAAAACAAGTGGCTGCTTTTCCTCGGGCTCATGGCTGTTTATTTGGCTGTAGTAGGGGTCTGTGGTGGCCTATATAACAGCCCCCCGCCCCTCTGATCTCAGCCATGGCAGAGGTGGAGTGTTCCTTGTGAGCTCAGACCATCCCACCTCAGGCAGATGCCCTGTATTGCTCCTTTTTCAACTCAGAGCCCTCTCCCAAGCTAGGAGACTCCTCACCCAACCTGCAAGCAGAGCCTGGAATTGTGGAGAGTCAGTGTTTGCAGGGGCAACCCTCAGGCAATGAAGGAGAGGAGTCCGTGAGTGAATAAATGCTCCAGATGCCTGTCGTTTGCGTGGACAATTCTGGGAGGGATTGGGAACACTTCTCAGGAGGTCCCAGTGGAACTGAACACCTTTTTCCCAGAGAAGTGATGGATTATACACCCTTTCATTAGCATTTCCTCTTTCCTCTCTCTGCTCTCTCACTCCTGCTTTCAGGGATTACCTGTCAATTAAACCACCTGCAGTCAAATTCTGGCTCTGCCTTTGGGAAGACCCAACACGAAGCAATGACATGAAGTAAAGACAAAAGAGGATATAATCTGTCCAGGAGGAGCAGGCTCCTCCTCCCTTGTGGTAGATGATCCCCCCCAACCTACCCAACACACAAAACACACACCGCCCCGTGTGTGTACATACACACTCAGGAATAGGTGTGCACACACACTCACCGAGACACACACAGAGACACACGGACACACACAGTGACACAAACACATACACAGACACATATACACACAGAGACACACACAAACACAGACACACAGAAACATACCCAGACGTACACACAGAGCAGGCCCCGGTCATTGTCTCAGGTCAGGTTTTGTGTCACTACCTAAGGGTAAGAAAAGGGATCATCTCACCATCAAAACCATGCCTCTGAATGCTGGCCTTCCTTCGCAGCCTGGGCTTCTCTAGCTATCTTCTTAATTTGTCTTGTTCACTACAACCAAGCAACTTGTTCGAGTGCAAGACAACATCTTACAACACTGAGAAAATGTCAAGGTCTTAGTTGAGCTGAATTACAATACAGTTTCAAGTTCCTGTGATGGCTTACCCTTACTTGGAACAGGTAATATATATATATATATATATATATATATATATATATACACACACATATATAAGATATATATATAGTTGCTATCTTTTGCCCATTTTAGCCAATAGGCCTTTTCTTTTAGATCCTGACTACTAAGTTTTTCCTAGACCACCTTTGTTCTTTTGTTTGGGTTATTGCTATCGAGTTCCCCTTGGGGTTTTTGGAGGAACACAGTTTTCTTTCTACTTGGGTTCCAGGACTATTCCTTGAGGTACAGGATAAAACAATTACTTTGGAAGCAGCTTCCCACACAGTCTTTCCTGCTGTCTCACTGTAGTTGCAGCCTAGAATCCTATTCCTTTTGTATCCCCATAGATGGTTTTTTCTCTTAGAGTTTCCATATTTGGGGTCCTGTGACAGGATGGGGTCCCCAGAAGCATACACTGAAATTACCATACAATACCTTTTGAAGGGAATGTTCACAAGATCAACAGCTGGGGTAGGAGTAAGGCACGGCAGCAAAACTGGACTGAGGGAGAAGATGAGGTGCAGCACAGGTGCAACAAGGCCTTATCCCACAAAGAGTCCTGAAACTAGGAAGCCTCTTTGGGGTCCTTCTGAGTTGCGGCGAAAAGCTGGCCTTCAAGATATGGAAGCAACCTAAGGGTTCATCAAGAGATGAACAGATACAGAAGATGTGGCATATATATATACACACAGTGCAATACTACTCAGCCCCACAATAGAATGAAATTTTGCCATTTGCAACAACATGGATGGATTTGGAGGGTATCATGCTTAGTGAAATAAGTCAGACAGAGAAAGACAACTACTGTATGTTATCACTTATTTGTAGAATCTAAAAAATAAAACAAACTACTTAATACAACAAAAAAGAAACAGACACAGATATAGAGAACAAATTCATAGTTATCGGTGGGGAGAAGGAAGCGGGGAAGGGCAAGATAGGGGTAGAGGATTAAGAGATACAAAGTACTATGTATAAATAAACTAGGACATATTGTACAGCACAGGAAATATAGCCATGTTTTATAACTTTAAATGGAGTATAACCTTTAAAATTGTGATTCACTATGCTGTTCACCTGAAACTAATATAATATTGTAAATCAACTATATCTCAATTAAAAAACAAAAAAGCTGGCCTCGATTACCTCCTTGGGGACCAGTCCTTGGATGCTGGCTGCTCAGGGAAGAGGTAGTGACCTTGGGCGTGGAAGGGTGACTCAGACCACGCAATTCCTAAAGAGAACTGACAGCTGTGGGCTGTTGGCTGCCAACATTCCCAGCAGCTGAAGAAATAGATCCTTCAGCACCAAAGGAATGGGGTAGGGATCTGGGAAGCACAGCGCAACATCCACAATTCCTCAACCCTTCTCTCCTTATTCCTTCACGAGTCATCCCTCATCCTCTAAGTCCCTGACACTCAGCTCTGTCTAGAAACCTTCTGGGTGAAAATCAAAGATCTAGCAATGTCTTAAAAAACAACAACAAAAAGCCCTATAAAAATTGTGGCACAAGGTAGTCCAATTTCTTACAAAGGAAAAATTGAAACATCAAATATTTTTTTATTTTTGTAAATGAAGGGTTATGTTTCAAAATATATTTCTGAAAACTAAGACCTTTTCCAGATACACTAAACTTTGTGAATTCTGTAGGAAATGGAACCTTTGTTTTAAAAATAAACGTTGAAGCAATTTAAAAATAAAGAAGACCTTCCTTTTGAAATGATACTAAAAGTTAAGCAAGCCCATGAGCACTATGAACCAAACTTCCTAAGAGTTTAACATTTGAAAAGATTGCAATAACAGATGTCCTAGAGTATGTGGTAGGATTCTTCAGTAGTTTAGGGAATACGGAGCAGACGTCTGGTTAGAAATTTACACGTTTTTTTCCTGAATTTAAAATACATTCCAAGGTCCTTCAGACATTATAAAATCACGTGCAAGCCCATTTGGAGGTACGAACAACTCAATATTAAGTCACTGTTACGACCTGAGTTGTATACTCCCCCAACCCCCCAAAATAAGATATATTGAAATGCTAATCCCCAGTACCTTAGAATGCAACTTTATTTGGAGATAGGATCTTTACGGAGGTAATCAAGTTAAAACGAGGTAATTAGGGTGGCCCCTAATCAGATAATTGGTGTCCTCATAAAATGCGGATCTTTGGACACAGAGACAAGACACATGTAGAGGGAAGACAATGTGAAGACACAGGAAGAAAGCCATCTGCAAGCCAAGGAACGCCTGAGGCACTCAGAAGCCAAGAGAGAGGACACAGAACAGATTGTCCCTCGCAGCCTTCAGAGGGAACCAGCCCAGCAGACACCGTGATCTCAGGCTTTGATCTCAGACTTCAAGCCGTCAGAACCGAGACAATGAATTTCTATTGTTTAAGCCTCTCGATGGTGGTACTTATTACTGTAGCCCCAGGAAGCCTGGGCTTCTGACAGCACGTTCTTCATTCAGATCACACTATCGTCCATGAAGGCAGCAGAAGTTAGGGGGACTTGATCTCTGTTCAATCATTCGGGCAAGTTACTTAATTTTCTGAGCCTATTTTCTCATACGTAAAATAAGAACATTAATAATACCGACTATATTCTTTTGAGTATTAAGCAAGCTAAAATAGATAAAACCCTTCTTTTCTAGGGGCATATAAATTCAAGAGAACCACATACAGCCTATTGACCATCTTCCAACAAATGTTTATAAGTCTAGTGGTGAGTAGTCTGACCCTTGTAATTTTTATGCCCCTTAGAGATTCAAGTTCAGCATCACGTCCTCTGTCCATTAGTGCCCATTGTTAATATTGCTGTTAACTCTTCCTATTAATTTTCAATGATCAAAGCCATAAAATCTCCTGGAACAATGAATTATCTGTATGTACTGAGGAAGTCATAAACCAGAAAGACAACCTTAGAGCAAGCACCCAGCCTTTCTTGACATGCCATTGTGAATCAGTCTGGGGACACCATAGACTAATTAGCACTGTGAGTCATGGTCAAGGAGTCACCCAGCCAGAGACCAGCTTCCAGTCTTATTTTAGGCAGAAATGTACACGGGGCTGGGTCTTAGATCCCCCCAACCAGGGATTGAACCTGCGGCCCCTGCAGTAGGACTGCAGAGTTTTAACCACTGGACCGCCAGGAAAGTCCCTCCATACATTTTTTAACCAGATAATCACCCTTAGTTTGTATGGCACAGACTCTTTCAAATAATACCCCAATATTACAAACCTACATATAGATGATCTTTGGACTATTGTTTAGATTTGACTATCTGAATTATTTTCTTGCATTGCTAGAGATAAGTAAATGTTGATTAAATCACAAGATACCATTTCACACCTATTAGGATGGCTATAATACAAAAAAATATGGGAAATAGCAAGTGTTGGTGAGGATATGGAGATATTGGAACCCTTGTGCATTGCTGGTAGACATGTACAGGTGCAGTGCTGTGGAAAGCAGTTTGGTAGTTTCTCAAAAGAGTTTAACATAGAATTGCTGTATGACCCAATAATTCCACTCCTAAGTATTTTCCCAAAAGAATTGAAAGCAGGGACTCAGACAGATACCTGTGCACCAATCTTCACTGCAGCATCATTCACAACAGCCAAAGGGATGGAAACAACCCAAGTGTACATCAACAGATGAGTGGGTAACAAAATGCCGTATAGGCATACAATGGAATATTTGTAAAAAGGAATGAAGTTCTTAATTATTAGAGAAATGCAGATCAAAACTACAATGACGTATCACCTCACACGAGTTAGAATGGGCATCATCAGAAAATCTACAAACAACAAATGCTGGAGAGGGTGTGGAGAAAAGGGAACCCTCTTGCACTGTTGGTGGGAATGTAAATTGATACAGCCACTATGGAGAACAGTATGGAGGTTCCTTTAAAAACTAAAAATAGAATTACCATATGACCCAGCAATCCCACTACTGGGCATATACCCAGAGAAAACCATAATTCAAAAAGACACATGCACCCCAATGTTCATTGCAGCACTATTTACAATAGCCAGGACATGGAAGCAACCTAAATGTCCATCAACAGGCAAATGGATAAAGAAGTTGTGGTACATATATACAATGGAATATTACTCAGCCATAAAAAAGGAACAAAATTGGGTCATTTGTAGAGACCTGGATGGATCTAGAGACTGTCATACAGAGTGAAGTAAGTCAGAAAGAGAAAAACAAATATCATGTATTAATGCGTATATGTGGAACCTAGAAAAATGGTACAGATGAACCAGTTTTCAGGGTAGAAATTGAGACACAGATGTAGAGAACAAATGTATGGACACCAAGGGTGGAAAGTGTCATGGGGGAGGAAGGTGGTGGTGTGATGAATTGGGAGATTGGGATTGACATATATACACTAATATGTATAAAATGGATAACTAATAAGAACCTGCTGTATAAAAAAATAAAATAATATTCAAAAATTCAAAAAAAAAAGAAATGAAGTTCAGATACATGTTACAACATGGATAAACCTTGAAAAAGTTATAGTAAGTGAAATAAACCAGACATAAAAGGAAAAATATGTGACTCCATTTACATGAAATATCGAGAATAGGCAAATTCATAGGCTCAAAAAGTAGATTAGAGGTTACCAGGGGCAGGGGCTGGGAGATAAAGGGAGTTAATTGCTTAATGGGTACCAGGGTTTCTATCTGGAGTGACAGTGTTAATAGATAGTGGTGATGGTTGCACAACACTGTACATGTAATTAATGTCACTGAATTATACACTTAAAAATAGCAAATCTTATGTTGTGTACGTTATATTTTACTACAATAAAATAAAATGAAAGAAAGGTCGATTACATAACCATTCTATTCTTTTCATGTGAAACCAGGGGCTCTATACACATTGATGATCCTATTTCATCCTCACACAATGTTATGAGGCAAGGATCACTGTCTCCATCTGACAACTAAGAAAACTAAGGCTCAGAGAGGGGCTTGTGGCCAAATAGCTACTACCTGAAGAGCTGGGACTGCACTGAAGTCTGAGGGCTTCCTCAGCGCTAAGTAGATGATACATAAATTTTTCTACTTATGATCTATCAAGAGGTCCAAACATAAATATCCATTCCTTCTTTACAGTATCAGATCCAGGTTAGTAGTGGAGACCGTCCCTTTGGGCCCCATAAAGAAGCACTTCCTGCCTCTGAAGGGAAATTGAGCAGTTTTCTCAAATCCAGTTGATTATTTGTAAAGATAAGGTTTGCCTTGAAAGCGTCACTGGAATCTTTTATGTATTTGTGATCTCAGTTGTCTGGAAGACAGCCAAGGACCCAGAAATGAGGAAAAATCACCTACTAACAACCTACAGGAGAGCAGAAATGAAGGAAATTATGTTCAGCTGGCTATTATGTTGAGGCTGCAGCCTTTTTGCCTATTTTTGCAAAGCCTTCTCTTACCCCAGCTTCCAATCTGCAGCTTTAGCAGAGGAGAGCTGGAGTGGGGAGGGGAAAGAGACAGTTTTTCCAAAGAGAATTAAAGGGGCTTTCCTGGTGGTCCAGCAGTTAAGACTCTGTGCTCCCAATGCAGGAGGCCCGGGTTCCATCCCTGGTCAGGGAACTAGATCCCACATGCCGTAACTAAAAATCCTGTGTGCTGCGACGAAGATCCCAAGTGCCCCAACTAAGACCCGGTGCAGGCAAATAAGTAAATAAATATTAAAAAAAAAAAGAAGAAGAAAAGAGGATTGCAAACGACTCTGGAGAAGAGAATCTCCCCTTCCCGGTGAGGTGGACATCATCACTGCTCCCTCCATGTCTGGTCCTTTCATCTTTGCCTCCTTCTTGACTCCTCTTTATCTACTGGAATTTTAGGTGTTGGTGGTGCTCAGGATTCTGTTCTTGCAACTTCTCTTTTCATATTATACCCTCACCTTGAATGACCCATACACACACATGGCTTCAGCTACACCTGGTCCCTGATGATATCTGCTTCAGCCCTGTTGGCTCTCCTGAAATTGGGACCCTTGTATCCATTACACATCTCCAACTGGATGTTCCTAACCGTATTTATACACTTCCTCTGAAACCTCAGTTTCTGTTGGAATGACAGCATGAAGCAACCAGTCACCCAAACCAGAAGCCAGGGAACCCTTCCAGACTCTCTCCTCTCTCTTCTTTTACTTCACACTCCTCAGTTTTTCCGTCTTATCAACTCTATCTCCTATATATAGTTAATCCAATCCCTCTTTTCCACCCCACAGTGTTTGTTTGTTTTTTAAAATTAATTAATTATTTATTTATTTTTATCTTTTTGGCTGTGTTGGGTCTTCATTTCTGTGCGAGGGCTTTCTCTAGTTGCGGCGAGCCAGGGCCACTCTTCATCGCGGTGCGCGGGCCTCTCACTATCGCGGCCTCTCTTGTTGCGGAGCACAGGCTCCAGACGCGCAGGCTCAGTAGTTGTGGCTCACGGGCCTAGTTGCTCCACAGCGTGTGGGATCTTCCCAGACCAGGGCTCCAACCCGTGTCCCCTGCATTGGCAGGCGGATTCTCAACCACTGCGCCACGAGGGAAGCACTCACAGTGTTTTGTTTTGTTTTTTTAATGTCTTTATTGGAGTATAATTGCTTTACAATGTTGTCTTAGTTTCTGCTGTATAACAAAGTGAATCAGCTATATGTATACATATATCCCCATATCCCCTCCCTCTTGCGTCTCCCCCGCACCCTCCCTATCCCACTCCTCTAGGTGGTCACAAAGCACCGAGCTGATCTCCCTGTGCTATGCGGCTGCTGCCCACTACCTATTTTACATTTGGTAGTGTATATATGTCAATGCTACCCTCTCACTTCGTCCCAGCTTCCCCTTCCCTGTCCCTGTGTCCTCAAGTCCATTCTCTACTTCTGCGTCTTTATTGCTCTCCTGCCCCTAGTTTCATCAGAACAACTTTTTTTTTTTTTTAAGATTCTATATATACATGTGTTAACATACGGTATTTGTTTTTCTCTTTCTGACTTACTTCACTCTGTATGACAGACTGTAGGTCCATCCACTTCACTACAAATAACTCATTTTCATTTCTTTTTATCGTTGAGTAATATTCCATTGTATATATGTGCCACATCTTCTTTATCTATTTATCTGTCAAAGGACACTTAGGTTGCTTCCATGTCCTGGCTATTGTAAATAGTGCTGCAATGAACATTGTGGTACGTGACTGTTTTTGAATTATGGTTTTCTCAGGGTATATGCCCAGTAGTGGGATGCTGTATCGTATGGTAGTTCTATTTTTAGTGGTTTTTTTTTCTTTTTTTTTTTTTTTTGCGTTACGCGGGCCTCTCACTGTTGTGGCCTCTCCCGTTGCGGAGCACAGGCTTCGGACGCGCAGGCTCAGCGGCCATGGCTCACGGGCCCAGCCGCCCCGCGGCATGTGGGATCCTCCCGGACCGGGGCACGAACCTGTGTCCCCTGCATCGGCAGGCGGACTCTCAACAACTGCGCCACCAGGGAAGCCCTATTTATTTATTTATTTATTTATTTATTTATTTTTTGCGGTACGTGGGCCTCTCACTGTCATGGCCTCTCCCGCTGCGGATCACAGGCTCCAGACGCGCAGGCTCAGCGGCCATGGCTCACGGGCCCAGCCGCCCCGCGGCATGTGGGATCCTCCCGGACCGGGGCACGAACCTGTGTCCCCTGCATCGGCAGGCGGACCCCCAACCACTGCGCCACCAGGGAAGCCCCCAGCCCTATTTTTAGTTTCTTAAGGAACCTCCATACTGTTCTCCATAGTGGCTGAATCAATTTACATTCCCACCAACAGTGCAAGAGGGTTCCCTTTTCTCCATACCCTCTCCAGCATTTATTGTTTCTAGATTTTTTGATGATGGCCATTCTGACTGGTGTGAGGTGATACCTCACTGTAGTTTTGATTTGCATTTCTCTAATGATTAGTGATGTTGAGCATCCTTTCATGTGTTTGTTGGCAATCTGTATATCTTCTTTGGAGAAATGTCTATTTAGGTCTTCTGCCAGAAAATATCTTTTCTGATATTGAGCTGCATGAGCTGCTTGTATATTTTGGAGATTAATCCTTGGTCAGCTGTTTCATTTGCAAATATTTTCTCCCATTCTGAGGGTTGTCTTTTCATCTTGTTTATGGTTTCCTTTGCTGTGCAAAAGCTTTTGAGTTTCATTAGGTCCCATTTGTTTACTTTTGTTTTTATTTCCATTTCTCTAGGAGGTGGGTCAAAAAGGATCTTGCTGTGATTTATGTCGTGGAGTGTTCTGCCTATGTTTTCCTCTAAGACTTTGATAGTTTCTGGCCTTACATTTAGGTCTTTAATACATTTTGAGTTTATTTTTGTGTATGGAGTTAGGGAGTGTTCTAATTTCGTTCTTTCACATGTGGCTGTCCAGTTTTCCCAGCACCACTTATTGAAGGGCTGTCTTTTCTCCATTGTATATTCTTGCCTCCTTTATCAAAGATAAGGTGACCATATGTGCGTGGGTTTATCTCTGGGCTTTCTATCCTGTTCCATTGATCTGTATTTCTGTTTTTGTGCCTTGATTACTGTAGCTTTGTAGTATGGTCTGAAGTTAGGGAGCCTGATTCCTCCAGCTCCATTTTTCGTTCTCAAGATTGCTTTGGGGATTCGGGTTTTTTTGTGTTTCCATACCAATTGCGCAGTTTTTTTGTTCTAGTTCTGTGAAAAATGCCATTGGTAGTTTGATAAGGATTGCACTGAATCTGTAGATTCCTTCGGGTAGTATAGTCATTTTCACAATGTTGATTCTCCAGTCCAAGCACATGGTATATCTCTCCATCTGTTTGTATCATCTTTAATTTCTTTCATCAGTGTCTTATAGTTTTCTGCATACAGGTCTTTTGTCGCCTTAGGTAGGCTTATTCCTAGGTATTTTATTCTTTTTGTTGCAATGGTAAATGGGAGTGTTTCTTTAATCTCTCTTTCAGATTTTTCTTCATTAGCGTATAGGAATGCAAGAGATTTCTGGGCATTAATTTTGTATCCTGCAACTTTACCAAATTCATTGATTAGCTCTAGTAGTTTTCTGGTAGCATCTTTAGGATTCTCTATGTATAGTATCATGTCATCTGCAAAACAATGACAGCTTTACTTCTTCGTTTCCAATTTGGATTCCTTTTATTTCTTTTTCTTCTCTGATTGCTGTGGCTAAAACTTCCAAAACTATGTTGAATAGTAGTGGTGAGAGTGGGCATCCCTGTCTTCTTCCTGATTTTAGAGAAAATGGTTTCAGTTTCTCACCATTGAGAATGATGTTGGCTGTGGGTTTGTCATATATGGCCTTATTATGTTGAGGTAACTTCTCTCTATGCCTACTTTCTGGAGAGTTTTTTTTTTTTAATCATAAATGGGTGTTGAATTTTGTTGAAAGCTTTTTCTGCATCTATTGAGATGATCATGTGGTTTTTCTCCTTCAGTTTGTTAATATGGTGTATCACATTGATTGATTTGTGTATATTGAAGAATCCTTGCATTCCTGGGATAAACCCCATTTGCTCATAGTGTATGATCCTTTGAATGTGTGGTTTGATTCTGTTTGCTAGTGTTTTGTTGAGGATTTTTGCATCTATGTTCATCAGTGATATTGGCCTGTAGTTTTCTTTTTTTGTGACATCTTTGTCTGGTTTTGGTATCAGGGTGATGTCGACCTCGTAGAATGAGTTTGGGAGTGTTCCTCCCTCTGCTATATTTTGGAAGAGTTTGAGAAGGATAGGTGTTAGCTCTTCTCTAAATGTTTGATAGAATTTGCCTGTGAAGCCATCTGGTCCTGGGTTTTTGTTTGTTGGAAGATTTTTAATCACAGTGTCAATTTCAGTGCTTGTGATTGGTCTGTTTATATTTTCTATTTCTTCCTGGTTCAGTCTCGGAAGTTTGTGCATTTCTAAGAATTTGTCCATTTCTTCCAGATTGTCCATTTTATTGGCATAGAGTTGCTTGTAGCAATCTCTCATGATCCTGTGTATTTCTGCAGTGTCAGTTGTTACGTCTCCTTTTTCATTTCTAATTTTATTGATTTGAGTCCTCTCCCTCTTTTTCTTGATGAGTCTGGCTAATGGTTTATCAATTTTGTTTATCTTCTCAAAGAACCAGCTTTTAGTTTTATTGATCTTTGCTATTGTTTCATTCATTTCTTTTTCATATATTTCTGATCTGATCTTTATGATTTCTCTCTTTCTCTTAAATTTTTTGTTGTTGTTGTTATTCTTTCTCTAATTGCTTTAGGTGTAAGTTGAGGTTGTTTATTCGAGATGTCTCCTGTTTCTTAAGGTAGGATTGTATTGCTATAAACTTCCCTCTTAGAACTGCTTTTGTTGCATCCCATAGGTTTTGGGTCATCATGTTTTCATTCTCATTCTTTTGTAGGTATTTTTTCATTTCCTCTTTGATTTCTTCAGTGATCTCTTGGTTATTTAGTAATGTATTGTTTAGCCTCCATGTGTTTGTATTTTTTAACAGTTTTTTTCCTCTTGTTTTTGGATGGAATGTCCTATAAATATCAATTAAGTCCATCTTGTTTAATGTGTCATTGAAGCTTGTGTTTCCTTATTTATTTTCATTTTGGATCACCTGTCCATTGGTGAAACCGGGGTGTTAACGTCCCCTATTATGATTGTGTTACTGTTGATTTCCCCTTTTACAGCTGTTAGCATTTGCCTTATGTACTGTGGTGCTCCTATTTGGGTGCATAAATATTTACAATTGTTATATCTTCTTCTTGGATTGATCCCTTGATCATTATGTAGTGTCCTTCTTTGTCTCTTGTAATAGTCTTTATTTTAAAGTCTATTTTATCTGATATGAGAATTGCTACTCCAGCTTTCTTTTGATTTCCATTTGCATGGAATTTTTTTTTTCCATCCCTTCACTTTCAGTCTGTATGTGTCCCTAGGTCTGCTATGGGTTTCTTGTAGACAGCCTATATATGGGTCTTGATTTTGTATCCATTCAGTCAGTCTATGTCTTTTGGTTGGAGCATTTAATCCATTTACATTTAAGGTAATTATCGACATGTATGTTCCTATTACCATTTCTTAATTGTTTTGGGTTTGTTTTTGTATGTCTTTTCCTTGTCTTGTGTTTCCCACTTAGAGAAGTTCCTTTAGCATTTGTTGTAAAGTTGGTTTTGTGGTGCTGAATTCTCTTAGCTTTTACTTGTCTGTAAAGATTTTAATTTTTCCATAGAATCTGAATGAGAACCGTGCTGGGTAGAGTAATCTTGGTTGTAGTTGTTTCTCTTTCATCACTTTAAATATGTCCTGCCACTCCTTTCTGGCTTACAGAGTTTCTGCTGGAAGATCAGCAGTTAATCTTGTGGGGATTCCCTTGTATGTTATTTGTTGCTTTTCCTTTGCTACTTTTATTTTATTTTTTATTTATTTATTTTTTGAAAATAATAAATGTATTTATTTTTGGCTGTGTTGGGTCTTCGTTGATGCATGCGGGCTTTTCTCTAGTTGCGGTGAGCGGGGGCCACTCTTTTTGGCGGTGCGCAGGCTTCTCATTGCGGTGGCTTCTCTTGTTGTGGAGCATGGGATCTAGGCACGAGGGCTTCAGTAGTTGTGGCATGTTGGCTCAGTAGTTGTGGCTCACGGGCCCTAGAGCGCAGGCTCAGTAGTTGTGGTGCACGGGTTTAGTTGCTCCGTGGCATGTGGGATCTCCCAGACCAGGGCTTGAACCCGTGTCCCCTGCATTCGCTGGCAGATTCTCAACCACTGCGCCACCAGGGAAGCCCTCCCTTGCTGCTTTTAATATTTTTTCTTGGTGTTTAATTTTTGATAGTTTGATTTATATGTGTCTTGGTGTGTTTCTCCTTGGATTTATCCTGTATGAGACTCTCTGTGCTTCCCAGACTTGGTTGACTGTTTCCTTTCTCACGTTTGGGAAGTTTTCAACTATAATCTCTTCAAATATTTTCTCAGTCCCTTTCTTTTTCTCTTCTTCTTCTGGGATCCCTATAATTCGAATGTTGGTGCATTTAATGTTGTCCCGGAGGTCTCTGAGACTGTCCTCAATTCTTTTTATTCTTTTTTCTTTATTCTGCTCTGTGGTAGTTATTTCCACTATTTTATCTTCCAGGTCACTTATCTGTTCTTCTGTCTCAGTTATTCTGCTATTGATTCCTTCTAGAGAATTTTTATTTTCATTTATTGTGTTGTTCATCATTGTTTGTTTGCTCTTTAGTTCTTCTAGGTCCTTGTTAAACGTTTCTTGTATTTTCTCCATGCTATTTCCAAGATTTAGGATCATCTTTACTATCATTACTCTGAATTCTTTTTCAGGTTGACTGCCTGTTTCCTCTTCATTTGTTAGGTCTGGTGGGTTTTTACCTTGGTCCTTCATCTGCTGTGTATTTCTCTGTCTTCTCATTTTGCTTAACTTACTGTGTTTGGGGTCTCCTTTTCACAGGCTGCAGGTTTGTAGTTCCCATTGTTTTATTGTGTCTGCCCCCAGTGGGTAAGTTTGGTTCAGTGGGTTATGTAGACTCCCTGGTGGAGGGGACTGGTGACTGTGTTTTGGTGGGTGGGGCTGGATCTTGTCTTTCTGGTGGGCAGAGCTGTGTCCAGTGGTGTGCTTTATGTTGTCTGTGAAATTAGTATGATTTTAGGCAGCCTCTCTGCTAATGGGTGGGGTTTTGTTCCTGTCTTCCTAGTTGTTTGGCATGGGGCGTCCAGCCCTTGGAGCTTGCTGGCCGTTGGGTGGAGCTGCATCTTAGCATTGAGACAGAGATCTCTAGGAGAGCTCTAGCTGATTGATATTACATGGAGCTGGGTGGTCTCTGGTGGTCCAATGTCCTTAACTCGGCTCTTCCACTTCAGGGGCTCAGGCTTGACACCAGGCTACAGCACCAAGACCCTGTCAGCCACACAGCCAGGTATGTAGGGATTTTCTTGCCTTTTGGGAAGTCTGAGGTCTTCTGCTAGTGTTCAGTAGGTATTCTGTAGGAGCTGTTCCACATGTAGATGTATTTTTGATGTATTTGTGGGGAAGAAGGTGATCTCCACATCTTACTCCTCTGCCATCTTGAAGGTCCCCTCCACCCCACAGTGTTTTGCTTAATTCCTCCTGTCAACACCTGCCAGGACCATCCTGTATTTGACTCCCTACCTCCCGTCTCATTCCTCTGCAATCTGCCCTCCAGGGAGTGATTAAACAAACAAAGAAAACCATAGTTGGTCATATTTTTCTTCTGCCTAAAAGCTTTCAATGGCTAATGCTTGCTTGCAAAATAAATTTCAAACATCCAGACTTGGCATGCCCGACAAGTTCATTCATGTTCCTTACAGCCTTGTCTCAGGCCACTTTCCTATACACTCCCCGAGCTGTAGTTCACCTGGCCTACTTGTAATTCCAAAAATGTGCCATGGTTCACCTTGCCTTTGTGCTCAGGTATATACTGTTTTCTCCACCTAGAACATCCATCCACTCCCTCGTCCTCCACCCCTCTGCATAACCCTTATGTGTTCTTAGGGACTTAGCTAGACTGTCATCTTCTCTTAGAAGCATGTCCTGACTGCCCTGAGCTGACTTGGAGTCTTCTCTCTTATAGTCTTCCCTTATCAGCCTGTCTCAATATTGATTTTCTCATATGGTACCCTTACCAGGCTAATTATCGTAGGCAGGATCTGGGTCCAGCACGTGTGTGATACATAGGAGGGATAAAAGGTATGTTGAATGAATGCTCCCTGCCTGGAAAATTATTCCTTCTCAGCCCAAGTCATAGGGGGTTGAGAGATAACTCCTCCCAGCATTGACAGTAATGCTCTGAGGGCTCCCTGAGACTCCAGGAGAGAAAAGACCAGTTGCTTGAGACCTGAAAGTCAGAGCCTGTTAGACAGACATTAGAGACATAAAAAGAACAGTAATGATAATTAAACTGGATTATTCGGTGTGGCTACTTGTCAGGGAAACTGGTAGACATCTCTTGTTGGTGACTTTTGGCAATGCTTTCCCTTTCTTTTGCTTTTTTGAATATTTAAGACACGGTTATTTCCATAGCTTCATTTCCCACCGTAATACATTGCTTCTCCACTTAATATATGAATTTTGTATATTTACTGCCTTACTTTGCTCAACTATATAACTATACTTCAGACTGTAGACCTCAGTAGAACCTTAAAAATCTAAACACAAATTCTACCTCTAACCGCCAAGACTTTGGGGATTAAAATAACTGATAGATCATCATTTTTTATTTACATCAGTTCAGTTTATACATGTTTAACTTATTCTAATGACTGTTTCCAATGTGAAAACCAAGTTTAATATAACTTGATCACCTTGTTTCAAACACAGCTGTTCACATACCATACTCCAGCTCCACCCATGTAAGTAAATCCTGTATCAGAGATAAAAGCTACTTAGCATAAATTCAGTGAAGTTGAGCCTTTCATAAACAGCATGAAAATATGGGTTGAAGAAAATTTTCCAGGATGCTACTCTAAGTAGCTTTTTTTCTGCCGTATTAACACAGTAAAATAAAATATTAAATTTATTTAAAATATAGATATGAGATTATTCCATTCTGTCCAAACCTATTAAATACCTTCCAAAAGTTTTGTAATTCAGTCCTAGAAATTCTTGGAGTTGAGAGCACTTCCTGTTCAGAAATGTTACCTCTATAAAAGCTCCCAGGAAATTTCAGAAAAATATAATCTTCTAATTTAAAAGTTGATCGATTTGCCAAATGATGCAGCCAGGTTTGCTTCTCTAAAAGCTTCTGGTAAGGTCGGATGTGCATGACAGACTCTAGCTATATCTTCACAGGGTGCTCCACATTCCAATGCAAGAGCAGCTTCATTTATCATTTCACCAGCACCTGGTCCTAGAATATGTGCTCCCAATACTCTGTTTGTTGATTTCTAGCCAAGTATCTTCACCATGCCATCTGTGTCAGTGTTTGTCTTAGCTTTGCTGTTAGCAGCAAATGGGAATTTCCCAACTTTGTACTCAATACCCTCTTCTTTCAACTGCTCTTCTGATTTGCCAACCCAAGCAACTTCAGGGTGTGCGTAAATCACCAATAGTACACATTTGTAGTCAATGTGCACAGCACCACCAGCCATTCCTTCAACACAGATAATGCCTTCATCCTCTGCTTTGTGAGCCAGCATTGGACCAGCAACCACATCGCCAATTGCATAGATATTTGGAATTTTAGTTTGGAATCTGGTATTTACTGGAATTCTACCTCTAGGATCCAGCTCAGTTCCAAGCTCCTCTAGTCCCAAATTCTTAGTAAAGCGTCGTCGGCCAATGCAAACCAGGAGTACATCACAAGTGATAACTTCAGCTTTACCACGAGAAGCAGCTTCAATAGAAACATCAATTTTTCCATCTGACTTCGTAGCACCAGTAACTTTGGTATTCAATTTAAAGAGAGAGATGGAGATCTCTGGCAGAGCTGTGGCTATAAGAATGTTCTTTGTATCAATAACTTGACTGCTGCCATCGTCTTTTGTAGCGGTGACCTGATTTTTCCCAGTTATCTTTCCATATCCATTTACATGAGCAACTTATTCTGTTTGAACAAGTGGGCAATTCCACCTGTTAAAGCTTTTACTGCACTACTCTTCTGCTCCATCATCTTCTCTAAATTCAAGCGAACTTCAGACATTTCAATTCTTCTAGATGCAAAATCTTTTCCATGGGCCATATGGTAATAATGAGAGTTATTCAATAAAGCCTTAGAAGGAATACAACAAACTTTCAAGCATGTTCCACCGAGTGTTTCATTTTTCTCAACGCAGACTGCCTTGAAGCCTAACTGGGCAGCTTTAATAGCAGCAACATATCCTCCAGGACCAGAACCTATCACTGTTACATCAGCATCAATTGGTTGATCTGCATAAGTTCTCAGTGGCACTGCAGAAACTCCTTGCAGACCATGGGATGTTCGATTGAAATGGCCTCTCTTAGCCAAGGAACAGTACACACGACTCCAGCTCTGCATCTTGCCGCTGGACTTTCCTTTCCGCCAAAGCTCTCACCTCCGCTAAGCGTCTCTGCCGCCTCGCCAAGGTCTCCTCCCGTTCTTTTAATAAAAGTACCTTGGTACCACCTCCTCCACCAACCCAATCCCTGCGTTATAGGTGGGGCTGATCCCAGGCTCCCACGCCATTTGTCGGCACGTGACTTGGGCCTGTCCAGTCAGAACATCTCATTCCCTTTCCCCGAGCAATTGGTTCAGAGATAGGTGCATGACCCGAGCCAGACCAATGACACTAAACACAGGACTTTCTCTGGAGCTAAATAGAGACCGATTTTTTTTTGTTTGTTTGGTGGAAATATAAGGTAGATGTGTAAGCCTGCAGTGACTGGTTGCCAGCTTGGGCTCCATATGGGAAAAGACTTGAGAATGAAGGAAGAGTTGAGAGGCAGAAAACCAAATTGCTGCTGCTGCTGTTTGAGTGACCAATCCAACTTTGCATTAAGCCAGTTTTGTTTTGTTCTTCTGGTTACATGATAAAATAATTTCCCCTTTTTGAGTAAGGTGATTCAATTTGGGTCTCTGTCGCTTGCAACCAAAAGATGTTTATTAGTACTGAAATCAGGGTAGTCAGCAAATCTAGAGAGAAAATGTGATTACAGACGACTCTGGCTCTGTGGTCATGGGAGAAGGATGTGTTTCCTTTCATCCAAGTCATTTTACCCAGTGACCCTCTAGGCACGTAACGGAGGAAAGAGTACCCTGGAGGGAGTGGTGGGTCTCCAACTATGGCCCAACTAGACGGGGTACATCTTTTCCCCCTTTCATTTGTATTTGTCAAAAAAAATGTTTTTCAAATTTTATTTTGTTTTATATTTAATTACTAAGCAAACATGAATACATTTTTCTTATAGAAATTAGAATATTTTAGAAAATGCAGAATGTCTTCAGACTTTTACTTGGCCACTCCCCTCCAGAGGCTACCCTGTATTTGGCTTATATCCTTTAAACCATATAACTCAGTACAGACACACATAAGAACATAGAATTTTCTTTGGCACGGTGGCTATGTGGGAATGGTGGCTGTGATTGTGTAGGTTCTGCTCACAAATGCAGTAAGAGTGAAGTTGTGTTAAAAATTCCCACCTACAGAAAACACCTCCCTCTAATTGTCATCCAACCCCAGGAATATCTGAAACTGTCCCCTCCTGTAAATCCCTTTTATGTATTTAAGAAGCTTTTCTGAAAGATTCTTTTTAATCTGCTATTAAAAATTATTCTGGAAAGAAGAGAATGAGTTAAACTATATTTTTTGTCATTTTTTCTCACTCATTTTGTAAAAATTACACATGAACACATGCTTAATGTAAAAGATTAAAAATATAAAATAAATGGAAAGTGGAATAAGAGGGAAAATCTGCCCTTATCTCATGATCTCACCTCACCATTCCCCTCCCCCCTCAATACATTGTGTATTTTTCTGGTCCTTCTCTGCATTTTCATTTTATACACATAGAGCAGCAATGTATTTTAGAAAACTTTTCTGTGTCAGTGTTTTAAGATTAAAAGGTTAAGTTATAAAAAACAGAGAATATGCCTTTAGGTAATGAGACACAGGATGGACAAGCTTTGATGGGGGGGAGGCAGGAAATCTAGTACAATAAGCCTGTATAGGGAGGTTGGGCTGCTGGGGTGTTGAGAGTTTGTATGGGACGAAGCACTTAGTGAGGCCGTTTCAAAAGTAAACCTGACCGACTGCCCAATTTTTCCATCCTTGCTTCTCAAATCTTGGGACTGGGAGGTTGGTTGTATTTCTGGCAATAATCGGACTTTAATTTTTTCTATTCTTTTTTTTTAAAATTTGTTTATTTTATTTATTTATTTTTGGTTGTGTTGGGTCTTCGTTGCTGCGTGCAGGCTTTCTCTAGTTGTGGCGAGCGGGGGCTACCGTTCTTTGCAGTACGCGGGCTTCTCATTGTGGTGGCTTTTCTTGTGGTGGAGCATGGGCTCTAGGTGTGTGGACTTCAGTAGTTGTGGCACGTGGGCTCAGTAGTTGTGGCTCACGGGCTTAGTTGCTCTGTGGCATGTGGGATCTTCCCGGACCAGGGCTTGAACCCGTGTCCTCTGCATTGGCAGGCAGATTCTCAACCACTGCGCCACCAGGGAAGTCCAATTTTTTCTATTCTTACTTGCTACTTAAAGCTCAATATTTTTTTAAAAACATAATATCTATCCTTTCCTTTTTCAGGTAAATCAAGCCGATTATCCTTTTTTTTCTTTTTTATGTACCAATTTCAAGTATGGCTAACTTGAGATGGATGGTCTTTGACGAATGATTCTTGTTTTGTTTTGTTTTTTAAATGGTAGAATTTCCTCTTCCTCATCCTCTCCTTCCTCTTTCTTCATTAGTCTTCCTTCTCTTCCAGTATTCAACATGTATTTTTTTTTAGGGGGTAGGGGATGAATTTTCTTTATTTCCATTTCGGACTCTCATTCAATCCAGGCTCAGTGTTATCTAACATGCTAACTATTTTTACACTGAGGCTTAGAGAATGCTGACCATACTTGCAAAATATTTTAGCATATAGACATTTGGTGTGATATAAACATACCCCCAGGATGACTGACACTACTGCCCTCTTCCCTGGGAAACAATGTAATGCCGTGGGGAAAATCATGGGCTGGGAGTTAGACAGGCCTGGGTGTGTGTCCAGGTGCTGCCCACGCTTGTTTCAGGATCTCCAGGAGGTACCTGACAAAGTCTCAGTGTTTTCTTCCATGAAACAGGAAAATGCTTCACTGGGGTAGTTCCTTTATTAAATAAAATAATATGTGCAAACCACTGATTCAATACACAAGTGCTATTTTTCCACCCTAACATTTTGACTTAGAGAATAGTCCAACAGAAATTTCACACCATCCATTCAGTCTACCAGGACAGGGGAGGAGAGAGTGATACAAGCAGAAGGTCTGTCTAAAAGGAAACACTGTATTATATTTCTCTTTTATTCACTCAGAAACCTGAGCTTGCTGACCTAGTGCAGGGAGAAAAGGAAGCACTAGAAATACGATTCCTGCTTCACAGACAAGGGATGATAGAACATATGGTAAATGATTCTGTTTGTTTACTAAAGACATAACCACAATTTCATAATATTCACAATTTCATAATACCTTCCTGAGCTTCAGTGAATTTCACTTTGAAATCCTTCTTTCATTTTCCTCTTTGTATACCAGGAAGTGTGTGCTGTGAATAAGTCCAAACTAGCTTAAGCTAACACACACACACACACACACACACACACACACACACACACACGTATTGACTTATTTTCCTAGAAAGAATGGGGGTGGGTTCAAGCACTATTAGATTTGGGGTTTCTATCCACCGGCTCTTTCCTGAGCTGTATTGGTCTGCTTGCTGGCTTCTAAGAGAGAGTTGATCTGGACTCAGCAAACTTTAGGCTTAGATCATCCTAACTCAGCTTCCTTCTTAGGATACAGATATAAAATGCCAGGGATAGACTCCTATTGTGTCTTCCTGGATCATGTGACTGCCCTTGACCCAGTACCCAGTGACTGGGTGGGGGGATAGGATGTTCTGATTGGCAGGTTGGGTCCTGTACTTCTGTGGCCAGAGTGGATAAGGTTTGGTGACCAGTAGTTCTGCCAGGAACACACAGAATGGAGAGGGGCCCTTTCCCAAAGTCACAGTTTGGTTTTCCCCAGTTCTAATTAAAGCGGTTTGTACCCAGGCGTGATAAATCAGGTACTCACTTGACCTTTAGTTAATGCTTTGACACTTCCACAATTTATACTAGTTTGAGAAATATGCTCTTAAGAAAGGTATGACCGTATAATGGATACTAGAGTGGTATAGTTTCTAGGTAGAAACTACCTAGAAAGTATATAAAACAGATAACATGTAAAACATATAAAAGGTTTTTTGTTTGTGTATGAATCCTAGAAGTGTTCACAAGATCATTAGAAATCCGGCATACATAAAAATAAACTAGCAAGATGCAAGTAAACAATATCCCCCAGTATTTTATTTTTAATTGGCTGTTAGGCTGTTATGGCATGGCCTTACTTCATTAAAAAGTTCTAGACTAAAAACTGTGCTTACCAAGATCAATACAAATGATAAATGTTTTCAAGAGCTGAAGGAGCAACAGAGAAAAACCAAAATGACTTCTCTGTTTTGACTTTGACCATAATTCTAAATTCTGTCCACCTGTTGCTTCCACCTTTAAGAGAGTGAAAAGAGGAAAAGAAAGGATGGAAAACTGGAGGGGAGAGAAGGAAGAGAGTGGAGAGGAGGGTATTCCAGATTAATTTTTACCTTCTCAAAAGTGGGATAGTGAAATGAAAAAACACAGGTCCTGGTGCAGATGTTATTGTGTTTTGCACACCAGCTTGCTCTCCCCTCGTCTGAAGCATGTTTACTCAAAGCCCTTCCTCACTCTAAGCCTACATGCTGCCTAACATTGCTGACCACACTCTCAGCTCTGGGGATGGGCCATGACTAACTTGAGCCAGAATGTTTTATCTCCCAACACGTAAGGGCTGTTTTAGAGGTAGCGATGGCAATTAATCCAATCATGGCCAATGCGATGCAAGATGATGTTCCCAGGATTTCTGAAAAATATAGTCATTCTTTCTGGGCTTGATTTGCTGATTTGAGGAAGAGTTGCTTAGGGCTGGGGTAGCCGTGGAGGATGAAGTCAACCCATGAAGGAAGACAGTTCCGGAGAGGCAGGAAAACTGAGGAGCCTGCCGACACATGAGTCTGGAGGAAGCTGCACCAGAAGCCAACTCTACCTGTAGAATTTCAATGATATGACTGAATAAATGCTGTTCTTCGTGTAAATTAGTTTGAGTTGGGTTTCCGTTCCATTGAAAATGAAAATGATCCTAATTGGTTTTCTTGGAAGTGCATGAATATAATTCTTCTTTATGTCTCTTCCCCCACTGGGTCCAGCATGATGCTTTTGCATACAGTAGGTGCTCACTGAATGAATGCAGTGGAAGCCTCTCTGGGTTGGAAGTTAAGACCTGATCGTCTAATCCTAGTGTATGTAATAAAAAAAAAGTGTGACTAAGCATACATCACCCACCTGTTTGTATCCCATGTTCCATTTGAGATGTGAAGGGATTGGACCAGTTCCCATACAGTTGGCCCTCAGTATCCGTGGGTTTCACTTCTGTGGATTCAACCAATCTCGGACACTGAGGGCTGACTGTATTCATTATACTACGTCATTTTATATAAGGCACTTGAGTATCCTTGGATTTTGGTGTCCACAGGGGCTGCTGGAACCAATCCCCGCAGATATTGAGGGATGACTGTATTCTAGGCTGATATTATGCCACTTCTTTCTAACGTGGCATTACTGATAGTTTACATCCTGGGTCTGTCTTGATTTTGTTTGGTCAGTACTTTTGCTGTGCTGGTTAAATATTTTAAATCTCTCTCCACTCAAACGTATTAAGTCAACAAACATTTATTGAGTGTCTGCTACCTGTCAGGCACTGTATTGGGCACTGGGTTACAGTGGAGAGTGAAATGACATGGTCTGTTGTTTTCATGCATCTTATGGTCCAGTGCTGTGCCAATGAAACAGGGAGGAAGGAGGCAGGGCACAACCTTTAAAAGAATGACGTAGCCATAGGACATGACAAAAACTGGTTAGAACCAACTAGGTCCAAGATGGCAGAAGATTTGACTTCCACTAGACCTCGAGCCTCATCATATGCTCATTGTAACATATTAGCATCTAAATGACACACCCACCAGCACAGTGACAGTTCTGAGGCTAACCATAAAAGGACAAAAAGTGGGAGGTAGCCCAATTCCTGGAAATCCCCACCCCTTCCCCTGGAAGAGTTGGAGTAACCCTCCCACTTATTAGCCTATGAAATTACCCAGCCCGTAAAAATTAACCATGCCATATTTCGGGGCCTCTCACCTCTGAGATGGCCTACACTCTGTGGAGTGTGTTTCTCTCTAAATCTACTTCTTACCTATCACTTTGTCTCTCACTGAATTCTTTCTGCCATGAGACATTAAGAACCTGAGCTTCCTTAAGTCCTGAGACCAGGTGTGTGATGTCAGTTAAAAGACCATAGGTTCGGGCTTCCCTGGTGGCGCAGTGCTTGAGAGTCCGCCTGCCGATGCAGGAGACGCGGGTTCGTGCCCCGTTTCGGGAAGATCCCACATGCCGCGGAGCGGCTGGGCCCGTGAGCCATGGCCACTGAGCCTGCGCGTCCGGAGCCTGTGCTCCGCAAATGGGAGAGGCCACAACAGTGAGAGGCCCGCATAACGCAAGAAAAAAAAAAAAAAAAAAAAAAAAGACCATAGGTTCAAGTCCTAGTCTGAGTTATGTGGTTTCACCAACTGCAGTAGCTGCCAACCATAGGTGGCTATCCAGCACTTGAAAGGTGGTTAGTCCAAATTGAGATGTACTGTAAGTACAAAATAAACACCAGATTAGAAAGAGTAACCCCAAAGAATATCTGATTATTTTTTATATTGATTACAAGTTGAAATGATAATATTTGAGATAGATTAAGTTACATAAAGTATACTACTAAAATTAATTTGGCTTGTTTTCTTTGTACTTTTTAATGTAGTTACCAGAAGATTTTAAATTACATATGTGTTTCCAATTACATCCTCAGTGGATGGTGCTAGTCTAGAGCAGGAGACTCGTGATTCTCAAATTTTATGGTTTTCTATGAATCCTCGGAAAATCTTGTTAAAATGCAGATGTGGTTCAAGTAGGTCTGGGGTGGGGCCTGAGATTCTGCATTTTTTACAAGCAACTAGGTGACACTGATGCTGCCTTCCATGAAGCACACTTTGAGTAGACTAGATTTGAAGACTTACAAAATGGTAAATTAAATGTGGATCGAAATATATGATTGAGGAAAAAATATATAGGAATGAACTGGCTGCAGAAAGAATGACTATTAAGGTAAACTAAATATCACAGAAGCAAGAACTGAAATAAATGTAGTGTGAGGACAGTTTCTCAGTCAAACTTTTAAAAAATAGTTTGATGTCTTGTGAGAGATTTAAATGTGCTGCAAATACCATCACTGGTATATGTACGCCTCTACACTTAAACAGGAGTGTACCGTACTCAGCAAATGTGTATTGAGCTCACTTGGTGCAGGTATTATATCCATCAGCACATTGGGTAGACCTTATGGAATAAAAAGATGAAGATGTGGTTCTTCTTCTCAAACAGCTCATCATGGGGTTTGAGAAAGAGATAAACACAACTGACCTAATACAGCACAAGAAGCACTAAGCTCACGGTAGTGCAATGTGGTGTTTTTGTTTCCTTTAACCTTTCTACCAGTAACACGTTCTGATTTTCCTGTGGGACATCTACACCCACCTCCCAACACTTTCCCTCATGCTTCTGAGATGTGGATTGCTGACCTCCATCCTTGGATCCCAGGCTGGTGCAGGTGAGTCAGGTTTGGACAGACAGAGTATACCATTGTGGGCATAAATTGAGCAAAAGGAGAGACATAATGCCTCAAGAGGAAATGAAATTTCTGGGAGGAAAGTTGGAATTTCCAGTGGGAGAGGAGTTTGCCATAACCTCCAGCCATCTCGATGCCCTGGGGGTGGGGAAGCCAGGATGAAGCAAACACTGTCACCAAGGAAGTAGATCTGAGGAATGGAGAAAGTCAAAACTACTCTTTCTGATCCTTTTGAGCTCTGTATCAAGCTGTCCCTGAAGGCCAATGTACACCCTTTAATTTGTAAAAGCCATTAAACTCCAATTGCTTAAGCAAGTTTAATTTGCATTTTCTATTGCTTGTATCCCAAGGAGACCTAACTGATAAAACAATAGCATGAACAACGCAGAGAGAATGGGACAAGTAATTTTGCTTGGGATCTTCCCAGAGCACTTGACATTGAGTTAAGTGCCTTAAATGACAAAGCAAGATATAATGGACATTTGGGTGATAGGACTGTGTTCCTTGTTATAATATTTATGGATTCTGCAAACTGGGCAGGATTTCTAAAAATGCCAGGTCAAGTCCGTGTGATACAAGGATATATTTCTAGTTTCTGGGAGAGGCTCTCTAGAGTCACAAAATTATTTTCCTGCCAAAAATATCAGCCAGTTCCTCACTAGGGCTTAAATGTCACCTCTCAGAATTGTCTCCCCTGACCTCCCTATCCAAAATTGTCTTTGTTCCTCTTTTCTCCTAGTTATCCTGTTTAAATGTCCGAAGAGCACCTCCAACTCTGGAACTATCTTTTTACTTATTTATTATAATGATCTTAGGGCATAAGCTTCTTGAAGGTCAGGACCATTTCTGTCTCAATAAGTGCTATATTTGTGACATCTTGCACAGTACCTGTCCTCTGGTGGCACTTAAATATCTGTTGAATTAATGTTCAGTTAAGTAGAGCATTGAATCCAGGTTTGGTTTCCAAATACTTTATAATGATGGAGAGAAATTATAGCAGGTCCAGAAAAAAGAAGCAAAAAGGATGCGGGGAGTGAGAAGTAAGTTCAGTAAGGAATGCTAAAAGGAATTAAGACCGTTCCCAAGAAGAGAAGTCTTAGGGGTTATTTACTTATTTCACAATTATAGGAAGGCTGTTTATCAGAAAAATATAGAACAGTTTGTAGTGCCAAAAACTCTCCATTGCCTTTTACATCCTTCTTTCTTTCTTTTTTTTTTAAAGCTTATGACTTTCTTAAGGGTTTTTTTTAAAAAACATTATTTTATTTACTTATTTTTGGCTGTGTTGGGTCTTCGTTGCTGTGCGAGGGCTTCCTCTAGATGCGGTGAGTGGGGTCTACTCTTCACTGTGGTGCGCGGACTTCTCATTGTGGAGGCTTCCCTTGTTGCAAAGCACGGTCTCTAGGTGCGTGGGCTCCAGTAGTTGTGGCACGCGGGCTCTAGAGCTCAGGCTCAGTAGTTGTGGCACATGGGCTTAGTTGCTCCGTGGCATGTGAGATCTTCCCAGACCAGGGCTTTAACCAATGTCCTCTGCATTGGCAGGCAGATTCTTAACCACTGCACCACCAGGGAAGCCCCTATCTTTTTTTTTTTTAACTCTTTTCCAAATGACCTATCTTCTATCCCTTTAGTCATTTTTATTATTCTTCTCCTTTCTTCGTCATCTGGAGGACAAAATAGAATACCTAAACTTTAACAAGGGCCTGACAAGTGTAAAACATATTGAAAGAATCTATTCCAAGTCCTTACCTGTCAGAATTCCATTAAAATAGCCTAAAATTAATTGGCTTTTTAAAGTAACCACACATACTTTTTCATTCCCGGTTCATTTTGATTAATGATAACTTCCAATTAAGGCAGTGAACATTAATTAGCTACGCATACTTATGTGTCTAAAAGTCTCTTCAAATCCATTGTTGGGCTTGTTTGCTGTTTTATGTATTAGTCTCTGACTACTTAGCTTTTTATATTATTTTTATTAAACTTCTGTAATTTATCAATTCATATAACTCTCCTGTCCATTTTATATCTGTAAAAAAACTCTGAATTCAGGCAGTTATATTAAACACTCCAGAATAGTTGGTTTTTATTATTTTTCAAAGATGTACTGGGGGCTTCCCTGGTGGCGCAGTGGTTGAGAGTCCGCCTGCCGATGCAGGGGACACGGGTTCGTGCCCCGGTCCGGGAAGATCCCACGTGCCGCGGAGCGGTTGGGCCCGTGAGCTATGGCCGCTGGGCCTGCGCTTCCGGAGCCTGCGCTCCGCAACGGGAGAGGCCACAACAGTGAGAGGCAAAAAAAAAAAAAAAAAAAAAAAAAAAAAAAGATGTACTGGAACAGAGACTCAGTATATTTGATTAAAAAGAGATAACCTAGAGTATCAGTTAGAATTAATTTTGGCTGCATGTACCTAAGAATGCAAAATAATAGCGGCTAGACCGTGCAGAGGTGTTTATTCCACGTAAAAGGAGTATGGAACAAGGTAGTCCAAGGCTAGAACAACAACTCCATGAAATCATCAGGGACCCAAGATGCTTCTCTCTTTCTGCTCTGCTATTCTCAGTGTGTGGCTTCTTCATATGTGACCATATTCACGGTCCATATTTGAGAACCATATTCAAGGTCCACATTCAAGGTCATAAAATAGCTGCTAGATTAATGACATGGTGAGTTAGTAGACAAGATAGGTATAAATATTGTTACCCTTGTTGCTTATCCAATACCCTTCTAATAACAGTCTGTTTTGGCGGTACTTTAACTGATGTAGAAATTATTTTGAAACCTATATTAATTACCAAAAATGTCCTACGTACTACTCACAGCATGTAAAATACCAAGCTCTCTGACAGTGAGAATCACTGACATAAAAAAAAAAAAAAAAAAAAAAAAAAAAAGATAGTCTAGCCTGGAAAAGAAAAGGTAAAAGTGGAATTTAAAGTATTTCATTAATATGAAGGGTTACTAAAAGGAGGCGGGTCTGTTCTTAATCACTAAAGTGGAACAAAATTAAACTACCTTAAATCGAAGAAAGAACACATTGCTAGAGTGTTTATGGAATCCAGTGTCACTGAAAGACATTGAGTTTGAGAATCTCAATCCCTAGAGATCTTTAGTGGATGAGAGGGTGTCCCACTGTAATGTCTCACCCCATGATCAACATGTGCATCCCTCCTGAAGTTGATACCTGTGTTGCAAAGAACTTCCTAGAAGGACCGCAGGATTTGGATATACAAGATCTCTTTGAATTCTCCTGATTCTTTCCTTGAAATTCAGTAATTGGAAAATTTCTTAAAATACATTCCAGTTTCTTTTTTTTTTTAAACAAAAGGATAATGGCAAACACTGTTGAGTGTCCACCTGTAGCAGATTCTGTTGATGCCCTGAATATATCATGTCAGCGTTCACACGTCCAGGATTTGCTGATGGCACCTGTGAATCTCCATCTCAGGGCTTTCTCCCTACCAGAGTGTAAGGCAGTACTTTGTCCCTATTGGGGCTGATACATAACCCAGGCACAGTTCTGCCAATCCTGCCTACTAAGTCTTGCTAGCACTACAACCTGAGGCCCCACAGAGTATCGGCTTTACCTTCATGGAATCTTGCGTAACACTGATCTACAACCAAGAAACTCATTTTCCTGCAGAGTAGCAGCAATGGGCATGTGACCATAGGATCCACGGGTATTACCATATACATGCCGCCTGATAGAACTCTTGAAGGTCTCTTAAAGGCCCAGCTAAGGAGTCAGCTTGTAGATGATGCTCTTTTGGGGTGGGGCCCTGTGCTTCAAAATATGGCATAGGCTTTGAACCAAAGGTCAAATGATGCTCTGTCCCCAGTTGCTAGAACATCCTCTCCCAGCCCTAGTGGATGATCTCTGATTGAGCTAAGCTTATCAGGGTATTATCATTTGCTAGTGATTGGTTTAGGGGAAGTGGGCTGAATACACCTTGGGAAGATGCAGTGCCATAATAAACACATACTGACATGTCGAGAAGCCAATTTTCCCTTCTGGCTTTGGATATAGTATTGTGTAAAGATAACGTTTGGAGCAGTTGCAGCCACTCTGTAACCAGGAGGAGACAGAACATGAAGACTGAGAATGGCAGAGTAAAGAGATAGAAGGAGCTGGGTTCTGATGACACCAATGAGCCCTTTGAAGAAACCCTAGAATTGCCTTCCTCTGGACATTTTAAGTGAGATAACAGATGGTTTTATTGTTTAAGCCACTTCTAGTCAGAGGTGAGTAATTTCCAGTGATACCCACGGTGGACACTCTGAATTGGACTTCCCACATTTATTCCTTCCCCTGGCTGCTTCTGTGTTGATGGTGTCCACCTTCCACTAGAAAGGCCAAAAATGCTGGCATTTCCTGGTTTCTCTTGCAACTAGGAAATGACGTGACCCAATTCTGGCCACTAGGACTTGAGGAGCGGTCAGTTGTTAGCTTTCTGAGAAAGGGTTTCCTCCTTGATAAGAGGCGGCATTTAGGCCCTATTCTTTGGCCAGATGCTGTTGTGTCTTCATGTGACACTTGAAACTGTGGCGTCCATCTGTGACTATCATTGTCTAAGGATAAAGCCAGAGTGAAAGTTGTAAAAGCTGAGGTCCTCAGTGACCTAGCAGAGTCCCTGGACCAATCTTGGACTTGTCCTGCCTCTTGAGTTATCTTTAAGTGAGGTAAATAAATGACATAATTTAAGTTGGTTTTTGTTGGATGTTCTGCTCCTTGAGGCCAGCGCCATCTTAACTCAAAAATATAGTATAGTATGCTACCTCAATCACGGTCTTCCCTTCCCAATCCACCAGAAATGAAAGAACAAAAAGTTTCTGTTAAACTTTTAAACATCAGCTGGTCCTGGTTTTACCTTATAATGATTATGGAAAATGCTAGTAGTATATAGTTTGCTATAGAAGCACCAACTATTTCTATGACCCTTCACATGAGACAGATCATTAGGTATTCATGAAAATTACAAAGATATCGCCTCTCAATAGCCCTGTAATTGGGAGAAATAACAAAACTGTAAAAGGAACTGTTGGATGTTTTCATTCAGTTGGCCATTATAGTTTCTGAATTGAGTTTTTCTAAAAAGAAGGAAAATGCAGCCAAATTCCATAATTCGCTCAAAAGCTCTAAGTAAAAATATACTGAAATCCTGAATAAAAGAAAAGCAACTGTGCATATATTATTTTATTTTAAAAACAGAACATCTTAGAGACTGGAAACATTACATTTCTGTTTACCCTAAGCAAACAAGATGGAATTTAGAATTTTGAGTCCAAGGAGTATTTTCCTTTAAAAATATATATCATACACACACACACACACACACACACACACGTAATACAGAACGAGATAATGAAGATGTTAAGACGTTGCTGGAATTCTACTAGTCTGCTTTATGCTTATTGATGGAAAAAAAGATTCCTCCCTTGTAAATTACTTATTTTGCTAGAGGCTTTTCCTGGTTCTGGAACTACCACTTTTAAGGTATACTTCCCTCAGCATGCAGAATGGTGGCAGTCTTTTCAGATAAATTCTGCATTCCATTTATCTTCAGGATGTTAACCTTTGACAGCACTTCGAAAGATTAGCGAGCAAATTAACCTATTTTTCTAGCAGAAGAGCAGGTTGCCTGAATCAGGTATCCTTTCCTTTAGGTAGTTAAACTGGCCTGGGGCCCAAGGTGGGTGAGATTTCTTTGCTCTCAGCCTCATCACTCCACCCAGCTCAAGTTCAGGCGGCTTCACGGATTTTGAGATTCTCTTGGGAAGTGAGCCCCTGCTTTAGCCTGAAGCTGGCTCATGAACGTCACCTTTCACCTACTTAAAGACAAGTTTTGCATGGCACCGAGGTTTACTATTCAAGTAGCTATTTCTAGCTCCTTCATTACTTCAAAACAAAATAAACCCCTCCAAATGTTTTATTTCCTGTGGTATCAAATCTGACTTAATGTTGTAACTTTGTCCACAGACCAACTAAATAATATGTTGGATTAAAGAAAAAAAAAAAGCTCAATCCCACTGCTGCTTGGGTAATGAAAGCCATCTTTCTTACAGTGTATTGTACTTGTTGGTTTAGTCATTTGTGCTTTGGTTCGTTTGCTTGCAGTAAGGCAGTCTACCTGCACTCTATGTTTTTTTCCTTTTTGTAGTGTCTAAAGTGAAAAATAATGGCAGACTTTAAAATACAGAAACACTTTTAGCTTCATAAAAAGAACGTCCAAAGACAATAATTTGGGGTCAACTTTATCATTTGAAAACAAATATCAATCTGGTATAATTAGTGAGTGCACTGAGGGGAGATGGGTTATTTGCTGGGTTCGGTAAGGCCAAAACAAGAGACAATAAAGAAACATGCTTTGAATTTTTGAGACCCTCTCGCTTCAGACATTTCCAAAAATCATTTTATTTTACAAAATCTGACACATTTGTGCAAGAACGAAACAAGTAATCCAATTAAGAATGAAAATAATAACGCGCATTTTTTTTCCTGACCTATATTAAGATTTATGCATTACAGCAATATCTGCGTTTTCTAGTTCTTTTTTCGGGGGACAAGGCGGTGGTCTTTTACCCCAGGAACTGCCCTCCTGCAGACCCGGCCGGCCCCGCCCCATCTCCGCCCATGTCGCGGCCGCACAGACTGGCTCCCCTCCCCTCCCCCGGCCGCAGTGGTCCAGTCCCTCCCCGCCGACCTGTCCCCGCCCCGCGCCGGCTGCGGCTAGGTCCTGTCCGCCCCGGCTCGGGCGAATGACCCTTAGTAACCCCGCCGCGCCCCCGGCCGCCCGCGCCGCGCTCCCGGCCGGAATTCGATAGGCCCAGCCCCGCACGCGCCACCGCCCGCGGGCCAATGGGCGGCTGCCTCTCTGCATATGCAACGAGCGCCGGCCGGGGGCGCGCGTCCTGGGCGGTTCGGCTCAACAGACGCAGGTCTGCAGGCGCTGGGGCGCCACGCTGCGCTTGTTGCGAGTGCTGGGGTTGAGACGCGGCGGCGCGGCAGCTGACCGCCGCCCTCTCGCAGTGCGAACGCGGAGACTGCGTCAGGGTCCCAAGGAGGCGGCCCGGGGCGTGAATGCTCTGGGGGCACAGCCAGGCCTGCATGGGCCGGAGGAACCGGAGCTCCGGCGTCGCGGTGAGTGCAGCGCCCGTGGTGGGACGGCGGGGCCGTGTTGGCGGCGGGGCCTCCGCGTGCGGCCGGGCTGGGCCCGAGGGCGGCCCGGGCCTGGGGTGGGGACGCGGCCGGCCTGGAGGCCCCGGCTAGCTGGGGTTGTGCTTAGGGCCTCTGTTTCTACTAGACCTGATGAGTCAAATTTTCCCTGGGTAGCGGCGCCGAGGGTGTGCGCGCTGGCGGTGCTGGCTCTGGGGCCGGCCCGCGGCGTGTGTGGGAGGCGCGGCCGTGGGGTCCGGGAAGCGGGTGAGGTGGGGCCTGGGCCGAAGGGCCCACGTGAGCTGGGGGAACCGCAGCCCGGGCGGCCGCGCTATCCGGGGGAGGAAGGCTGCGCGGGGTCTCTCCCGGCGCTTTGGGGGCGGGGTGGCCTGGGGGATTGGCAGCTTTCACTAACCCGGCTGTGACGCCGTCGCTGGGAGGAAACTGAGCCCTGCGGTTTCGGAAACCCACACTGGGGGGGCGGGTGGGTTGCTGCGGGGTGTGAGGAGAAATTGGGGGTGTGAGATGGGTCGACTTTGGTATTTGTTCAGGCCACGACCGGTGGTGATGGGGCGGGGATGAATACTGTTGTTTTGGGGTTGGGAGTTGAAGGTTTATTTACCTTAGGTGCGTTTTAATTATACAGCAGTAGTGGAATGTGTAACACCGAGAGAGTGCTCACTACCAGCAGCCCAGTGGGGTAGGGATGATCCGGCCCGTTTCACAGATGAGGAACCTGAGGCCCAGAGACATAGAACTGGTTTGTCCAGACTGGATTTAGAAAATGTGCTCGAAGCTATTGTGTATATGGCCCTTCAAAAATAGGGTAGAACAACGTCTTTGAAATTAGGTGGACGTTAGAGAATAGGCCTCGTGAAAGTGATTATAGCCGAATAAGGTGACAAACAGCTGACACTTATTGAGCCTTTATAACATTGCAGGCGTTGTGCTAAGAGCTTTCTGTATAGTATCTCTGAAACTGTTAACAACCCACTAGGGTGGCGGTTATTCCCATTTTACAGCTGGAGAAACTGCCGTTTGGATATATTAACTTGCCCCCAGATCACAGCAAGTAAGAGGAGAAGCTGGGATTCAGATCCGCCTGTCTGAAAATCCAGAGCTTTCACATCTAAGCACTATAGTATGCTGCCACTCCTTGGTGGCTGGCTGAATAGTTGTCACCGTGGATTTTTGTTTGAGTGGCCAGGGGAGCTGTAGTTTGATAATAACCTTTTTTGTTTCCGCAGATTAGTTCCGAGAGTTGAAGGGTGCTGCTGAGGTGCTCCTGAAAGTGTATTAGTAGGTTATTACAGGGCGGAGAAGGTGTGACACGGGAGTGTGCTGCACAGACTTTATTCTTTTCTTTTGTGTTCTGGCGTCTTCCCATGCACTTCTCACCCTTAGGAATGAGTAAGGCTTCTTTAGTCACTCTGGCATTTTCCCTTTAGACTTTTCCTGGTTTCTCTCTTTTTCTATAGAAAGAGTTTCTTCTGTAGGATGGCAGTGTTGGGTGTAGAGCAGAGATCCACTGGATGTATGGGTCACCTAGTGTCTTTGGGTCTCAGTTACTGGGTGTGTAAGATGTTTGCGCTGGTTGATTTAAAGCTGAAATATTCTGAGTCATGTCCTTGAAGGAAGGAAGGAAGGAAGGAGGGATGGGAAGGAGCAATCCCTGTCTGGTTTGGGAAGTCAGATCTTAAAGCCCCAACATTTTTCTCATTGCTTATGTGCTCCTCTGCTGTCTGGTTCTGCTTAAATTAACCATTCCTCTTTCAATTAATTGCTAACTTAGAGCCTTTAATTCCTATTCTATGTCAGGCACCATGTAAAGTGCTGAGAATGCAGCAGTGAACAGAACTGATGTGAGCTTTGCCTTTACGGAGGAAACAAACATGAAGCAAATCTCATACAGATAATATATAATTACAGATTCTGATATGTGTAATGTGTAGTGAAGGACAAGCAGTGTGTGAACGAATATTATATAGAGGATTGTGATTTAGATGGAAACCTAGTCTAGGGAGGTTTGTTTGTTTTTCCCCTTAGATGGTGGCTGACCAGTAGTGCTTGTTGACTAGACTGGGTACTATATATATATATTTTTAAACTTTTTATTTTGGGATGATTTGAGATTTACAGAAAAGTTGCAAATATGGAATATTCCTGTATACCATAACCCAGCTCACCTGCTCTTATATTAACGTGTCACATAACCTTGGTTCATTTGTCAAAACAAGAAATTAATATTGATATTATCCTCTTAACTATAGACTTTATTTAGATATCACCAGTTTTTCCACTAATGCCCTTTTTTCCGTTCCAGGATTGAGTCCATGATACCAGCTGGCATTTTGCATTCATGTTATTTTAGCCTTCTCTAATATTAAATACTAATTTTAAAATTTACCTTTTATGAGTTTACTTCTAATAATTTGTAAGAGTGGTACGGAACACTAAGAAAATAAATATACGAATATGTAAAATAAACTGTATTATATGTCATTTTCCAGCGATTCCAGTTTTGTTTAAATTAAGATTGCCCAGTATCAGTACGGTAGAAAGAAAATTGATCAGACTTAAAATTCAGGATCTGGAAAGGGAACATTTTCACTGGGCATCTCTTTTTTCTTTCTTTTTTCTTGCGGTACGCGGGCCTCTCACCGTCGTGGCCTCTCCCGTTGCGGAGCACAGGCTCCGGACGCGCAGGCTCAGCGGCCATGGCTCACGGGCCCAGCCGCTCCGCGGCATGTGGGATCTTCCCGGACCGGGGCACGAACCTGCGTCCCCTGCATCGGCAGGCGGACTCTCAACCACTGCGCCACCAGGGAAACCCTCATTGGCATCTCTTTACCTCTCAAATTCCTTTTATTTAATTTTACTTATTTCTCTTTCTTTTTGACAGATTATATTCCATTATAGGTTATTACAAGATATTGGGTATAATTCCCTGTGTTATGCAGTACATCCTTGTTGCTTATCTGTTTTACGTGTAGTAGTTTGTATGTGTTAATCCCGTACTACTAATTTGTCCCTCCCCTCCTCCTTCTCCCCTTTGGTGACCATGTTTGTTTTCTGTGTCTGTGAGTCTGTTTTGTATATATATTCATTTGTATTATTTTTTAGATTCCACATACAAGTGATATCATATAGTATTTGTCTTTTTCTGTCTGACTTGTTTCACTAAGCTTAATATTCTCTAGGTCCATCCATGTTGCTGCAAATGGCAATATTTCATTCTTTTTTATGGCTGAGTAATATTATAAACACACACGCATATACACATCACATCTTCTTAAGCCAGTCGTCTGTTGATGGGCACTTGTGTTGCTTCCGTGTCTTGGCCATTGTAAATAGTGCTGCTAATATACATGTACCCAAATGTTCATTTTGAATTAGACTTTTCATCCTTTCTGGAGTGGAATTGCTGGATCATATGGTGATTCTATTTTTCGTCTTTTAAAGTACCTGAATACTGTTTCCCATAGTGGCTACACCAAATTACATTCCCACCAACAGTGTAGGAGGGTTCCCTTTTCTCCTTCAGCATTTATTATATGTAGACTTTTGATGGTAGCCATTCTGACAGGTGTGAGGTGATACCTCATTGTGGTTTGTTTGCATTTGTATTTCTTTAATAATTAGTGATGTTGAGGATCTTTTCATGTGCCTGTTAGCCATCTGTATGTCTTCTTTGGAGAAATGTCTGTTTGGGACTTCTGCCCACTTTCTGATTGGGTGGTTTGAGTTTTTTTTGATATTGAGTTGTATGAGCTGTTTGTATAGTTTGAATATTAACTCTGTCACTCGCATCATTTGCAGATATTTCTCTCGTAGGTTGTCTTTTCATTTTGTTTATGATTTCTTTTGCTGTGCAAAACTTAAGTTTGATTAGGTCTCATTTGTTTATTTTTGCTTTTATTTCATTTCCCTTGGGAGACTGATTTAAGAAAATATTGCTACGATTTACGTCAAAGAATGTTTTGCCTATGTTCTCTTCTAGGAGTTTTATGGTGTCGTATTTTATATTCAGATCTTTAAACCATTTGCAGTTTGTTTTTGTATATGGTTTGAGGGAATGTTCAGATTTTGTTGTTTTACATGTAGCTGTCTAGCTTTCCCAACACCACTTTTTGAAGAGACTGTATTTTCTTCTGGGGAGATTTTTGAATTGATATGGTGAGATATTACTAGATGATGATCTTGCATTCTGAGGCTGTAATGTCCATAGAGCAAGAGTTTGAGAACTTTTAAGCAACAATATTCTTTTAATTTCAATGTCTGTTTCTACTCAGAATGTCACTCCAGCTCACATTGCAAGATATGAAAATTAGAGAGGGAATTTTTTCAGGAAGTCATTCTCCCTGCCTTTAGGGTACTTAAAGCTTAAATATTCCTGTAATACTTAAACTTTCCCCTTTCAGATGAACAGTTGGGAAGCAAGAAACTTATGTGAGATTTGGACCTGAGATGGGATTTGGATGTTTTCAGGAAAGCTAGGCCAAAATAAGTTGACAGTTTTTTCTAACTTTAGATAAGTAGTATTATAATTATCAGAAGTATCCGGTGTAGTTTACACTTTACAGAGTGATTTAACTTAAAATTCTCACCTCTTAGGAGACAAATGATGACATGATTTGGGAAATATAAGCCATTAAATGTGCGACTATTTCAGTTGAACATGTATTAAGCCAATACAAATAGTTCATTGCAGTACATTTACTGAGTGCCGTCTGCATGCAAAGTACTGTGCTAGGTGTACAATGTGGAATAAATAAAAAGATGAACTTGTAAAGTCGTTGCTTTCAAGGAGATTTCAATTTAATGAATACTAATACTCAGATTAAAGTTTTTTTCCTTTTTAAAGTACTATCATTTTAGCTTATTTGATCCTCTTAAGAGCCTTATATCATTAGCAGAAATATTGAGAAAATGGGGATTTAGAGGCAAAATTGCCAGACCTGATGATTAATAGTAGTATATGGGTTGGGAGAAGGAGATGTAAGGAGATGTTGAGTGATTACTCGTTTACCATTTTGACGCTGTCAGTGTAGAGATTGCCAGTGGAGAGACTAGAAAGAGAACAGGAAGAGGCCAGGGATGGAGCTGGGTATAGGAGGCTGAGCTTGCAAAGGAAACTGGAGTAGTGGCCAGGGAGGTGAGAGGACCGCCAGAAGCAGGTGTCCCTGCTGCCAAGGGGGAAGCTGTCAATACTGTGGAACGCCCCTGTGAGGAAAATAGTACCATCTGTTGTATTTAGCAACTCGGAGGTCATGGGTGACCTTGGCAGGAGATCCTGATGTGGTGGTAGGGGTAGGATGGGGAGCAGAAGTAAGTAGAAGGTGGGGAAAATGGAGACAGCAAGAATCGGAAACTGCTTCCGCGAGTTTTGATTTTTAGCATATTTAAATGCTGATAGGAGGGTGTCTGTTGAGAGGGGGAGGTCGAATATAGGTGAGAAAAGTGTTACTTGTTTGTGCAAAGTTCGTGAGAAGATGGGAGGGCATGGGATCCAAAGCACGTGAGCCCTGTGCCTTAGCTGGGAGGAGGGACACCTCTTCTGTAGTAACAGAAGATGGGCCTGTAACCACCTGACAGGAGTCAGTACCATATTATGGAGCCCTGAGCAATTTCCAGAAAATTGCCAAGATCTGTTGAATTCCTAAAAATCAGCTCAATTTTTGCTGACTCATGACATAGTCTTTTTAGAAAACCTCACCACAAAGCATTGTGTGAAATTGATTTAACATGTGACTTAATCTTGATTTTTATCCACCTTAATATGGTATATACTTTCATCTGACTTTTGATTATAGTTTATTTCTTTTCTGAAGAAGGGGACAATATAAACATTAAATCTTGTGATTTCTTCCCTACGTGCTATTTTTAGTTTCATAATAGTTTTCGCACTGCTTCTGTTTTCCTGACATTTTAAATGCTTAAATTCTTTTTATTTAAAATCTTAACTGCTGTTTTTACTGAAATATGTTTGCTTCTCATGTTTCCCATTTGGAGGAGTAAAGAATTATTGGATGATTCAGTGGGCTTAATGGACCTGCTAATTTTTATTTTGAACTGAAGATACCTAAGTAACCAATGTTTTGGATAAATTGCCTCCACCTATAGTTCCCTATTTGTTTGTGAAGGTATTACGAGGATATATAGGGGCAATGATTTATTCTCTCATGTATTTCTTTAGTATGTATCTTGCAAGACACTGGGAATTTGAAAATGATTAAGAGATCGTCCCTGGGCTTCTCTGGCGGCGCAGTGGTTAAGAATCCGCCTGCCAGCGCAGGGGACGCAGGTTCGAGCCCTGGTCCGGGAAGATCCCACATGCCGCGGAGCAACTAAGCCCATGCGCCACAATTACTGAGCCTGTGCTGTAGAGCCCACGAGCCACAACAACTGAGCCCACGCACCTAGAACCCGTGCTCCACAACAAAGAGAGCCACCGCAATGAGAAGTCCACTCACCGCAACGAAGAGTAGCCCCGCTTGCTGCAACTAGAGAAAGCCCGCGCAGCAATGAAGAATAAATTAAAAAATTTATTTATAAATAAATAACTTTAAAAAAGAAAAAAAAAGATCATCCCTGCTCTCGAAGAACTCAGGATTCATGAAAGGAAAGTATGAACGTTATATGGTGTAAGGGCAGAAGGTATAAGAATAGATGCATTACTGTATGGTGAAGCTCAGGGCAGGAGCTATACCATAGCTCCTGTCTGGTATAGCTCAGACAGAACAGGGCAGGAAAAAGGGGAGACTTTACGGTGGAGGTGGTAGCCCAGTTTTCTACGACAAACTGGACTTTTTGCTAAGTGAACAAGGAGACGGAATAGAATGTTTCACCTTGAACCTGTACCAGGTGTGTGTGTACACAGATATGTACACATTGGAGGTGGTATAACAATACTAAAGAATGTTGTTAGAAAAATAAAAACCTTATCTTGCTATAAAACGCTTCCCATTTGTTTGCCATGTCATGGTCATCTTTTCTATCCCTTATTTAATTTGGAAAGTAATCACACTTAGATAATATTTTTCTGATACAAAGCCTGGTTTTTCTTTTTCTATACGAATGGTCTTTGGAATAAAGATGATAGCCAATACCTTTACAGTATTTCCTCTGGCCACGTGCTGTTCTGATTTTCTTCTCAATTTTATGAGATAGGTTTTTTTTTTTTTTTATCATTCTTATTTCACACATGAGGAAATTGAGGCACAGGGAGCTTAAGTGACTTGCCCAAGTGTGTGCTGTACCTCATCCCAGGTAGTTAGGTTCCAGAGTCCAAGGCCCAGGCGCTGCACCTCCTCTGGGGTGACAGCTTGGTTTGAAGTTCATATATACCTCTGAAGGCATGATTATACCTGGAAGGGAGCTGTGATGACAGTTTATCTATTTTTATTACACATAACTTACCTCCCCCCTCCCCCAAAATAAAAGCCCTGTTTTTACAGAGGAGAATGTGAGGAGTAACAAACTAAATTGAGAGAATTTAACTAAAATTTTCTTCTTGTACTTGAACATAAATACATCAGGATACATTCTCCTTTAACATTCTTACATAGGAATCATTAACATTGCCCTTTTAGCATTTTTTGGATAAGGAATATAAAGCAATTTTGGGTTCTGTAATCTGCTAATTCCATTTTGTTCCTTTCTTAAGAAAAAAAAAAGAAAGGAGACCTGCTTTCTGTATGTCTGAGAAATATTTCGTAATATTTAATCCAGTTAAAGAAACCCACTACCTTCCCCCAAATCCTCCAGTTAACCACTGATCTGAATTTGGTGTTCGTTATTCATATCCATTGCTCGGCAATTTTACTACATATGGATGTATTCCTAAACAGTGTACAGTATTGTTTTATGTATTTTTAAACTTAATATAGATGGCATTGTATGTTTTCTTATGCAGCATCCTTTTTTTCAGTCAATATCACTTAATCTCTGTGTTTTCATCAGTTGAGTTTCATGACTGTGGGTACACCTCAGTTTAGCTAATTTACTTTAAAATTCTTTTACTTTCATTTTTATTTCTTTTTTTCTTAGTAGATAATTTTGCAGATATATATCTAATATTGTTTCATTTTAAATTCCATAAATGACTGTAGGGATAATTCACATGTGTCCTTCCTTTTGGGAAATTTTTATAAATCTACTTTTGATTTAGCCAATTCTGTATTTGAGTGCTTGTTTAAGAATTTTCCTCTAAAATGTGCCTTTTTCCATTGTAATTTTGGTGGGTAGGGACATGGACTTGGAGTTAAGTTTTCTTGGAATTGAATTCTGGCTTATTAGTTGTGTGATCTTGGGCAGCTTATTTAACCTCTCTGTGCCTCAATTTCTTCTATAAAAAACAGATAATAAGAAAATCTATATATTGTTGTCAGGATTTATATGAGATAAGTTCCTGGCACATAGTCAGCACTCAGTAAATATTAACTATTTTAAATTTATTTTTAGAATATACAGTATTTTCTGAGTTCATCCACTCACTTTTTGTTATTGCCTTACATTTTGAAGCAGTGTTATCATCCTCACATAGACAAATACACTTCAAGGAAATGTCTAACGTATTGTAACCTCTGGTTAATGGAGATTGGGAAGAGATATTGTAAATAGTAAACTGTAAACTGAGGGACATTAAGTAGATTTTGTTATATTTTAACGTCAGTAGTTTAGGATTTACCTTGTGCTTTAGTTTTCTGGAAGTGTATATAAAGCACCTTGAAAGTAGGTTGACATGGTGTACTTCTCAGTTGGGTAACTTAAGAATCTCCTTATTAGTTTTAAACATCTTTTGAATATGACCTCGATAATGGTTCAGGTAGCATTTCTAAATATACTGTTTTAGGTCATCAACTTTGTGTTCAGTGGCGAAGGAATCATTGCCATATATGTGGGTAAAACTTGCTGTGTAAATTTGATCTGATTCCTTAACCTTTCTCAGCCTTCCATTTCAATTTCTGTAACATAAAGATGTTCTTACTTTGAAGGGCTATCACGAGGATTGAGGGAGATGACAGATAGTAGTTTAGGGTACACGGTTGACCCGTATGTTAGTTGTTAGTTATTTCTCTGCCTCCCTCTGTCTTCTCTTTTTTTCCTGTTTTCTTTCTTCTCTATTCTTCCTTTTTTTCTCTTTCCTCCTTTCTCTGTCCTTTCATTGATATATAAAAATCTGCACATATTTAATGTATACAATTTGAGTTTGGACATGCATACACCTGTGCAGCCATCACCACAGTCAAGGTAATAGACATATTGATCACCTCCAAAAGTTTCCTTGTGCCTCTTTGTTTCTTGTTTTTGTTGCATTTTGATCTTTTCTGTCCTTCAGAAGCAGTTTTTTGGTAAGAAGTAACGAGGTATTCTGAGTCCAGCATGTGACCAAACCCATCATAGAAGTAAAAAGCATACATCACTTAAAGGGGACTAAGGGGACTAATTCCTTAAGGATGAGAGTGTTCAAGCTGTCTGAAGATACATAAAGGATGTGGTTAATGTTTAGTGAGCAGTACAGAGGTCAGAGAGGTCATATTGGCCAGGGTAGCCAAGGGTCAGCTGAGCAAGATTGGATTTGAAAAAACAGTTTAGTTTGAGGTAGAGGAACTCAAATGGGGGTGTCCAGGGCAGTTGGGGAAGAGCAAGGTTGACAAATAAAATTGAGGCATCACCTGTTCTGGGGGACTAGAGAAGCTGTGAGGATAAGTCACATCCCTGTGGAGAAACAAAAACACCAGAGATTTGGAGGACAAAGGCAATTAAAGACCTTGCCTAAGACTCATTTATTTATTGATTCCTTCCGCTCAGGAAGTACAGTTGACCCCTGAACAACATGGGTTTGAACTGTGCGGGTCCACTTAGTTGTGGATTCCCCCCCCCCCCCCCCCCCCTGCCACTCTCACCCAACTTTGGCACATGTGTGCCCACCGACCACCACTAAATGTGTACTACAGCACTACACAGTCCAAAGTTGGTTGAATCCCTGGATGTGGAACTGTGGGTATAGAGGCCTGACTATAAAATTATATCCGGATTTTTGAACCCCGTGTTCAAGGGTCAGCTGTAATTGTTGAATGAATGGAAGGTAGTAGGAATAGGAAGGGACACTGGGCAGCCAGCAAGTGAAGAGAACCATGTGGGCTCTGAGTTGTTACAGGAGGAGCATTTAGGGTCTGGCCGGAGTTGTTTCTAACCCTACTGCTTGACTGTCAGTGTGGCACTGCTCATGCCATTTAGCCTTTGTGGAGCTCAGTTTCCTCATCTGTAAACCTTTCTTGCTCAACACTGTTGTGAGCTGCTTCTCCATCAGTGCTCTTTTTCTTTTACCTCCCTTTCCACCTCTTCCTTTTTCTTGGTTTAGGACTTTTTCTATTTCTGCCACGTTTCTTTCTTAGGCTTCTTTGAAACTTTATCAGCTTTGTGTGTTTCCCCCCCTCTGTATTTATGTGTTTACTACTTGTAATTCACTGGGGTATTTGTATGGGTTTTATTAGGTACTAACTACACTGGCTGCTGCATAGGTGTAACCTTTTGAATATTATTTTCTAAATTGGTATTGTAGGCATAAAACAGTTCATTTTTCTGCATTGCTGTTTCTAGGTTATAAAATACTCACTTTTCACTTTGGCCAGAATTATGAAAAGTTCCTACTTCAACCAGAGAAGTTTCTTATTTTTACTTATTTTACTTCCATCAGGATTGCAGTGATCCTCATTCTGGACCCTGACTTTGGCTTTTTTTTTTACTGTAACATTAAAACAATCAGAAATCTTTTTCTTCTCTTTGGAAACTGACTTGATCTCTGAACTTATTACCTCCTGTTTGGGGGAAGCTTGGGGTAGTTGAGTTCTTTCTAAAATTAAGTAAGGAGTTTATTTTAGTTCCATGGAAAACCAGAATGAACCAGAATGAATTAATCTTAGAACTGTACTTGACATTAATTGCAATTATACCACATGGACCATAATACACGGAATTATTATTTGTTGCATATTCACAATACTTCCATAAGTCATTTTCCTTTCGTACTGAAACTTTCCACAGTTAGTGTGTTAGAGTCTAGGAATTTGTATTCGTCATTGACTCTGAAACTAGGCCTGACTTCTAGCCTGATGACTGTTTAGACTCTCCTGCATAGTATTCTCCTTAGAAATTCAAAATGTTTATTTGTAAATCACTTTCTGAGGCATAAAAAGAATACCTGTTTTCTCCAACATCTTGAGGTGGGAGGGTTGTGAGAGGTAGTAGCTGGTTGGGAGTGAGGTGTGAGGTCAGAGAGGGGAGCTCATGGGACCCCAAGTATAAGGAGTGAGATTGGCATGGTAGAGGGGAGTGATGCAGGGCTTGAGCTTTATGACCACATTGGCACTTGAATTCCCAAATCTGACTCCACCTCATTTTAGTTTTGCAACCACGGCAGATTACCTCCAAGCATCAATTTCTTTAAGATAAGGATGGTCTCTGTCTTGCAGTGTACCTGTGCTCTGGGGTGTGCATGCAAGTCATCTCTGCAGTGCTGGAAGAAAACGTTAGAATTTAAAAAAAAATGTCCATATTTTTTGCATGATTTGTGGTGTTTATAGTATGCTAGAACAATGACACATATGCACAATGTTAAAGGTACACATGTTTGGAATGCTAGCAGTTTTACCAAAAGGGGCTTGTTGTGATCCTTAAAGTTTAGAGACCATGAGCTAGTAGATAAAAGCTAGGCCCATGCTTGGAGGCTTATTAGTCTGGGGGCAGCATTATATATAGATGAATTGGGGGTGGGGTTGAAGAACTTGGGTTATTTGGCTCTGGGAAATGAAAGGTATCGGATTTAGGGAGCATGTCTCTGCAAGTTCACTTGAAAAATGGTAGACATAGTAAATCTGGCATGGGTAATGATTTGAGTTACTTTGTGAAAGTTTTAAACTGTATATTCTTACATTATCTCAGTTTTAGAAGATTACATGGTAGAAATTTGGGTGGGACATAACCCAGAAAAGTGAGTCAGTGTTAGGGAATTGCTGTTGATATGCATGGGTAGTTTACCCACAGATAACTGAGAGCTGGCTGTATGTGTGTGTAACTTAATGTTTGTTTATATTGTATGATGCCAGAGGACAAGCTTGTTAACTATAGGTGATTAATTACAGTTTTGTGTTTCATGCTCTCAATTTCAAATTGCTTTATGAAATAAATGTATTTGCTATCTTTTCTTTTTAGATAAGTCTAAAACATAATGTGTTTCTTTTGGGCTCCTTTAAGGGAGAGTAGCTGTTTAACTTAGAAAGTAAGCATCTCTGAGGACGGGGATACTTGTTATTTACTGATGCACATCCAGTGCCCAGCATATAGAAGATACTCAGATACTCATATTTGTTGTTAGAATCAATCTTTGCATCCCTGTCACCTAGCACAACAATGAACATGAGATACTCAGTAAATGTTTATTAAATTGAGTTGAAAGATTTGAACATAATACCAGAAAAATTTTGGAAGGCCAAAAACCTGACATCGAAATGACCAGTGTACACGTATTAGTGGGAGCTCAGGAATTCTGAAAGAGTAGACTTGCTTTTGATATGCATTTGAATAGCTCACTGGTTGAGTAATAGGTATAGGTAAGATTTAAAAATTATGTGATAAAGAAAGCAAGAAAGTGTGATGGATTGTCTCGGGCCAGGCCAGCTGCTTGTTGTACTTTAATATCATAACCACTTGTAGCCTTTGACACTCCTGACCATGCCCTCATTGACCCTTATGTCTGCCTTTGGCTTCTAGGACATGCTCTTGGTTTCTTTACCCTTCTAGCTGGCTTTTATAATAACTGTCTTTAATCCTTTTATCTTATAACTGAGTATACTATTTTTGAGGGATTCCATGGTTTCAACTCTGGTTAGAGTCAGTGATGATTCTAAAATCTACATCTTCAGTTCTGTCTGGAGCTCCAGTCTTGTATTTCTGACAATATTGTGAATATCTTTTCTGGCCATTTCCACAGACTCAGTATCCTACCCTATACTCATGTACTCATATGTATCTGTTCTTCCTGTATTCCTCATATCTATTGCAAGTCATCCAGTATTCTAGAAGTGTTGACTTTAAGCTTCAAAGATTAATCTTCATATCTCACCACATCCTATTGGTTTTACCTCAGAAAAGTCTCTCCAGTTGGTCCTCCTACTTCTGTATCTACTGCCCTAAATCCTGGACCTCATCATCCTTTGCTTGGGCTATTGTAATAACTACATACCGGGAATCTTTTGTGGTTTGTTGACCCAAGTAGTCATTCTGAAAAAACAAATTTGGTCAAGTGCCTTGCTTATTAAAACCTGTCTCTGCAACATATTCCTCTATTCCATTTTCATTTCTACCTTCCCTCAATTTCCTGTGTTCCAACTATCTCAAGCTACTTGTGATTCCTTATTCTCTGCCCCTTCATGCCTCTGTGTGTCAGGCAGGAGAGGAGGGTGGAAGTGGGGCACAGAGGGATTGAGTTAGCTCTTGTCTGTGGGACCAGGGAGGGCTTCACATGGAGGCTTCAGCCGAATCTTAAAGAATGAGTTTACTTTGGCAGGCCTTTTAGCTTCTTTTAATTCTATCGAATTCTTTTAATTCAATCCCAGTTCCGGGTTCTAGAGAGAATATTAGTGAACCAACACGTCAGTGCTTTCGTTACAGGCCTCACTGGTCATAGGCTCCTGGATCCCTGTCGATGCCTGTGTTTGCCATAGTCAGCTGGGGTAGAGATGGGCGTGGAGTGGTGTAGTTCAAATGAAACCAGTGCTTCTTTTCCCAACAGAGCTGTAGGCCAGGCTGTGTAGGCTACCGTGATAGCACTGGAGATGGTTTTATAATGAGAAAAAAGACAGGAACAAATCGTTTTTGGGACATGGGAGCTGTGGAAGAGAGGTATTGCTAGCCTGATTGTTTGTTTCGGGGATGTGTTCCTCATCTTTCTAGGACTCACATTCAGCCATTGGCTCAATTCTGGTTTTACTTTGATGCTCTTTAATTTATTGAATAATCTATCCTTCACTCATTGATCTGAAACACCACCATCATTAAGTGTAAATGTCCCATGACTGTTTCTAGTTTTTACAGTTCTGTACCAGGACAGTTAGTGTTAGTTTTGGCATCTAATAGGCTGGTATGGGCTAAGTATTCTTGTTCTCAAATTTTCTTAGTTAATCTTAAAATGTTTTCTTCTAGATAAACCTTGGAACTAGTATATCAACTAACCATACAAAATTGACAAAGTCCTAGTAGGATTTTGATTGGGATTGTATTTGGTTTATAGGTTAATTTTGGTGGAGTTATAGTTATCCTTTTCACCCGGACCTAGTCTGTCTTTCCATGTATGCAAGTCTTTTAGTGTCTACCAGTAGTATTTTATACACACACACACACACACACACACACACAATCTTTTCCCTTTTTATTTTCTAACTGGTTATTGCTACTGTGTAGGAAAATGATTGGTTTTTGTTGCCTACCTAGTATCCAGACATCTTAGTGAACTTTCTCTCTGGTTGGATAATTTTCAGATGATTCTTTTGGATTTTCTTGTCAGACATTAATTATCTGCAAACAGTGATTATTGTGTCTCTCCTTTTCCAGTATTCCTACTCCTCATTTCTTTTTTTCATCATTGCATTGTCTAGACTGCAGTGCTGTCCATAAGAAATGCAATTAGAGCCACAAATGTGAACCATATCTGTAGTAGTTTAAATTTCTAGTAGGTATCTTAAGTAAAGAAGAAACAGGTAACTTTAATATATTTTATTTAATCCAGTATATTCAACATATAATCAATATAAAAATGATTAATGAGATGTTTTACATTTTCTTCATACTAAGTCTTTGCAAGTCCATGTGTATTTTACATTTAGAGCACATCTCAATTTGAACAAGCCACACTTCAAGTGTTAAGTAGCTCCATGTGGCTAATGACTACAGGGCTAGAGCCTTTTTAACAGTGTTAAATAATTATAGTCACAGCTGGCCTCCTTGTCTTAATTCCTGACTTTAATGGAAATTTGAGTCTGATGTTTGCTACTGGTTTCTGATATGCTTTTATTAAGTTGAAGTTTTCTTTTGTTGTAAGAAGTTCCTTTTAATAATTGACGGTGATGGGAAAATTGGGCAGCCACATGCAAAAGAATAAAACTGGACCCACTATCTTATACCATAAACAAAAATTAACTCAAAATGGATTAAAGACTTGAGTGTAAGACCTGAAGCCATAAAGCTCCTAGAAGAAAACATAGGTGGTAAACTCCTTGACAGGTCTTGGTGATAATTTTTTGATTCTGCCACCAAAAGCAAAAGCAACAAAAGCAAAAATAAACAGGTGGGACTACATTAAACTAAAAAACTTTTGCACAGCAAGGGAAGCATCAACAAAAAAGACAGCCTACTTAATGGGAGAAAATATTTGCAAATCATCTATCAGATAAGGGGCTAATATCCAGAATATTTAAAGAACTGATACAACTGAACAGCAAAAACAAAACAAAAGACAACACAACCACAAAAACCGATTGAAAAATGGACAGAAGATCCAAGTAGATATTTTTCCAAAGACATACAGATGGCCAACAGATGAGTGAAAAAATGCTCTACATCATCATTCATCAGGGAATTGCAAATCAAAACCACAGCGAGAGATCTCCTCATACCTGCTAGAATGACAATTATCAAATAGACAAGAAATAACAGTGTTGACAAGGATGTGGAGAAAAGGGAGCCCTTGTGCACTATTGATGGGGATGTAAATCAGTGCATCCAGTATGGAAAACAGTATGGAAGTTCCTCAAAACATTGAGAATAGAACTAACACATAATTCAGCAGTTCCACTCCTGGATATTTATCTGAAGAAAATGAAAACACTAATTCAAAAAGATATGTGCATCCCCATGTTCATTGCAGCACTATTTATAATAGCCAAGATATGGAAACAACTTAAGGTGTCCATCAGTGGATGAATGGATAAAGAAGACGTATATATACACAGTGGAATATTAGGCATTAAAAAGAATGAAATCCTGCCATTTTTGACAAAATGGATGGACCTTGAGGGCATTATACCAAGTGAAATAACTCAGAGAAAGATAGACACCATGTGATCTCTCTTTTATGTGGAATCTTCAAACAAAGAAACAAACAAACAAAAGCTAAGGTCATAGATACAGAGAACAGATTGGTAGCTGGCCAGAGGTAGGGGTTGGGGGAGGGAGAAATTAGTGAGCTGTTTTGGCAAAAGTTAATAATATTTATTTTTCTTAAATACTTAAAAAAAACATATACTGACATGATTACACCTTTCTGTCCCACTGAAACTGTTGATGTAAATAATGATAATAATAGAGTTCTGTGGTATAATACAAGAGATATATAAGGTTTTTGTCCCCACTCTTGGCACAGAGCTCCTGAGACCCTTGGAATTTCCTGATTGTTAGGAGTACCTTTTATTCATAAAAGCTACTTTGGATCACACCCTAGTTTATGCTAATGAAGTGACTTAGGATGGAGTCCCTAGAGCATCTCAGGATGGAGCTGGTCACCAGAAAGACCAAGTGATCAGAGGTTTGAACTTTCAGCCCTACTCACCGACCTCCTGCAAGGAGTGAGGGGGCTGGAGACTGAGCTTTATAAAAACTCTTGAACAAGGGGATATTCAGTAAGCTTCTGGGACGATGAGCATTTCTGTCCAGGTGCTGGGGAGGTGGCACACCTGGAGAGGGTTTGGAAGCTCTGCTGCATACCTTCCTCCTCATCCCTTGCCCTGTGCATCTCTTCCATTTGTCTGTTTCTGAGTTGTATGCTTTATAATGAACTGGAAAACGTAAGTAGTGTTCCTGAGTTCTTTGAGCCATCCTAGTAAATGATTGAACCTGAGGAGGGGTTTGTGGGAATCCCTATTTATAGCCGGCTGGAGACTTGTAACTACCAAGTGGTGAACAGTCTTGTGGGACTGACCCCTTACTTAAGCTGTGGGATATAACTCTTATGAAATAGATTACAAAACTTAGACCAATTCTGGCTTAAAAATTATCTCTAACTTTTATCAAAAGAGTGTACGCACACGGTGGAAGACTTTTTAAAGTAATTTCTTGGCAGAGTGTGTTTCTGGAATTAAATTTTCTGAGTCCATGTGTGTCTGAAAATGTCTTTATTCTACCTGCAGTTGAACAGGAATGTAGATGGGAGTAGAGTTGTGGATTAAAATTTCCCTCAAAAGTCTGTAAGGCAGGGCTTCCCTGGTGGCGCAGTGGTTGAGAGTCCACCTGCCGGTGCAGGGGATGCGGGTTCGTGCCCCGGTCCGGGAAGATCCCACATGCTGTGGAGCGGCTGGGCCCGTGAGCCATGGCCGCTGAGCCTGCGCGTCCAGAGCCTGTGCTCCGCAACGGGAGAGGCCACAACAGTGAGAGACCCGCATACCGCAAAAAAAAAAAAAAAGTCTGAAGGCATTGTTCATAGCCTTCTAGCGTCCAGTACTTGGAGACATCTGCTGCCAGTATGATTCTTATTCCTTTATAGGAAGCGTGGCTATACATCCTGGTTTGTCTGGAATACCTTCAAATTTATCTTATAATAGTACATACTTTTATTCTCAAAAATATCCTTCTTTGTTGATTAATTATAGAACCACCTTATTTGTAAGTGACCTGGTTTTTGTTTTTTGGAAGCTTTTAGGGTATTCTTATACCTGGTGCTCTGAGAATTCACAAGGCTATGTCGAGAGTTCAGTTAATTTTTTTTCCCCCATTCATCCGCTCAGTACTCAGCAGTCCCTTTCAATTTGAAGACTAGTGTTCATCAGCTCTGGGATATCTTTTTGTTGTTGTTGTTCTTGCGGTACACGGGCCTCTCACTGTTGTGGCCTCTCCCGTTGCGGAGCACAGGCTCCGGACATGCAGGCTCAGCAGCCATGGCTCACGGGCCCAGCCGCGGCATGTGGGATCTTCCCGGACTGGGGCACGAACTCGTGTCCGCTGCATCGGCAGGCGGACGCTCAACCACTGCGCCACCAGGGAAGCCCAGCTCTGGGATATCTGATTGCAGAATGCTTCAGTAATTTTTATCTCTTCATTCTCTTTGTTCTTTCTTTCTAAAACTCCTTTTAGTGGGACTTGGTTTTTGGGATTAATTTGACACCCAGTTAGAAAAACAAAACCTTTTTAACCTCCTGTTCTCTACTTCATTGCTTTTGCTTTCCTTTCTGGGAAAATACTCCCAACCTCGTTTTCTAATACATCTATTGACTTTTAAATTTCAGGTGTTATTAACTTCCAAGAGCTTTTTCTTATTTTCAGTCCTTCTGTATACCATCCTATTCTTGTTTCATCAACAAGATGGTCTCTCTTATCCCTTTGAGAATATTAATTACATATGCATATTTAAAGTGTTTCCTACATTGTCTGTCTCCGTTTGATACCCCCCTCACACACACTTTTTGTTTTCATTTCTCACTGTGATTTTTTTCCCTCAAATATCTGGTGATCTAGAGCTTTATCTTCTGTCTGGATTTTTGGTTCTGATACATCTTCCTGTTTCTAGTTTTTTTCCATCAATAAATTCTAAACATTGGCACTAGATTTAACATTATGAAACAGATCTGATTATCCCATTCACTTGCATAAAAATCTGAATGGGTCTTCAGAGATCTGGATAAGGTCTAAACCACATAGCGTGGCACACAGGGCAGTGGCAGTGAGGTACAGTGTTTTCTAGAGCTGCTGTTTGCCACAAATTTGGTGGCTTAAAACAACAGGAATTTATTCTCATAGTTAATAGAAGCCAAAAGTTTGAATCATCATTACTGGGCTGAAATCAAGGTGTTGCCAGGGCTGAGCTCCCTCCTTCTAGAGAAGCAGCTGTTCTCGCCTCTTCTAGCTCTTCTAGCCTCTTCAGCTTCTATGACTGCTTCAGCTTCTGGGACTGCTGCAGTCCGTTGCTCCACCTGAGGCTTTTAGGCCAGCGTCTTCAAATCCCTTTGCTTCATCTTCACTGTGTATGTCAAATCTAATGCTTCTCTCTTACAGGGACACTTGTGATGGCATTTAGGGCCCACTGGATAATCGACGATTGTCTCCCCATCTCAAGAGCCTTAATTTAATAACACCTGCAAAGACCCATTTTCCAAATAAGGTAACATTTACAGGTTCCAGGGATTAGGACCTCATACCTTTGAGGTCGTTAATGAGCCTACAACAAATACGTTGAGTTTTCTTAAATTGCCCTTTTCTTGAATACCTCTGCTTTTCCAAATACTATTACTGCCTGCAGTTTCTTCTCTTCTTGCCTCCTTGGCCAAAAATGAATGGATCATTAAATCTTTGTTGAGGAGATTCAACAATTATTGAGGGTCAGTTGAATACTAGGACTTGTCCTATTAGAAAACAAAACAAGGTAAAGTAAACATGCACCTGTGTCAAACCTTCTCCAGGGCAAATTACTCAGAAGGGATTCACTAAGTCACAGGAATTTACATTTTTAGCTTTTGCTGCCAAATTGCTCTCCAAAGTGGCTGCACTTCCCCTAATAATGCCAAGAGCGGTCTTGTTTCCTATATCCTTGCCAATGCTTGTGATTTTTTTTCATTAAAAGAAATGTGATAGGGGAAAATTATATTGTTTTAACTTGCATTTCCTTGATAACTAGTGATGTTGACCATTTTTTTCAAAGTTAATAGACGTTTGGATTTTTTCTCTGAATGTACATAGCCCATTTTTTTCTATTGCGTTGCCTTCTATTTATAGAAATTCGACAAATATGGATATGTATTGTTCATATATGTTGTTGCTGTCCTCATTTACATACTAAGTAAACTGGCACAAGAAATAAGTAAATTGCTAAGACGCCCCCCTCACTCCCCATGGACAGATAGATAGATGAATGAAGAAATGAATGAATGCGTCTAGAATCATAGCTATTAAAAAACAGAGCAGGGATTTTGGACCCACATATATCTGGTTTTAAGGCCTGTCCCTTTTAAAGTACATCTTGCTGCCTTGTAGCGAATGAGGAAATTAATAGTGAGGCAGTGGTGTGCTGAATTTGGACTCAAAATACTTAACCATTACTTACTAGCTCTGTGAGTTTGGGCTGATGTTAATATATTTTTTTAAGTAACTGTAATGATTCCTAACCTATCTGCTTTGAAAGTGATTGAGAAAATCATTGAGATGATACACAAAAGTATGGTATATACGATGAAATACTATTATAAAACTTACTAATTCTCCTTGACCATCATAACAGTGAGTGAAAAAACTCAACATACTTTATAAAAGTGTTGGATATACCTTTTTAAAAAAGGTAGACTTTATTTTTTAAGAGTAGTTTCAAGTTCACAACAAAATTGAGTAGAAGATAGTGAGATTTCCCATATATCCCCTGTCCTCCCATATGCACAGCCTCCCCCGGTTTCAGCGTCTTGTACCAGAGTGGTTATTATTTATTATAATCGATGAACCTACATTGATGTATTGTTATCACGCACAGTCCTCAGTTTACATTAGAGGTCACTCTTGGTGTTGTACGTTCCATGGATTTTGACAAATAAGTAATGTCGTATATCTACCATTATAGTATCGTACAGAGTAGTTCCACTGCTCTGAAAATCCTCTCTGCTCTGCCTGTTCATCCCTTCTTTCTCCTTAACCCTAGGCAACATTTTGCTGTCTCAGTAGTCCCAATCCTGTCTCCGTAGCTTTGCCTTATCCAGAATGTCATATAGTTGGAATCATATAGTATGTAACCTTTCAGATTGACTTCTTTCACTTAGTAATCTGCATTTGAGTTTCCTCCATCTTTTCATGGCTTAATGGCTCATTTCTTTCTCGTGCTGAGTAACATTCCATTGCCTGGATGTAGCAGTTACACATTCACTTGCTGAAGGGCATCTTGGTTACTTCCAAATTTTGGCATTTACAAATAAAGCTGCTATAAACAGTTGTGTGCAGCTTTTTTGTCTAGACATACATTTTCAACTCATTTGAGTAAATACCAAGGAGTTCAGTTGCCGGATCATACGGTAAGAGTATGTTTAGTTTTGTAAGAAACTGCCAAACTGTCTTCCAGAGTGGCTGTACCATTCTGCATTCCCACCAGCAGTGAATGAGAGTTCCTGTTGCTCTGCATTCTTGTAGCATTTAGTGATGTTAGTATTTTGGATTTTGGTTATACTAATAGGTGTGTAGTGGTATATCGTGTTATCATGCTTTTTTGGTAAAAGTTTACATGATAAAAATGTCATTTGCTAGTATAATAGATGATGTTTCCAGAAAAACTCAACAGAAAATTTCCCGTGAGGTTTGGAGATAGAGATATCTCCAGGAAAAGATTGATATTTGGCTCTATGATTAACCAGATGAGGAGTTGTAATGCTTGCCTTCATGTGTTTGTTTTGACAGGTATTGAAACAAAGGCACATTTGAAGGCAGTAGTGCCTCCTACCATTGTCAACTGGTAAAATGTTTAATTTTATTTAACTACAAAGTTTCTGTTATTAGGTGTAAGATGTATTAAGTTAAAACCAAGTGTGGGTAAAGTGTCAAAGAAAAAATTATTTTCTCTCCATTTTGTGATTGTAGAATTATGAAAGTTATGAGAAAGTAGCTTTTATACTAATTTTAATTCCATATAAGCCCATTGGAACATTGAGCCATGTTATTCAGCAATATTATTGATATTTAACCTTCCTTTCCTCAATTTGAATTTCATTAAGCGTCTCTGCAAAAGTTTGAACCTCAGTATCCTCTTTATTTGGCAAAGTTTAGCACTAATTAGACTGGTAGCACCATGTCAACACGTGATGGTCCTTTAAAATTTGTGTTTTATTTAAAATTTCTAACTGGACATTTTAACAGAAATTGTAGGTTGAAGGCCAGTAAAACAGCAGTGGATTTTTTGTTGTTGTTTTTTGCTTGTTTTTTAACACCTTTATTGGAGTATAACTGCTTTACAATGGTGTGTTAGTTTCTGCTGTAGAACAAAGTGAATCAGCTGTACATAAACAATATCCCTATATCTTCTCCCTCTTGCATCTCCCTCCCACCCTCTCTATCCTACCCCTCTAGGTGGACACAGAGCACCTAGCTGATCTCCCTGTGCTATGTGGCTGCTTCACACCAGCTATCTGTTTTACGTTTGGTAGTGTATATATGTCCATGCCACTCTAGTCTCTAGATCCACCTCACTACAGATAACTCAATTTCATTTCTGTTCATGGCTGAGTAATATTCCATTGTATATATGTGCTGCATCTTCTTTATCCATTCATCTGTCAGTGGACACTTAGGTTGCTTCCATGTCCTGGCTATTGTAAATAGAGCTGCAGTGAACATTGTGGTGCATGACTCTTTTCGAATTATGGTTTTCTAAGGGTATATGCCCAGTAGTGGGATTGCTGGGTCGTATGGTAGTTCTATTTTTAGTTTTTTAAGGAACCTCCATACTGTTCTCCATAGTGGCTGTATCAATTTACATTCCCACCAACAGTGCAAGAGGGTTCCCTTTTCTCCACACCCTCTCCAGCATTTATTGTTTGTATATTTTTTGATGATGGCCATTCTGACTGGTGTGAGGCGATATACTTCACTGTAGTTTTGATTTGCATTTCTCTAATGATTAGTGATGTTGAGCATTCTTTCATGTGTTTGTTGGCAATCTGTATATCTTCTTTGGAGAAATGTCTGTTTAGATCTTCTGCCCATTTTTGGATTGGGTTGTTTGTTGTTTTGATATTGAGCTGCATGAGCTGCTTGTAAATTTTGGAGATTAATCCTTTGTCAGCTGCTTCATTTGAAAATATTTTCTCTCATTCTGAGGGTTGTCTTTTCATCTTGTTTCTGGTTTCCTTTGCTGTGCAAAAGCCTTTAAGTTTCATTAGGTCCCATTTGTTTATTTTTGTTTTTCTTTCCATTTCTCTAGGAGGTGGGTCAAAAAGGATCTTGCTGTGATTTATGTCATAGAGTGTTCTGCCTGTGTTTTCCTCTAGGACTGTTATAGTGTCTGGCCTTACATTTAGGTCTTTAATCATTTTGAGTTTATTTTTGTGTATGGAGTTAGGGAGTGTTCTAATTTCATTCTTTTACATGTAGCTGTCCAGTTTTTCCAGCACTACTTATTGAAGAGGCTGTGTTTTCTCCACTGTACATTCCTGCCTCCTTTATCAAAGATAAGGTGACCATGTGTGCGTGGGTTTATCTCTGGGCTTTCTATCCTGTTCCATTGATCTTTCTGTTTTTGTGCCAGTACCATACTGTCTTGATTACTGTAGCTTTGTAGTATAGTCTGAAGTCAGGGAGCCTGATTCCTCCAGCTCTGTTTTTCGTTCTCAAGATTGCTTTGTCTATTCGGGGTCTTTTGTGTTTCCATACAAATTGTGAAATTTTTTGTTCTAGTTCTGTGAAAAATGCCAGTGGTAGTTTGATAGGGATTGCATTGAATCTGTAGATTGCTTTGGGTAGTAGAGTCATTTTCACAATGTTGATTCTTCCAATCCAAGAACATGGTATATCTCTCCACCTGTTTGTATCCTCTTTAATTTCTTTTATCAGTGTCTTATACTGTTCTGCATACAGCTCTTTTGTCTCCTTAGGTAGGCTTATTCCTAGGTATTTTATTCTTTCTGTTGCAGTGGTAAATGGAAGTGTTTCCTTAATTTCTCTTTCAGATTTTTCATCATTAGTACATAGGAATGCAAGAGATTTCTGTGCATTAATTTTGTATCCTGCTACTTTACCAAATTCATTGATTAGCTCTAGTAGTTTTCTGGTAGCATCTTTGGGATTCTCTATGTGTAGTATCATGTTATCTGCAAACAGTGACAGCTTTACTTCTTTTCTCTTTTGGATTCCTCTTATTTCTTTTTCTTCTCTGATTGCTGTGGCTAAAACTTCCAAAACTATTTTGAATAATAGTGGTGAGAGTAGGTAACCTTGTCTTGTTCCTGATCTTAGTGGAAATGGTTTCAGTTTTTCACCATTGAGAACAATGTTGGCTGTGGGTTTGTCATATATGGCCTTTATTATGTTGAGGTGAGTTCCCTGTTTGCCTGCTTTCTTGAGAGTTTTTTTTTTTATCATAAATGGGTGTTGAATTTTGTTAAAAGCTTTTTCTGCATCTACTGAGATGATCATATGGGTTTTCTCCTCCAGTTTGTTAATATGTTTATCACACTGATTGATTTGCGTATATTGAAGAGTCCTTGCATTCCTGGAATAAACCCCGCTTGATCATGGTGTATGATCCTTTTAATGTGCTGTTGGATTCTGTTTGGTAGTATTTTGTTGAGGATTTTTGCATCTATGTTCATCAGTGATATTGGCCTGTAGTTATCTTTTTTTGTGACATTTGTCAGATTTTGGTATCAGGGTAATGGTGGCCTTGTAGAATGACTTTGGGACTGTTCCTCCCTCTGCTGTGTTTTGGGAGAGTTTGAGGATAGGTGTTAGCTCTTCTCTAAATGTTTGATTGAATTAGCCTATGAAGTCATCTGGTCCTGGGCTTTTGTTTGTTGGAAGATTTTTAATCACAGTCTCAGTTTCAGTGCTTGTGATTGGTCTGTTCATATTTTCTATTTCTTCCTGGTTCAGTCTTGGAAGGTTGTGCTTTTCTAAGAATTTGTCCATTTCTGCTAGGTTGTCCGTTTTATTGGCATGTAGTTGCTTGTAGTAATCTCTCATGATCCTTTGTCTTTCTGCAGTGTCAGCTGTTACGTCTCCTTTTTCATTTCTAATTCTGTTGATTTGAGTCTTCTGCCTTTTTTTCTTGATGAGTCTGGCTAACGGTTTATCAATTTTGTTTATCTTCTCAAAAGAACCAGCTTTTAGTTTTATTGATCTTTGCTATCGTTTTCTTCATTTCTTTTTCATTTATTTCTGATCTGATCTTATTATTTCTTTCCTTGTGCTGACTTTGGGTTTTTTTTTTTGTTCTTCTTTCTCTAATTGCTTTAGCTGTAAGGTTAGGTTGTTTATTTGAGATGTTTCTTGTTTCTTGAGGTGCGATTGTTTTGCTATAAACTTCCTTCTTAGAACTGCTTTTGCTGCATCCCATAGGTTTTGGTTCATTGTGTTTTCATTGTCATTTGATTATAGGTATTTTTTGATTTTCTCTTTGATTTCTTCAGTGATCTCTTGGTTATTTAGTGTATTGTTTAGCCTCCATGTGTGTTTTACAGATTTTTTTCCTGTAATTGATGTCTAGTCTCATAGCATTGTGGTTGGAAAAGATACTTGATACGATTTCAGTTTTCTTAAATTTACCAATGCTTGATTTGTGACCCAAGATATGATCTGTCCTGGAGAATGTTCCATGAGCACTTGAGAAGAAATTGTATTCTGTTGTTTTTAGATGGAATGTCTTATAAATATCAATTAAGTCCATCGTGTTTAATGTATCATTTAAAGCTTGTGTTTCCTTATTTATTTTCATTTTGGATGATCTGTCCATTGGTGAAAGTGGGGTGTTAAAAGTCCCCTACTGTGATTGTATTACTGTCGATTTCCCCTTTTATGGCTGTTAGCATTTGCCTTAAGTATTGAGGTGCTCCTATTTGGGTGCATAAATATTTACAATTGTTAGATCTTCTTCTTGAATTGATCCCTTGATCATTATGTAGTGTCCTTCTTTGTCTCTTCTAATAGTCTTTATTTTAAAGTCTATTTTGTCTGATGTGAGAATTGCTACTCCAGCTTTCTTTTGATTTCCATTTCCATGGAATATCTTTTTCCATCCCCTCACTTTCAGTCTGTACATGTCCCTAGGTCTGAAGTGGGTTTCTTGTAGACAGCATATATATGGGTCTTGTTTTTGTATCCATTCAGTCAGTCTGTGTCTTTTGGTTGGAGCATTTAATCCATTTACATTTAAGGTAATTATTGATATGTATGTTCCTCTTACCATTTTCTTAATTGTTTTGGGTTTGTTATTGTAGGTCTTTTCCTTCTCTTGTGTTTCCTGCCTAGAGAAGTTCCTTTAGCATTTCTTGTAAAGCTGGTTTGGTGGTGCTGTATTCTCTTAGCTTTTGCTTGTTTGTAAAGTTTTTAATTTCTCTGTCGCATCTGAACGAGATTCTCGCGTGGTAGAGTGATCTTGGTTGTAGGTTTTTCTCTTTCATCAGTTTATGTATGTCCTGCCATTCCCTTCTGGCTTAAAGATTTTCTGCTGAAAGATCAGCTGTTAACCTTATGGGGATTTCCTTGTATGTTATTTGTTGCTTTTCCCTTGCTGCTTTTAATATTTTTTCTTGGTGTTTAATTTTTGATAGTTTGATTTATATGTGTCTTGGTGTGTTTCTCCTTGGATTTATCCTGTATGAGACTCTCTATGCTTCCCAGACTTGGTTGACTGTTTCCTTTCTCACGTTAGGGAAGTTTTCAACTATAATCTCTTCAAATATTTTCTCAGTCCCTTTCTTTTTCTCTTCTTCTTCTGGGATCCCTATAATTCGAATGTTGGTGCATTTAATGTTGTCCCTGAGGTCTCTGTGACTGTCCTTAATTCTTTTCATTCTTTTTTCTTTATTCTGCTCTGCAGTAGTTATTTCCATTATTTTATCTTCCGGGTCACTTATCCGTTCTTCTGCCTCAGTTATTCTGCTATTGATTCCTTCTAGAGAATTTTTAATTTCATTTATTGTGTTGTTCATCATTGTTTGTTTGCTCTTTAGTTCTTCTAGGTCCTTGTTAAATGTTTCTTGTATCTTGTCCATTGTATTTCCAAGATTTTGGATCATCCTTATTCTCATTACTCTGAATTCTTTTTCAGGTTGACTGCCTATTTCCTCTTCATTTGTTTTGTCTGGTGGGTTTTTACCTTGGTCCTTCATCTGCTGTGTATTTCTCTGTCTTCTCATTTTGCTTAACTTTCCTTCCTTGGGGTCTCCGTTTTGCAGGCTGCAAGTTCGTAGTTCCCATTGTTTTTGGTGTCTGTCCCCATTGGGTAAGGTTGGTTCAGTGGGTTGTGTAGGCTTCCTCGTGGAGGAGACTGGTGCCTGTGTTCTGGTGGACGAGGCTGGATCTTGTCTTTCTGGTGGGCAGGACCATGTCCGGTGGTGTGTTTTGCAGTGTCTGTGAACTTATTATGATTTTAGGCAGCCTCTGTGCTAATGGATGGGGGTTGTGTTCCTGTCTTGCTAGTTGTTTGGCATGGAGTGTCCAGCAGTGTACCTTGCTGGTCATTGAGCGGAGCTGGGTCTTAGCATTTAGATGGAGAGCTCTGGCAGAGCTTTCGCTATTTGATGTTACGTGGAGCTGGGAGGTCTCTGGTGGACCAGTGTCCTGAACTCGGCTCTCTCACCTCAGAGGCTCAGGCTTGGCACCCGGCTGGAGCACCAAGACTCTGTCAGCCACCCGGATGAACTGTGTCCTGAAGAGCAAGCATATCTTCTACCACCTGTTTATCAGGTTTAGAAAGTGAAATGAATGCCATTGCATTGTAGGCGTTCAAAAACTCTCTTTCCGTGGATCCTCAAGTGCCGGAAGACCTGGCTTCACATGGACTGTAGACGTCGTATGCCCGTGCCTGCGCCCACTGCATCCGCATGTGTCCAGCAGTGGAGTTTTTGTTAACCTGTAGCAAGATCTTCCTGTTAATTAGTTGTCATGGGGTAAAATATAGCATAGTTTTATTCTTTACTTACTGTGACCTCTGAAGTGAATTAGAGTTTGTGAAATTTGGGGGCAAAAGTTTAAGGATCAGGTGTCCAGGAAGTTTTTAGCATTCTGAGAAGTGAAGGTAAAGTTGGTTAGAACCGTTATAAGGAAGAGTCTATATTGTTTAAGTGCTTTGAAAATATAAGAGCAATAAGCGTTTTATCTATTAGAATCATGATTGTTGACATTTATCTTCTGTTTCAGAATATCATTTCAGAATCTTTGCCCACAATTGTTGTTTACTGGTTTTACATTTTCTACTGATTTTAAGAAATTACATGAATAACGTTTATTACTAAAAACTGTAAACAGTATAAGAGTGTGTAAGTAAAAGGAAGCTTCCCTGTCCCCTGTTTCTTTTGCTAGAGGTTACCCCTTACCAATTTGGAGTGTGTCCTTCTAGACTTTTTACGTGCATATCCAAGATTACCATCTTTTAATGAAGCAGGTATGATGGAGAAAGGCAAATACCTTGCCCATTGGTGTGCCTTCATTTTACTTTAGACATTTCTTTGCCTACATCTTCTTGAGCGATATACTTGGCTAAATGAAGAATGCTTTGAAGTGACTAAATATATTGGAACACTGTATCTTCTCTACAAATTTCTTTTAGCGAACATAAAAGAGAAATTCTTTGGAAACCCCGAACTTCAAATTTCTAGCTAAGAATGGATCAACATAGTTTAGATTTACATTGAAATTAAAATCGCAAAGCTAATTTACTGTGTACTGAACAACAGGTATTAAAGAGTAAAGCATTTATATAAATGACTGCAATTAGTGTTGCCTTTATTGAGGGTCAGCTAGATTGGGGTAGAGAAAGAAGCGGTTTTGGAAGTTTAGTCCATCTATTTAGGGTGGGGGAGGGAAACAGTGCATGGAGAAAAAGTGCTGTGGCAAAGTGACAGAGGTAACTTTGTCTCATAATTTTGCCTAGACTTGATCAGGTATCCAAAAAGAGGAAAGGAAATTCATCATTTTATGTAGATTAACTATATTATGAATTAAATAGAATTTCATGGACTATTTGAGAAACCCAGTGTCTTGAATTATAAAACTTAGAACTCCACCTCTTCACATTTGGGAACTACTCATATTCAGAAGTTTTGTGACTTAAGGTATGATGTAAAAATTGACCTGATTCACTTGTGTGCATATCCTTTGTGTAGTTGTTAGATTGAAGCATTTAAAACTCCTTAAGAAATTTGGAGAAGCAGATTTTGATTTGAGTTTTATTTATTTATTTATTTATTTTGCCGTTCGTGGGCCCCTCACTGTTGTGGCCTCTCCCCTTGCGGAGCACAGGCTCCGGACACGCAGGCTCAGCGGCCATGGCTCACGGACCTAGGCCGCTCCGCGGCATGTTGGATCTTCCAGGACCGGGGCACGAACCCGTGTCCCCTGCATTGGCAGGCGGACTCTCAACCACTGCGCCACCAGGGAAGCCCTGGGTTTTATTTTAATGCTACTTATTAGTAGTCCCCCCCCAAAATGACATGTAGAATTTAAAAGAGAACATTAACAAGTAGAATTGTATGTGAATAAATTTAGATTCATTATCATTGCTATTCAGTAGTGTTTTAAATCTATGTTACAGATTCAGAGCAAGTTGATTACTCTTTTTCTTGATGTTCAGTTATACTGATTAAAAAAAGGGAAATTCTATCCATGATTCTAGTGATTCATACTTAAATATTTTATAGAGTAGACAAGTTTTGATGGCCTTCAGGGTTTCATCACTCACTTGATCCAGTAGTCCACGTTCAGCTGGTAGCAGAACGTGTTACTTGTGTGTATAGTTGTGCAGCAGAGAGAAATTATTCAGAGTATTTTCATTTGTATTTCAGTGAAAATGATGCAGATTATAAGTTTGCAAGGAGATGGGGACAGCAGTGGTTTTGCCACTCCCTTGGTGTAACACGAAAAGGTTTCTGAGAATCAGGCCAAATACTGCTCATAGGTGGATTCCTTTTTTTAACACCTTCTGTTTTTAAAACACAACCTAGTTTTTGAACATTGATGGAAAAGCTGCAGAGGCCAGAAAACTGAGCACATCAGAGAGTGGTGGAGAGGAGTGGGAAGACAATGCTTTATCTTAGTAGCTTTGATTTTGAAACCTGTTTAGGTAAAGCTTTATTAATGGTAAAATAATTGAGGGTTTATGGAAAGAAGAAAATATTTTGTGTACATGAAACAAGGAAAAAATCATGAATAAAATACAAATAAAAGACTGTTGACTAAAGGAAGTAGTTGAATGTTTAAACCTTATTCTTAGCTATCATTCAGAGAGTGTAAATAATGAGGTTGATGTAATGTTGTGATACAGGTCATTCATCCAGTTCTGTGTATTTCCACAGTGTATTTATAATGTCTAATTATATATGTTATTTGCTTTTTCTTAAGTTTGATTTTAACTGATGTGCCAAAATTTAGATAAGGGCTTTTGGGGTAAGGAGGTGAAAAAGGAAATATTTAAAGAATCTTACTGAACAATTTATAAATCCTTGGAATTGAAAGAACAGGTATAGAGTCAGACTGGTTAGTTTTCAGTAGAATTTAGATTGCAAAATTATTCTAGCATTTTATTTATTTTTTCTTTTTTACTAGAAGCATTTAAAAATTATCTTAGGTTAAATTATCCTGAAAATCTTAATTTAGACATTTGAATCTCTTCATATTCCTAAAGGCTAAACTTACCTGAAGCGCTTTCTTTTCTCAAACGTGCATACTTTGCTCATTATAAGCACAGTTAGTTTGCTGACATGTTTCATATGTTTGGAACTATTAAGCCTTTGAATTTTCTTTAATTTTATTTTAAATTTTACTGTAGGGAAGAAAGTAGGTAAGTTCACAAGGGAAATTGTTAATACAGCTAAATCAACCTTCACTTAAAAATTAGGCCGTCTGGGGAATTCCTTGGTGGTCCAGTGGTTAGGACTCTGTGCTTTCACTGCGGAGGGCCCAGGGTCGATCCCTGGTCGGGGAACTAAGATCCCACAAGCCGCACGTTGTGGGCCCCCCCCCCCAAAAAAAAACATTAGGCCATCTGTTTACTATCCTAGGTATGGGTTCATGTAATACTATATATAGCACTTAGCTGGATTGAGTTGGAATTATAAAGACCCTCAAGTACCAAGCAGCCAAGCTGATGTCATTATATAATTTAATAGTTCATGTTCTCCTGAAATGTTTATACAGTTGGCCCTCATTAGCCATTTTGTGTGAGATCACTGGAATAAATAAGGAATAGTCCTAAAGGGGAAAATAGTCCTATTTAATATTTGTTTTATTGTAGTCAAGGAATTCAATTCTTGGCTGGTTAGTACTTACTGGTAAGTATTGTTAGGTCAAAGCAGTGCTACTAAGTAGGTGTCCTAGGTTTGGTTTCTCTGCCCTACCATTTGGGTAATGTAATAGTGACTACCATGCCATTCTCCCCATTCCCCTTCAATGAATCAGCCTTCAGCAAAATTCTCGATGAATCAACCTTGAACAAAATTCTAACATAAAAAGCTGTACTTTTGTATAGAGAATTTCATTCTCACTTCTTTTGGATATAATGAGGAGGGTATATGTCTTGGGAAGGTAAGTAGAAAGCAGAGTAGGGGTAGGCTTTCCCATAGATGAGGAAGTTGAGGCAAAATGATTCAGAACCCTGAACCTGGGGCTTGTGTATGTGTGGTTGTCTGGGCGGGAACTGTTTGGTGATCGACCACACGATAATGAGATAGTTGAATGGACTCTAGAGCCACCTCTTAGTACTTCCCTGTGTGTTGCTGGGTCCAGGTATGAGGTTGTTAAGGGTGGACCTAAACCCCTGAGAGTTAGGGAAGTGTGCTGAGGATCATATTCTTTAGGTGTATGGGGGCTGTGTAAGTTGAATTGGTTAAACAGAGTTGGTCCTGAGTTGTGTTCCACATGTATTCTCTACCTTTGGGACTGGAGTGGGATCCAGGGAGTGGGATTCAATAGTTCTGTGTTGTAAAATACAAGGACATTTAAATTTTTGCATGGAGTACTAGACATGAGAAAAAAATATTAGTATATGTATTTTCTTAAACATAAATTTGTAATCATCTAACTAAAGCTCATGGAGAGAAATTCCCAAAACAGACTGGCTAGCTAAGGAGGCTCAATGGACTAGTAGCAATTCCAAATACAAGATGTGTTAAGCATCATTATTTTTGCTTACTATTTTATAAGGGACTTCATGGATGTATACATGGTTTCAGCTTCTTCTTACCTTTGAATCTTTATTTAATCAGTAATAATAGCAGCTGAGACTTGAGTGCTTATTATGAGGCAGTTGTTATATTCTTTACATGTATTAACTGTTTATGTGATACAGATATTATTCTCCACATTTTACAGATGAGGGAACTTAAGCTTAGAAAGGTAATTTACCAAAGGTGACATTTGGTAAGTAGTAGAGCAAAGTGTCAAACCCAGTGTGTTGGGATTTTCCTGGTGGCTCAGTGGTTAAGAATCCGCCTGCCAATGCCGGGGACACGGGTTCGAGCCCTGGTCTGGGAAGATCCCACATGCCGCGAAGCAGCTAAGCCTGTGCACCACAACTGCTGAGCCTGCACCCTAGAGCCCACGAGCCACAACTGCTGAGCCCGTGTGCCACCACTACTGAAGCCTGTGTGCCTAGAGCCCATGCTCCGCAACAAAGAGAAGCCACTGCAATGAGAAGCCCGTGCACTGCGACAAAGAGTAGCCCCTGCTTGCCACAACTAGAGGAAGCCCACGTGCAGCAACGAAGACCCAACGCAGCCAAAAAAAACACAAAAAACCAGTCTTTTACTGAGAGCTTAGGCTGTGGAGCCAGAGTACAGTTGAATTGACTTCAGTACCTTCAGAATCAGGGGGGTATAAGAAATTATCAAGATAAAAATAGTGATATTGGTATCCATAGTTTTGTATAAACAAATTTAAAGTGCTACTAAAACATACATTGTATTTTGTAATTTATGTAGAATGTTTTCACCTACTTCTCTTGTTTTTTCCTCAGGGGAGTTTTGTGAGGTATTTGTTATCACCCCAGTTTTACAGTGAACCTGAAGCTTGGGGGTGTTAATTGACTTGTCCCATGTTATACTGCGAGAATGTGGGGGGCCAGCATCAAACCCAGAGCGTAGCCTTAGTTCTGAAAGGAGCAGTTCTGTTGAACAGTTTCTGTGTGCAATCAAACCAGTGTTGCAAGGAATAGGACCTTCAGTAGGTCATATAAAAAGTATATAAGTGAAACAAGTACCTGTCTGCTTTGAAGCTCCAAATGGAAAAGAACTTTGTACCCAAACCAGCTATGCTAATAATTAGCATTTACATGCCTTTGCATTTTTCCAGAGTCCCTTATATCTACCGCACTTTACATTTTGTACATATGGGGAAATAAGGTACAGAAAAGTTATTTCATTAATAAAAGATCAGACTTAACTAGTGGTGGAGCCCAGGCTATAATTGGTTTGCTTACTTGGTGAAATAATTAACTTTAGGGTGACTAGTTCATTCTGGTTTGCCTGGAACTTCCCTGGTTTTAGTACTGAAAAGTCCTGTGTACCAGGAAACCCTGAAGTCCCAGGCAAACCAGAGTGGTTGGTCATCCCAATTTTCCCACCTTGTGGTGGATTGGGGATGGGAGTAGGGTAGCCATATAAAATACCAGGCACTTAGTTAAAGCCGAATTTCAGATAAATGTTGAATAATGGTTTACTGTATGTCCCAGATATTGCACGGACATACGTACACTGAAATTTGTTGTTTAACTGAAATTCAGCTTTAACTGGGCATCTTGTATTTTTATTTGTTAAATCTGGCAACCCTAAGGAAGAGTGAAAGGACATTCTGATGGGTAAAAAGACCACTTTACTGCTTCTTTTGTGTGGACCTCAGGTTTATACATTTATCTATGTAAGGGAGCATCATCTGGCAGTTTCCTTTTCTGGGGTACTTGACTCGTTCTTTTAGCCAAGTGGACATAGATGTGAGAGGTCAGGATGAATGTATGAAAACGCATTTTGCCAATGCATTAAAACTGGTGTGTGTGTGTGTGTGTGTGTGTGTGTGTGTGTTGGTTTGAGCAGTTAGTTCTCCTTTACATGGTGGGAAACTTAACCCAGATCTGAACCCCTTTCCTCTTTGTTGGATCAGTCTGTCCAACACCAGCACAATCTCACAGATCACCCATATCATCTTTAGACTATATATATGTTAAAAAGTACTTTTGTTGTTGTTAAGATAGTACATTCACGTGATTCAAAATGAAAAGGAAGTAAAGGGTTTCCCTACCCTTTCTTGCAGCTCTTCTTTTTCTCACCATGGAGGCAATCTGGTTAGAAAATGTTAGAAATTTTTTTTGAAGTGGACCATTTTTAAAGTCTTCATTGAATTTGTTATAATATTGCTTCTGTTTTTATGGCCGGGAGGCATGTGCGATCCTAGCTCCCTGACCAGGGATCGAACCTGCGTCCCTTGCATTGGAAGGCAAAGTCTCAACCACTGGACCACCAGGGAAGTCCCGAAAATGTTAGAATTTTTGAAATGGATTTTTAGAAGTCTTCTCGTTGAGTGTTTTTTTTTTGTGTGTGTGTGTGTTTGTGTGTTTTTAAGCAGGGAACTCTTTACCCCTTTTCCCTTCACCCCCAAAAGGAGAGGGATGTACCTTGTAAAGACAGAAATGGGTTCCTCAGGGCATTTAAATCTCCAGTGTTTGATGGTTGTCAGTACTTCTAAAACAGTCTGGGAGTCCTTTACATCAATAGAATATAGCCTTGAAATAGATCTAGTTGAATTCCATCAACATTAATGGTAAGCAAATTAGGATTTAGTGACTTGGACAAGGACTCATAGTAATCGGTTGCAGAGCTGAGACTGGTGTAGGTGTGTATTCGTGTATTCCTGTGCATGAATTTGTTTAAAATCCTTGTTCTGTAACAAGCAGAAAAAGGTATAAATTTCCTTGCCTGATTTCTTTGTTTCTTGTTTAATTTTATGCCAGGACCCAGCATTTTTTATTTTTTGAAAGAACATCTGGATTGGACTTTATTTAGAAAAGGAAAATGGAATAAAAGTTTTCAGACATATATCTGTATTTTCAGATTACTTTCTGTTATAGGTTATTATGAGATACTGAATGTAGTTCTTTGTGCTGTACAGTAAATCCTTGTTGCCTGTCTGTTTTACATATAGTACTTTGTAGCTTTTAATCCCATACTCCTAATTTTTTCTCCCCCCACTTCCCCTTTGGTAACCATAAGTTTGTTTTCTACACCTGTGAATCTGTTTCTGTTTTGTATAGATCCATTTGTATTATTATTATTTTTACCCTTTGAGAAAGCTGAACATTTTTTTTTGAAGTATAGTTGGTTTACAATGTTGTGTTAGTTTCAGGTGTACAGCACAGTGATTCAGTTTTTATATATATATAAAGAATATATATATAAGAATTCAGTTATGTATGTATAAAGAATATATATACTCAGTTATATATGTAAAGAATATATATATACTTTTCCAGATTCTTTTCCTTTATAGGTTATTACAAAATATTGAGTATAGTTTCCTGTACTATACAGTAGGTCCTTGTTGGTTATCTATTTTATATATGGTAATGTGTATATGTTAATCCCAAATGCCTAATTTATCCCTTCTCCCCTTTCCCCTTTGGTAACCATAAATTTGTTTTCTGTGTCTGCAGGTCTATTTCTGTTTCGTAAATAAGCTCACTTGTGTGTGTTTTTTTTTTTTAAGATTCCACATATAAGTGATACCTATGATATTTGTCTTTCTCTGTTTGACTTACTCCACTTAGTATGATATTCTCTAGATCCATCCATGTTTCTGCAAATGGCAATATTTCATTCTTTTTTATGGCTGAGTAGTATTGTATATATATATATGACATATTCTTTACCCATTCTTCTGTCAGTGGACATTTAGGTTTCTTCTGTGTTTTGGCTATTGTACATAGTGCTGCTGTGAACATTGGGGTGCATGGATCTTTTTGAATTAGAGTTTTCATCTTTTCCGGATATATGCCCAGGAGTGGAATTGCTGGATCATATGGCAGCTCTATTTTTAGTTTTTTGAGGAACCTCCATACTCTTTTCCATAGTGGCTGCAGCAAATTATTGATATATTCCCACTGACAGTGTAGGAATATTTCACCCCCTCTCCAGCATTTGTTATTTGTGGACTCTTTGATGGTAGCCATTCTGACAGGTGTGAGGTGATACCTCGTAGTTTTGATTTGCATTTCTCTGCTAATTGGTGGTGTTGAGCATCTTTTCATGTGCTTGTTGGCCAGCTGTATGTCTTCTTTGGAGAAATGTCTTCTGCCCATTTTTTGATTGGGTTGTTTGGGGGTTTTTTGATATTGAGCTTTATGAGCTGTTTGTATTTTTTGGATATTAACAACTTGTCAGTCTCGTCGTTGCAAATATCTTCTCCCATTCTGTAGGTTATCTTTTTATTTATGGTTTCCTTTGCTGTGTGAAAGCATTTAACTAGATTCCATTTGTTTATTTTTGCTTTTATTTCATTTGCCTTGGGAGACTGGTTAATTTATTCCTAGGTGTTTTTTTTGGACACAATTTTAAATAGGAATTTTTTTTGTTGTTTTTTTTTTACTGCTTTTCAGATTTTAATTTATATTTATGGCAAAGACTTGAATTTTCCTCCCTCCTTTCTTCCTCCCTTTCTCCCCTTTTCTCTTTCTTTCCTTCCCTTTCTTCCTCCCTCCCTTCCAATATATGTCTTTAGGGTCAAAATCTTATTTTCTGAGGTTAGAATAAATATAAGCCTCGTAGTTTTCTTGAAAAGACCAAACTATTATTTCCTCATCACATTTCCTAGTTGTGAATTGAAAGTTCATTTAATCCAGATGGTAATATGACTCATCCCTCTAAAAATATCTTTAATAGACTTTCTGGCCCAGAATTTCTTGAGCTTTTTAATTTGTTGTATTAAGGAAGTACTTAACATGGATCAGTGGGCTCAATTTTCAGCTGTACAGTCTAATTTCATTCATAGAATAGTAATAGCTGTGAGATCAGAGTTCAAATTTGTGAAAGATTGTATTAATATTTGAAGTTTTATAAAGGAAAAATCTTTTTCAGTAAAGGAAGAGTGAGAACCAATGCAGTACCGAGTCAACATAGTAAATTAGCTTATATGTTGATATTTGTAAGAATTAAAACAAACTTTCCTACAGTTAGTGTCTGGGTGGTTTTTTGTTTGTTTTTTGCAGCAGTGCATATAGTCAATGAATGTTTTAAAACCATTCTCCTGAAGCAGATGTGTATTTTTCATATTAGGATCTTAACATTGGGAGGCAGAGAAGCAAACATGTTCATCAGAGCCAGGGTCCCGCCTCTAAAATTCTTTCCTGATAGCAAATCATAATTGCTGGCTGCATTTTCTATGACGATTCAGTAAAGCCTAGTTTTGGGAAGGAAGTCTTTCTTTCTGCCCTTCTTGACCCCAGTTTCTTATTTCAAAATAAGTAATTTGGATAATTTATCAGGACTCTTGGTTTCTGTAGAATGTATGTGACTGTGACTGTTGTGGAAGGGAGAATCTATAAGTAGTGAAGGGCTTTTTATCTTTTTTTCCACCCCTTTTTTAAAAAGAGTTTAGGGGGTGTGGGGAATTAAAAAGTTTGGGTTGGCTTTGGAGTCAAACACGTTGGTTAAAATTTCACCTCATCTGTTAGATGTGTCTTTGGGCACAATCTGTTTGAAAGTGGGTTTTTGTGACAATTAAATGAGATGATGTGAAGCTCCCTACATAGTACTTGCTTGCTTGGTACTCAGAATTGCTTCCCATTTGTTGCAAGCCTGGTGAAAAATTCTAGTTACGCTTTACGCCAGCCATACAGATTTCTTGATATTCATCGCTGTGCATCCACTTATACCTCGTTAGAAAATGCTAAGCTGTATTTTTTTCCAGATGTGAGTAGTTATATAGTATTGATGCATGTTTGGGTGTGTAGGCTACAAGGAAAATATAGAGGAGGAAATAGGACTGGGTGGTGGGTAGGTTAAGCAAGAAATAAATTGTCTGTGAGCAACAGGATGCCCCCTCTGGAGCATTTTTTTGTCACCTCCTCTCTCTTTTTGGGTCACTCCCTCTGCCCCCAGTGAATTTGTAGGAGAATTTCCAAGTTTAGAGGTTCTTCCCCTGCTCTGGAAGTTGAACTTTCAGGTGCCTTTTCTTGGTGGGGGTGAGTGTGGAAGCGTAAAAGACTCTGTTGGCAGAGGGAATATAATGATGTTAGTTGACCTCTTCCCTCCTGTAGATATTGCAGATGTCTTAGATTCAGAGTGACTCCCATTTGCATTGTTCAGCCAACTTGTGGAGGTTGATGGATTGAGATACTGCTATGTTGCATCTCTCCTGAGCCTATGACCTTCTTGTAGATGAACCAGATCTAAGCAGGTAGAACCATGGAATGTGATAGTATGAACTTGATCCCTTTGGCAGCCTATACCCCGACCCCCCCCCCCCCCCCCCC
>NW_006791339.1:155340-155716 GCF_000442215.2 Lipotes vexillifer | reverse complement strand
CCCGCCCCGCCATAAATTCAGGCATTTACATTTTTTTTCTCTGTTACTAAAACATGTTGTCTCTGGAAGCTGTTCATATGAGAATTTGTAGCTTTTTTTGGGGGGGGCGACATTTAAAGAAAAGTGGGGACTTAATATAGGTTATATGACTATGATATTACTAATACCCCTTGGTAACAATTTAAAACATAAAATTTTATCTTAACATCAGACTTTCATATACTCCTGAAGCATATTATTTGAAGGTGGTTTTGTAGGTTGGCATTAATCTCTATTACTTTATGCACAGTCATTTTCATAACCCCAACTTCTGTCTTTAGTGTTCGGACAGTTACCCACAATCCCGTCTGCCCTCCTTCCTCGTCCTCCACTCTTT
>NW_006791339.1:128778-155328 GCF_000442215.2 Lipotes vexillifer | reverse complement strand
CTCTTTCCAAGTCTCCTGTGTTCTTCTCAAATAATAGAGGCCACGCTTGGAGAGGTTTTTCTTAAACTTCATCATTACGATTTTAAACAAAAGCTAAATAAAATTATATGAGATCTGAAAAACTTATTTTGATGTAATACAATTGACCATTTACATAAAACGTTTTAAAAACATATTTCAGGTGTTTGAACCTAGCTTAGTTGTAGTCACACAGTTTCACATTTAAAGATTTAGTGTTGGCTAATCTAGCATTGTGTAAATAATGATGGGTCATTTTCTTTTAGTGTTAAACTTGACTCATCTTGTTATTTTAATTAGCAGTTCTGAGAGCATTGGAAAGGTGGAAGTTTTTATGGTCTTCAAAGATTAATGTGCTTTGACCAAGTATAGCTGCATTTGCATTTGTTTAGAATTAACAAGATATGTGGAAGTCCCTCCAGGTTAATTGCAGGTACATATAACTTGTTTGTGATGGCTGCATAATTGTCTACACATAATCGTCCATAATTGTTTGTAATGGCTGTAATGGATGTATAAGTTCTTTAGCCATTCTTTGATTTTAGATTTTCTGATTTCAATTGTTAAAATTTTCCACAGTTTTCTGATCTAGTAGGATTTATTCAGCAATTCAAGAATTAGGCAGCATCCAATCTAGCAGACCGAAAGGAGCTCCAAAGAGCTGTACAAAGCAAGAGGTTATTGTAGATCACAATGAGCAGGAAAAAGGAAGTTATACTGGGCATTTGCTGATTGGTTAAAGCAGGCTTATTTTCCTTTACATGGTGCAAAGGGTGGTATTGGAGCTGGGTCAGGTAACTTGTGCTGAGCAGGCCAGACTGATTGGTTGACCTACGCCTGCCTTTTCTGGGAGAGCTGAGCATAGAAACTTAGCTAAGTTTTGCTTTGCTGATGTGGGGCTTAGCATGAGCGACTCCATCTTGGGCCTAATCTGATTAACAGTTTTTTTGCCTTTGAAACAGTACTACCACATCCAAGCTGTGCCTTCAGACTGTACTACTTACCATACATAATTCCTTTTTGTTACAGTCATCTATCCCCTTATTCCTTGAATATTAGAACCTCAGGCTTCCTATGACTCTTCTGCTATCCTATCATGATTCTTAGCATTTTCAATCCTTCCAATACCACAGCCTTTCATTTCCTTAACCTCCTGTCCTTAAATGATCTCATATTCCAGTCTGCCTCTGCTTGCTCTTTCTCCGTTACTATAATCTAGACCTTCCCGTGATGGATAACCGTACGGCCTTAGCAGTCTCAACTTCAGACATTCTGCACAGACCATTACCTCCTGTGGTTCCAACTTACACCCTTTTAGCGCCTCACCTCCAACAGTTCTGTGACTAATTCCACTGATTTGTCTCCTCATAAATGCTTTCCCTCCTCGTGGCCTTCCTTTCTCAAGTTAAAATTGCCTTATCAGTCATTATACTGACTGCCTTGGAAACAGACTTAGTTTACTTATCTTTCCTTTCTTTACCCCTGTTTTGTCCTGGAACTTGCCTGATGAAATCCCATCCTTGGTTAATCTAGCTCTCCCTGATCCATATTTATGCTCTGTCCTCTGACCTTGGCTGGCAAGCACACAGCCACCTTGATTGGTCTCCCTTCACATCCACGGCGGCTGACCTCAGGTGGGCCTTTCGAGCTGCCAGGCGATCCTGCTCTGTCCCCTGCTCCGTGCACCCTCCTGGATGACTACTTTATACTTAATTTTTGGAAACTTTTTACTTTATATCGGAGTATAGCTGATTAACAGTGTTGTGATAGTTTCAGGTGCACAGCAAAGCAACTCAGCCATACATACACATGTATCCATTCTCCCCCAAATCTTTCTCCTTAATTTTTTAATACTTTCCTTTTTTCCTCCCTCTCAGCCAGTGATTTTTTTCTTCCTGTTACTCTGATAACATAGAAGCATCCAGAAGAGGATCTTCCACCAGCTCCTGTTAGCATTTCTACCCACTCATATGCATCTGCCTCCCTGTTCCTATCTAAGGCCAACCTCTTCCACTTGGGTACCATGCTCACCCTCTCCTACCCAAGGATGTGACTCTCTTCTGCACACAGTTGACTCTTGGTATCTGTGGGTTCCGTATCCATGGGTACAGAGAGCTGACTGTACTGTGTAGAGGACTGGAGCATCCCACGGGGTCATGGAAACGGTCCTCTGAGATTTCTGAGGAATGAGTGTAATCCTTTCCTCTTTTGAGTCATAGCTATCACTTTGCAGACAAGCTATACTATCTCTTATTTTTATTTATTTTTATTTCTTTGACCGCCACGTGTGGCTTGTGGGATCTTAGTTCCCTGACCAGAGATCGAACCTGGGCCCTGCAGTGAAAGCTCCAAGTCCTAACCACTGGACTGCCAGGGAATTCCTGTTATCTCTTGTTTTTGAAACAAAAGGAACTGCTTTGTCCTGTCCTATTACTTATTTCTCTACTCTTCCTAGAGCTCTCTTCCTATTCTTTCTCGAGCTCTCTCCAGTTGGGCTTTGATCTTTAACCACAGTTCTTTTCAAGGTCAGTGGTGACCTTCATGTTGTTAAATCCAGTGTCTGATTCCCAGTCCTCATTTTTTTTTTATTTAAAAAAAAATGTAGTAAAATATATATAACAAAATGTACTATTGGAATCATCTTTGAGTGTATAGTAGGCATTAAGTATATTCACATTGTTCTGCACCCATCACCATCAGCCGTTCCCCAGAACCTTCCCATCGTTCCAAACTCTGTACCCATGAAACATAATTTTCCATTCCCCTGCTCCCTCAGCCCCTGGCAACCGCCATTCTACTTTGTCTCTTATGAATTTGCCTATTTTAGGTATGTCATGTAAGTGGAATCAAATATTTGTCTTTTTGTGTCTGCCTTATTTCACTTAGTGTATTGTTTTCAGGGTTCATACATGTAGCATGTCTCAGAACTTCATTCGTTTTTTAAGGTTGAATAATACTCCATTGTGTGGCTGCCACATTTTGTTTATACATGTATGCGTCATGGATATTTGGGTTGTTTCTGTCTTTTGGCTGTTATGAATAACTCTGCTGTGAACTTTGGTGTGCAGATATCTGTTTGAGTCCGTGCTTTCAGTTCTTTGGGAAATATACCCAAAAGTGGAATTGCTGGATCATATGGTAATTCTGTGTTTAAGTTTTTTAAGGGACTGCCAATCTGTTTTCAGTAGCAGCTGTACCATTTTACATTCCCACCAGCAGTGAATAAGGGTCGCAGTTTCTCCACCTCCATCTCCCAGCCAGTGCTTTTTATTTTCTGTTTTGTTTTTTTCTTTTTTGGTAATGGCCATCCTAATGGGCGTGAAGTCTCCTGTCATTGGAGGCGTGGCTTGCATTTATCTTTGTTGACAACACCAGTAAAGCGGATCAGTCCTCCTTGACTCCACCCTCCTGCTTTTCCTCTGTCAACACTGACCCCTCCTCTCATGCTCTCTTTGCTGGCCCATCTCGTCCCAGAGTCCTCTAAACATTGGCATGCCCCAGGATCTGCTGTTTGTACCTCTTCTCACTCCCTAGGCCATCTCAGCCAGTCTCATGCCTGAAATACCACAAAGAGGCTGAGAATTCCCAAAGTTAACCTTTCACAAAACGGAACTGCTCTTCTTCAAAATCTCCTGCAGCCTTCCCCGTCTCAGTAAATGGCAGCTCAGTAGTTTTCAACGCCTCAAGCCAAAACCCTGAGAGTCACCTTTGACCCCTCTTTCTCTCTCGCTGTATACAGGGCTGTACCTTCAAAATAGAGCCAGGTCATTTCTCACTGCCGCCTCCGTCCTCCTCCTGGTCCAAGCCAGTGTCATCTCCCCATCTGAGCCCTGTCAGAGCTCCTGCAGCAGCTGCGGTCTCCCGCGTCAGTACTGTTCTCACAGTGACAGGCCCTTCAGGATCCGGCCCCTGTCTCACAGTATCCTCTCTGACCTTGTCTCCTTTCACTGTCCCCCTCTCTCCCTGGGTTCAGCTAGAGTGCTCTTCTCCCAGATTTCCGCTCGTAACATCTGAGATGCCTTTTCTTTTTTTGCGGTACGCGGGCCTCTCACTGTCGTGGCCCCTCCCACCATGGAGCACAGGCTCCGGACGCGCAGGCTCAGCGGCCACGGCTCACGGGCCCAGCCGCTCCGCGGCACGTGGGATCTTCCCGGACCGGGGCACAAACCCGCGTCCCCTGCATCGGCAGGCGGACTCTCAACCACTGCGCCAGCAGGGAAGCCCCTGAGATGCCTTTTCTTAACTGCTTTCTAATGCAACAGTCCTCTCCTCCCTCAAATTCATTCCCTTTAACTTGCTTTATTTGTCTCGGTAGCTCCTGTTACCTCTCGGTATTTAGTTACTTGTGCATGGTCTGCTTGCTTCCCATGTTTCGTTCATGACTGTGGCTTCATCCTCTGGAAGAGGTCTGGGTATGGAGTCTGTGTTCAATATTTATTTGGCAAATGAATGATTGAATCTTTGTTTATATGTTTAATAAGCATTTGCTTTTCTGTAGATTAGAGTTTGAATGTGGGATTGCAAAGGGTGTGTTTTGTGTGTGTGTGTGTTTTAAATATTAATACTGTACTGATGGAATACTTCAGTGCCCTCTGGATATAGGGCAGTCTTTTACATATTTGTGAAACTGTTGGATGCAAATTAGTATGGTTTCATTTTAATCTCGATTACAAGTTCAGGAGAATATTGTCTGTATGTGTTAGCCATATGCATTTCCTCTTTTTTGGCTTCTCTCTACATATTCTTTGCCCAGTTTTTCCTTTTTTTTGCTTGAATTTTTTTTTTTTTTTTAATTTATAGGAGTTCTTTCTATATTCTGTCATGGGAATTTTTTTCCCCCTAAATCTTGTTTTCCTTTTTTCAATTGAAATATAGTTGATTTACAGTGTTTCAGGTGAAGAGCATAATGATTCATTCATATGTATTCTTTTTCAGATTCTTTTCCATTATAGGTTATTACAAGATATTGAATATAGTTCCTTGTGCAATACAGTAGGTCCTTGTTGTTTATCTATTTCATACGTATCAATAGTAGTATGTATCTGTTAATCCCAAATTCCTAATTTGTCCTCTCCCGCCCTTTCCCCTTTGGTAACCATAGTTTGTTTTCTATGTCTGTGAGTCTATTTTTGTTTAGTAAATAAGTTCATTTGTATTATTTTTTTAGATTCCACATATAAGTGATATATATGATATTTGTTCCTTTTTGATTTTGATTTTTTAATTTAATTTACTTTTTATTATTTTTTGGCTGTGTTGCATCCTCATTGCTGCATGCGAACTTTCTCTAGTTGAAGCGAGTGGGGGCTGCTCTTCGTTGTTGTGCGTGGGCTTCTCATTGCGGTGGCCTCTCTCGTTGCGGTATACGGGCTGTAGGCGCACGGGCTTCAGTAGTTGCAGCACGTGGGCTCAGTAGTTGTGGCGCACGGGCTTAGTTGCTCCTCGGCATGTGGGATCTTCCCAGACTAGGGATCGAACCCATGTCCCCCTGCATTGGCAGGTGGATTCTTAACCACTGCACCACCAGGGAAGTCTCTGATTTTTTAAATTGTGTTTCACCGTAAAGAAATGTTAAATCTTTAAAATTTATGTGGAATTAATCTGTAAGAATTGATGAGAAAATTTTGAAAAATATGGCTAGTGAGGGTCTTACTAGATATTTAAAGCAGTAGTTCTCAAACATAAGTGCACATTAAAATCACATGGTTGCTGTTTAAAACTGAGTCTGCCAGTAGTTTTCAGCTTATAGGTATTGGGAAGGAAAGGAAGGGAAAGGTATGTCTGAGGAATCTTTCTTTAAAATATACTCTAAGGTAATTCTGATCTGATTGGTCCGTGGATCACAGTTGAAGAAGCATTGTTGTAGATCTGTCTTTGGTGTAGAGTGTGGTATTAGCAAAGCAGTGGACAGATGGATCCAAGAAACAGAACAGCATCCAGAAACGAATCCAAGTGTGAACGATAACTTATTATGGAAGATGACATTCTGGTTAATTGAGAAAAGGATGGTTTATTTCATAAATGGTTCAGACAGTTCACCTGAAAGGAAAAGTTAGCTTTTTCCCTTAAACAATAGGGAAAAATAAATTCCATGTTGATTAAAGATCAAAATATAAAGATTTTGCAAATACTAGGAAAAAAAATAGGATACCATTAGTTTAACCCTGGGATTGGATGAGGCCTTCTTAAATTAAATTGAAAACCGAGAAGCTGTGAAGGAAAAGATTAATAGTTCAAGTTTACTTTCTGAAAGGTGATACTCATATTCTAAGATGTGGCAACATAATAAAGTAGCTGTGACTGGTTCCTAGTGTGGATGAAGAATGTTGCCTGCCACATCAGTAAACAAAGGATGTTGTGGCCTTCAAGCCATGAGCCCATTCTGGATAGAGAAAAACAGAATACCAGCTCTACACAGTTAAGGTGCATATCAAAGGAATGATTTCAGTGAGCCCAGACTCTTGCATCTTCCTATATATAGAAAAGCACTAAATTCATTAAATTGATGTTTGTTTTTTTCCTTTAATTAGCAGAAATCTTTTGATATTCAACTACCTGATTTGTTTTTGCAGAACTTCTATATTCCTGGCTCCTTCCTTACCTCTTTGGAACAGTCTTTCAGAGCTATCTGAGAGCCTGTCTCCTAAGCCTCAGTATGTCTGTGGAATAAAACATAAACCCTCGACTTTTTGGATGTGCGTTTTTTTCAGTTGACACTAGTCTACATTTTCTCTAGCCATTGAGCAAATAAGATGCAATTGACCAAAGTTTTGTTACTTTACCTAGTTTATCTAAAACATTTTAGAGACGTTAAATGTCTTAATTGCATGTGACTTGGTACATCTAGGCTATGCTTGACACCATTGACTCTCCCCTCCCTTGATTTTCACGACACTGCCCTTTCCAAGTTCTCCTACTTTATTGGCTTTTCCGTGGGATTTTCCTCTTCTCAGTCTTGGCATTAGTTTCCCTCCAAAGTTTTCTGTCCTTGAACTTATCTTGGAGGTTTCCTGTGTGTTCTTTTTGGGCAGCTCTGACCCCTCTTAACTTTCACAGTTTGTGTATTTGGATGACTCACAGACATCTTAAACCCATTATTTTCAAGACTTGTATTCACCTCCTTTCCACCAATCATCCAGCCACTGACCAACCTCTTCACTGTTTGTATTTCTGTCTCAGTTGAAGGCACCCTAGCTGTTTTTCCTCCTTTCACTGCCTCTGCTCTAATTTGCAACTTTATTCTGTTGACGATTCAGATACAGTACCATCCTCACTGTGTTAAGCAGAAAGGTTTCAGTTGTTGGAAAGGCTGGAGGAACAGCTGCTACCCTTCCCACCCTCTGGGCAGTTAGGAGCCAGGAATCCTAGCTGCTCGCTCCTTGTCACGCCCACCATAGCCTTGTGACCTAGGAGTAAATGATTACTTGTTATCTCTTATGTAATTTCCTTTGCTCCAGTTTCTGCTGCCTTCAGGTTATCCTCTGCATAAAGTTATTTTCTAATACTGTGTGTTTATGTACATTTGAATGCAAACTAAGTTTCTTCCTCAGCATCAAAGGCCACAACAATTTGACCTTTAAAATTTTGGGCCTTTAATACCCTGCCCTCATCTCTCATCTCCTCATCCCTACCCTGCTCTACTGGATGGCTGATTATTTTCTGAACACCTGCTGATTTGGGGGCTTGTTCAAGCTGTGTGGTATCATCTATTCAAAATCTCCATTCCTCTGCCCTCCCTATCCCCGGACTTTTAAGATCATAATAAATTGCTGTTTGCTTTAAGAGGATGTCTCCGAAAAGCCAGAAAAGCCAGAACTAGCCTCTACCTTTTACTGTACTCTTCTTGAAACACTTTATACTCAATGATTAGTGCTTATTAAAGTTTCATAGTTTTAGTTCTTATATTTAGGCCTGTGATCCATTTTAAGTTGATTTTTTGTATGGTATAAGAAAGGGGTTCATCTTCATTGTTTTATGTGTAGATGTCCAGATATTCCAGCACCATTTGTTGAAAAGACTGTTCTTTCCCTGTTGAATAGTCTTGGCACTGTTGTTGAAAATCACTTGACCTTATGCAAGTGTTTATTTTGGGGCTCTTTATTATATTGATTTTTATGTCATTATGCTAGTATCACAGTGTTTTGATTACCATAGCTTTGTACTAAGTTTTGAAATTAGGAAGTTTGAGACACACCTCCAACTTTGTCCTACTTTTTCAAGGTAGTTTTGGACATTTGGGCTTTCCCTATTTTTTTTTGCCATCTTGTTGAAAATCCCTTGTCCATAATAGAAAAGTTTATTTCTGGACTCTCAATTTTATTCTGTTAATCTATATATATGTACTTTTTCTAGTACCACACTGTCTTGATTAATATTGCTTTGTATTAAGCTTTGAAATTGAGATGTGTGAGCACTTCAACTTTGTTCTTTTTCAAAAGTTTTGGCTGTTCTGGCTACTTTGAATCTCCGTGTGAATTTTAGGATCAGCTTACAAAATTCTCTATAGAAGTCAGCAGAGATTTTGATAAGCATCGTGTTGAATCTGTACATCAGTTTGGGGAATGTTGCTATTTTAACAATATTAAGTTTTAAAATCCATAAACAGAATGTTTTCTATTTAGGTCTTTAATATCTTTAAACAATGTTTTGTGGTTTTCATAGTACAAAGTTTGCACTTCTTGTTATATCTAATCCTAAGTATATTTGAAAGTGTTGTAAATATAATTGTTTTCTTCATTTTCCTATTATTCATTGCTAGTGTATAGAAATACAATTTATTTTTGTATATTCATCTTATATCCTGCAACCTTTGCTGAATTCTTTGTTTGTTCCATTAGTTTTTCAGTGGGTTCCTTTGGATTTTCTATATTACAGTCATATCATCTGTGGATAGAGATAGTTTTTTAAATCACAGTTATTTTTAAATTCAAAATGCAAACATGCAGAATTAAATTTCAGAGTACTTAGTGAGATAACATCATTCTCCTGGGTTATTAAGGTGCATCTATTCTTTGCAGTTCTGATGTCCTGAAAGTATTAGGGCCGTTGTTTTTGTTGTGCCACTTTTCTGTACAGAAACCTTAAGTGGCTCCCCATGCCCTTTCTGGCAGAAATCTAGATTCTTTGGACTCAATTCTTCAGGGTACTACACAATACGTTGTTGAAGAAAAGAGCTTGGAATGGTGAACAGAGCCCAGAGGTCAGTTGGGAGTCCTGGCTTCTCACCAGCTGCGCATGAGCAAATTCGGAGGTGTCCCTTTTCTTGTAAAGTTGCAGAGTTTGACTTATAATTTTTTAAGAATGGTTTCCTTTAGTTCTCTGAACATATTTCTAATAGCTTCTTTGATGCGTTGTCTGCTAAGTCTGACATTTGGATCCTCTCAAGGAGGATTTCTGTTGCTTGCTTTTCTCCCTGTGTGTGGGTCATACTTTCCTGTTTGTTTGCATGCCTCATAATTTTTTGTTGTAGACTGGACATTTTAGATATTTTTGTAGCGGTTCTGAATACTGATTCCGCCTTCCCCTTTTCCACACTTTCTTGTTGTGTTGTTTGCTTGCTTGTTTGCTGACTTGGCTGACCGGTTTTGGTGAAGTTTACTTTTTCTGCAGTGTGCATCCTCTGATGGGGCTCCTTCAAGGGCACAGCCTTGGGAACACGCACAGTTACTTTGAAGTACCTTCTTCAGGGGGTGACAGCACGGTGGTTCTTGTAGGGCTCCCTTTAACGGTCTGCCTCCCTGGTGTGCCTCTTGGCACCACACCCAGCAAATATTCTCCACTGATAGCTAGTTGATTGCTTTATTGTTTTGCACAGTGCCCTGGGCTATAAGTTGCCCCACAGGGTGATCCAGTTAAATTAGATGGTCTTTATAGGGGTTGTGTTTGAGGCCAGTCCTTGAGCTGCGCTGACTCTAGGAGGGCTCTTCCTAGCTGTCTCTTTCCATGATTCCATTGAACTTCTCTGGATCTGTTCTTTTGCTTGTTCCTGTTGTGGAACTACCAGCTTCATCTTAGTTGCTCACCACTAAAGTCTCCGTTGTTTTCCATAGTGCCATTAGGCTTGAACTTCTCTGTTCTCTGTTCCAACTAAGGTCAGTCCTCTTAGGGATTGCTGAGTGGTTCTGTGTTCTTACAGCCTGCTTCTCTGGCCTGGGGAGAACCTCTGTGCCATTGCTCCAGAGCCAGGGGCAGGGGCAGCAGCTTGTCCTCTGCTCTGTGAGTGGGGAGTGGGGTCCTGGGCTTGGCTGTAGCCACTGGTCTCTGGAGCTTCTCTCCCTGCATCCACCTTAGGAATCACGGTGCCCAGTAGTCTTGGTCTGCTGCGTCTGCAGTAGAGCTTCTGCCCTGAGTGGAGACTGGGTGAAAGGAGGGATTCCTCAGATCTGTCGGCCACACTTTCCTAGAATAGAATTTCTACGACATGGAGATGAAGAATGCTAGAAACCATAATCCTGGATTTAGAGCTGCGTGTGGGGTAATCAGTTAGTAGTTGGCTTCAGTTTTGTTTCTTCAAAAATGATGTCATCGCCAACTACCAAACGAAGGCTGTGTCCTCTGCCTCGTGTTCTTCTTCCCCACTCTCCCCTCTTCCTTTAAGTCTCAGCTCAAGTATCACTGGGCCACCCACATACTCGAGCACCTCTTTAGCCTTGCCTGCTCACCTAGTATTTCCCTTCCTGGGTTCATTTTTCCCTCTTAGGGTTTCTCACCACCTGGTGATATTTGTCTACCTCTCCCAAGGAATGTATAGGTTCCATGGGAAGAGGGACTTAGATTCTTTCCTTCACTGTTATAGTCCCTGTACCTAGAACACTGTCTGGCACATAGTGGATTCTCAATAAATCTGATAAATGCAACATATAAAATGTCTAAAGTCTGTTGTCTTCTTGCTTCACAGTTTGACCTGCCTAAATTGAAAAATATTTAGAATCACTGTGGGAAGTGAATTTCATATTGTTTGCTAACTCCAATTGCTTGTTGCTGCCTAGAGTGGGAGAAGGGGGCTCCCTGGGAAAGAAAGCAGTGATGGTTCAGCCGTGGCTGCAGGGTTCGGGAGAGAGGAGAATGTGGCATATGTGCCAAGTGTCTGCCGTCTCTAATGTAATGAGACACTGAAGAACAGGAAATGGGTGCATTGTTGGTCTCCATTCTCTTGTAGGTCTTCTGGCTTGCTTCCTCTTCACGACTGGGAAGTATTTGTGGTTACTTGGGATTAGGTTGGAAAAGCCACCTGTTTACAGAATGATGTGGAAGCTTTTCTGTAGAAATCCCATTGTTAATAGATACGGCATACATGTGTATCCTGTAAATATCGAGTGGACAGGACATTGCTGGCGGCCAGTATGCTAGCTGCTGCTTATTGGAAAAAAAAAATCGTGTGCCTATCTGAGATGAAGACTTTTTCTTTAAAGTTATTTAAGAATGAGTTTTTGACTAATAACTTTCTTTCTTTTCCTTCTAGATTCTTACAGAAATCTGTTAATTCTACTTTTTGAGCACTATGAATAACCACATATCTTCAAAGCCATCGACTATGAAGCTAAAACATACCATCAACCCCATTCTTTTATATTTCATACATTTTATAATATCACTTTATACTATTTTAACATATATTCCATATTATTTTTTGTCTGAGTCGTCAAGACAAGAAAAATCAAACCAAATTAAAGCAAAGCCTGTAAATTCAAAACCTGAGTCTGCATACAGGTCTGTTAACAGCTTGGATGGTTTGGCCTCAGTATTACACCCTGGATGTGATACGCTAGATAAAGTTTTTATGCACGCAAAAAACAAATTCAAGGACAAAAGACTCTTGGGAACACGTGAAATTTTAAATGAGGAAGATGAAGTGCAGCCAAACGGGAAAATTTTTAAAAAGGTAATGTGGTTTTTTTATTGCCTTTGAATTCGCTCTGAATAAAATGTATGCTTAGAAATGGTGGAAGGGGACAAGCACAGCCTGCTTCTGTTGGAATTTGCTCATGTGGCGGGAGAAACGGGATACAAGGGGACTAGACTGCACTTTTTTCTCCTTCTGTACGCCTGGCATGGATTTGTTCCGAATTTTCACGAAGACCTTGAGATCACTCACTGGTGTGGGGCACTTCTGAGCCTGAATGGCTACCAGGACTTGGAATAGAATGTCTAGGGCAGTTTGAGGTTTGAAACTATATTCCCTGGTAGTTCCAGAAGCACCTGTGAGCTCGAGATTGCTCTGGGTTTTGGGGTGTGACCTGCTTTTTCTGATTATAATGTAGGTTCCATTGGATACTTAATGATTTGCTACTTTGGTTTGTGGCAAGTGCTTTGGTTTTCTAAGAATTTCTTTTCACAGATATAGAACTTGCCATTATTGATTTGAAACAGAGGATAAGCCCTCCTTAGAGGCAGTGTAACAGTGCTTAAGAGCCTGGACTCCAGGTACAGACTATGGGTTCGAATCTCGGCTTTGCCACTTACTAGCTGTGTGTGACTTCCGAAAAGCTACATAACAAATTTGTCTCAGTTTCTTTAACATGGAGGTAATGATCATTGCTGACATTTATTAGCATTTCTTATGAGCCAGGCTGTTTTAAGAGCTTCACACATATCAACTTATTTAAGACTTACAGTAGCCCTACGGGTTAGTGTGATCGGGATATCCCTCCTTTACAGATGATGGCACTGAGGCACAGATAGGTTAGGTAACTTACCCAAGGGCATTATAGCTAGCAGGTGGTAAAGCTGGGACCAGAACCCAGGGTGTCTAGCTCCATACTCCTTAAATAATCCCAGCTCAGAGTTGTTGAGAGGATTAATAGAGAAAGGGAGTGAGAGAGAGTGAGAGTGTGTGTGTTTGTGTGTGTACATTCTACAGGTATGTGTGTGGAACAGTTTGTGGTATCTAGTGTAAATGCTCTAGCTCTTATTATCATCTTGGGAATTCACTGGGCAAAATTATATGAATGAATCTAGAGACTTATATCATGGAGTAGTGCAGCCCTGTGAAGGGTAATAAGTATAGAAATGTCATGAAAATGCTGTTTATGAACTTGGGTATGTGAGTTTCTTATAAACGGTTCTTGAAGTTCTGGTAGGTGAAAATTGAAGATGAAGTTTTTTTAGAGGCAGTAAGATGATCTGTAGTTAGTTGATAGTTTGGTTAGGTTATAGGTTTAATACCTGTGTAGGCACAGTTGTTTTTCCCTTACCCGCTTTTTCCAGCTACATCCTGACTCCAGCTGTCTTTTTTCTGGTAACCATGAAGGCACTCCCAGATCTTGGAGGAGACTCCAAATAGGCACAGCTATGGAATGAATCGCTCAGATTTACTCCTGTTACTGCAGAATGTGGGGAGGGGAGTGAGAACGATGTTGCTTGACTTAATGGTCCATTAATTTTGCCACTTACCACACAAATTCCAGTCATCATCTTCCAAACATAAAGGAGATGGCACGCAAGTTAATAATCAGTAACGCCTAGAAATTAAAAAACATTATTTTAACTCTAGACAACAGAATCTGTATGTGTCCCTAACCTTCACATGGAGTGATGTTTTATCCCATTGTGCCTGGAACCCTCCTGACTTACACTTGTTGTTCTGGCATTAATAGTGCCCCCTACAGTCGCCAGAGTGATTTGGATAAATCCTGTGGTCACTCTACTTTTCAGGCATTTTCCCTGTTTCTTTTGGTGACTTAGTTTGGCCTCACTTAAATAATTTTTTTCCCCCTTTTTTTGCTAAATTAAGATCTAGCTGGGGTTAGTTAATAGCACATTTCGAGACATTGAAGTCATTGTAGTTAAGCATGTTTGGTTTCTCTAGCCTATAGATTATAATTTGCAAAACACTTTATCATAATGATGTCTGATTTTTGTCATATTTAGTTGCTACTTTTTATGGTGTACCATCCTTGATTCTGTCTTTGCGAGATCAGGTAGTTATAAAAGGTACTGAAAACACTACATTTTTTTAAGTGCTAAAGTTTTCCACTCCTCTGCCTTCTTTTCTGTGCTTTTTGTATCTAAAATAAACATTCATTTTTGTTCTTTGACAATTCCTACTGCTATTTGAATTCAAAGATTGGGTTCTCTTACTTTTAATAAAAGCATATATAACAGAAATCCTGTTTTGGCAGGAAGCTTATTTTTTCTCTAGTATCCTGCACACACTACAGGATAGTGTGTGCAGGATACACACACTACATGGATTTTTATGGAGCTAGCACTTTCAGTCATCCAGAACTCATAGCAGCAGACTGGTTCCCCAGTATATAAAAAGGAGAAAAATACGGTGAATATGAAATTCTTTCTTAATTCAGGTATCAGTATAATTAGGACAAAATAAAATCCTAGAGCGCTATCATAGTTGTTCCTTAAATGTGGCCAGATAGGGCTTCCCTGGTGGTGCAGTGGTTGGGAATCCGCCTGCCAATGCAGGGGACGCGGGTTCGTGCCCTGGTCCGGGAAGATCCCACATGCCGCGGAGTGGCTGGGCCTGTGGGCCGTGGCTGCTAAGCCTGCGCGTCTGGAGCCTGTGCTCCACAGCGGGGGAGGCCGCGACGGTGAGAGGCCCGAACAACAACAACAAAAAAATGTGTGGCCAGTTAATGCAGTGGACACAAGCAAAGTTCTTTTTTTTTTTTTTTTTTTTTTTTTTGCGGTACGCGGGCCTCTCACTGTTGTGGCCTCTCCCGTTGCGGAGCACAGGCTCCGCACGCGCAGGCTCAGTGGCCATGGCTCACGGGCCCAGCCACTCCGCGGCATGTGGGATCTTCCCGGACCGGGGCACGAACCCGTGTCCCCTGCATCGGCAGGCGGACTCTCAACCACTGCGCCACCAGGGAAGCCCCTTTTTTAAAAAAAATTAATTAATTAGGTTGTGCTGGGTCTTAGTTGTGGCACATGGGCTCCGTAGCTCTGGCTCACTGGCTCCTTAGTTGTGGCATGTGAACTCTTAGTTGCGCCATGCCTGTGGGATCTAGTTCCCTGACCAGGGATCAAACCTGGGCCCCCTGCATTGGGAGCACAGAGTCTTAACCACTGCACGACCAGGGAAGTCCCGACACAAGCAAAGTTCTTATGCCCAGTGCATGGGTGTGTGTGTGTGTGTGTGTGTGTGTGAGTGAGAGAGAGAGAGAGAGAGAGAGAGTCAGTAAGTATGTGGCTCTTTCCTCCCTGTCTTGACCGTGGTGCCTTTGTATTCATTGTTTATTCAACAAATAAATATTTGAACTCTAGTAGAAAAGTTAGAAGGTGAGAGAAACCATTTTCAGTTAGCGCCCTTTTCTGTCTCTACTGCATCACTGTCAGAGGGTGTGCCTACCATTGACATTTGCCGTTAACTTCGCATTTGTGATTTATCAAACTTTTTTCAGAAGTCTTTAATATAAACTCTGATGTAGAAAACATATATTTTTCTTGTTTGAAATTAGATTCATTCATTCATTGTGTATCATAAACAAAGCAAATATTTTTTGTTAGCCTTACTTGAGAAGGTGTGCTATACCACTGCTTAGCCAAGACTTCAGTTTCTGTTGGTCTGCATTGCAACTGTAGCAGTGGTCTGTAGACTGGATAAGGGGGTATCTCCACTGTGTATTAAACTAGGCTGCCCTGCCCTTGGTTTCTTATTTAAGACCCATTGTATTGCAGTAGCAGCTGCTGCTATGGAAGGATAGTGAAAAGGGGACCTTTCACAACCTGCTCTTAGATGTAAAAATGGAGTTGCTTAGGTAGTGTGGCCTCTGCTCAGAATGCTTACTAAGAGTGGAACACATACTTAATCTTGATGGAGTGTATCTTCATTTAATAGTTTCCATATTTGAAGATAATCTTACATTGGAAAATAAAGCTAGTGATTAGCAATATCTAAAAGTTTTCTCCCTGTTTTGGGGGACTGAGCTTTGGGGATTAACCCTAGAGTATATCTGGCATGGTTGAAACAAAGATGCTCAAAGCTTTATTTCAAATGAATGAACTCTGAAGCTTTGTTTCTGTCTTATCCTAAAAGTCTGTTTTGAGCTTCCAAGGGAAGGTAAGTGAAGATGCGATGGTTCTGCTGTAATTATGCCCAGGATAGTGCGGCCGTCAGCTTCACCAAGACAAGTTTCCCGAGGGGCACAAGCAGAAGAACAAACGGCGAAGAAACAGAGGTGGCTGTGTTCCTGAGGCTTGGCCAGCTTTTCCAGGACTATATCGTGCTGTCATTTTAAGTCTCATATGGTTTTATAAAACTGTGGCAGAGTGAAGCGTGTGGAATGTGTCAGTAGCTCCTGATTCCAGCCTTCCCAGCAGCAAGTGCTTGTTCTGATGTCTTTTGAAATGAATTAACAATGAAATGATCAGTTTCCAGAACGTTTTAAAAATACATGTACCTGAAATAGAACAAAGTTGCAAAGAATAAAAATAACTTTGCAGTGAAACAGAAGACACAAGACCAGCTCAAACATTTAGTGATCTAACTTCCAGAGATAGTTTACATTTTTTTCTTAATATATTTTACACACCTTAGAGAGAAAAAACTAGAAGGAATTATGCAGTCATAGTGCTTAGAAAGAGAAGTTTCACTATGACTGACATTCCTTCTAAATTGATGCAAAAAGATACTAGAAATACTCCTTTCTGTTCTTAGGAGTTGACTTAGCTTTCTTTTCCTCTTCCTCATTGCCTACTTTTGTGTTATTTCTTTCTTGAGTCATGTTTTTATCCTATTTGCATATGTGTATGACATTTATTTTTTGACTTATTAGGATATTTACATAATTTATATAAAAAATAATGGCCCATCTCTTGGCCAGAATTTGTGGTTGGTTATTATGTTAATACTCTCCCCAGCCGGAACGCTTGGTTTTCTCTTCCATACTTGCTCCTCTTCCTGTCATCCCCCTGTTTGTTAAAGGCACCGCTGTGTACCAGATGGCTCAAGTCAAAAACCAGGAGTCTGATTTTTTTATTTTTATTTCCCCCTTATAGCTTCCTCCACCCCCCTCCCTTTTTTTAAAAAAAAAAAATCAGATCTTCTGCTTCCACTCTTGCCTCTACTATAATCCACTCAAACACAGCAGTTGAAATGATATTTTACAGCTGTTAATCAGGCCACCTTACTCACTTGCCCAGCAACATCTCAACTCCTTTCTATAGTGCAGTTGGAGCATTGTGATTTAGTACTTAGATTCTGGAATGAATCTGCCTGGGTTCATATCCTAGTCCGTCACTTAATAGCTGTGGGATTTGAGCAAGTTATGTTTATTCTGTCTATGCCTCAGTATTCTCATCTGTAAAATAGTGATAATAATAGTGATTATCTTAGAGTTATTGTGAGAGTTACTTACAGCATACTTAGCACGTAGTAAAAACTAGTAAAGATTAGCTGCCCTCATCGTCGCCATGGTTATTACCAGATCTCTTGAAGATTTTCACTCTCTGGCTCCCTCACAATAATTTGTAAAGATCTTCATTTGCAGAGGGAAAGGTTAAATGAAGCCAGATGTACTTTGTCGACGGTAGGAAAGTATATATTTTTGAGATATCTCTGTTCTGAATGGTTAAAGTAAGTTTTAGTGCTGATAAATGTTAAACTCAGCTACCTGAAAACTTAACCTTTATAGAATATCTCATTCTTCAGGGCCCTGACTGGTTAAGTATTGTGTGATTTTGTTTTATGGAATGTTCTGTATCTTATCTCCATTTTATTTTTATAGTTTTCTTTTGAGATAAGAGGCCTTCCTCATCAGCATAATCAAGGTATCTAATTTCATAGGTTCCTGAACAAAGGTAAATTAAGTTCCTGTGTCCCAGGCAGTGATAGTCTGAGCAACAACATCGATACGTACATATGTGTATGTCACACCTGTCATAGAATGAAAATACAGGCAATTAAATGTGAGAGAGGAAAGCGACTGTAGGGATCATTTAGCCCCCAACTAGGTTTACAAGTGAGGAAACCGCTCAGACTCCACAGTGGCCGTTCACGTAGCCACACTAGGCGTGCGTTTTCCTGACTCTTAGGACAGTCAAACATATTTATGTCTCATGGGTCACAGGTAAGAATATTTAAGAGGTGGTGGCAAAGGATGTATGCGATTGAATGGTGATGAGAACAAAAGAAGCCAAGGGAGTTAAATGATCAGGTGGATATGGACCTTTAAAAAAAAGCCATCGATCCCACATGCCGCGGAGCGGCTAGGCCCGTGAGCCACAACTACTGAGCCTGCGCATCTGGATCCTGTGCCCCGCAACAAGAGAGGCCGTGACAGTGAGAGGCCCATACACCGCGATGAAGAGTGGCCCCCCGCTCGCCACAACTAGAGGAAGCCCTCTCACAGAAACGAAGACCCAACACAGCCAAATAAATAAATAAATAAAATAAATTAAAAAAAAAAAAGCCATCTTTTAAACAAATGAGGCTGCTGGAGGAGAGGTTGAAGACCCCGAGGCCCAGAGTGAATTGAAGTTGTTTCGTTACACCGGTCCGTTCCATACATTTAGCGAATAATCACTGAGTGCCCACTATGTGCTAATACCGTCCTAGGCACTAGGAGACAATAATGAACAAGACACACAGATTACTCTTTTCTGGATCTTGTATTTGTTTGGGAGGAAGAGAGACAATAAATAATAAGGTACCAGATTTAATAACTGTCGTGGAGAAAGAAAGCTGATTGGAGATCAGTGATAGCCTCTCTGAGTAAGTGACGGCTAAGTGGAGGCCTGAAGGCCGGTAACGAGCCCTCTTTGCAGTGGGACAGGATTGTGCAGTGGCTCTAAAACAGGAATGAGCCCAGCTGGGGGAGGCACTTAGGGAGCAAAGTTCATGACGGTATTCAGACCCTGAGACCGAGTGCCTTCTTAAATTTCATGCCCTGAGCACCTGTTGTGCCTCATCTTGGGTCCTGCCTGTTTGAAGGACAGAAAAGACAAAGTTGTATTTATAGGAAGTGAGTCAGGACAGAGGTTTTGAGATGGGCACAGAGACACTGGCAAAGTCTAGGACCCTTAAGGCTTTGTAGGCCAGGGTAAGGTTTTCCAACTCCATTCCTACTGGAAAGGGAAAACACTTGCAGAGGAGTAAGCTGATTTATGTTTTTCAAAAGCTCACTACTGTAGGGAGAAGGGGCTAAAGGGGAATAAGAATGGAAGTTGGCCAGTCAGCATTCCTTAGTTCAGGGGAGAGACAGACTAGGGTGACAGGGTGCAGGTGGAGGGCAGTGGTTGCATTGGGGGAATACCTGTTAGACAGCTTAGTTGCATAATCAAGTGAAAAAGCAGGTTGGAGATCCAAGTACGGGTGGTCAAGACTAGAGATGGAAACTTGGGAAGCTCTTCAAATTAAAGTCCCAGTGAGTCGAGATTTTGTCAGGGACACTTCAGCCACTGTGATACCGTGAGGGACTGCAAAGGGTATGGGTACAGGTACGTGTATGTAGGTTATTAAACTTGGTGATAGGAAGGTAAGGGAGTTTCTGTTTAATTTCTGATTTCTCAGTGGAGTGTGAGATAGTATCGTCACATGGAAGTGGAGAAGGGAGAGAAAGGGTAGAGGATATTTGAGTAGAGAGAAGGTTTCAGATAGCCATTTCAGAGGGTGAGAAAATGAATGTACCAGGGAAGCATAATAGGATTGCTGGGTGGTGAGATCTGTGATCCTGGATTTAAAACACCTGGTTGGTGTTCTTCAGCAGTGTTCCACAGTATAGGCAGGGAATAGATACATGAGTTTAACCCCAGGTTGGGCTAACCATAGGGGCAAAGTTAGGATTTGAGACCTTTTCTAGCACAAGTCAGATAAAATTATGGGATAGGTAGGGTCCCTTAAATGTAATCTTTATGGGAAAGATCACTCCTAGAAAATTCAGTGGTTTAAAGAATTAAATTCAGATTTTGGTTACACTTGAATTAAACTCATGACTTGATTTCTTTGCACCATCATTTATTGGGGTTTACATATTTGGGTTATATAGCTAATGCTTTTTCAGAACATATATTCTCTGAAATTTACAAAACTCACTTAGATTCTAGAATCTAGGAGGTAGCTCATGCCTATCTTTGGAGTGTGAAATTCTTAATAATGGTGAATCCAGTTCCTACACATTTCGGCCAAATTCTCATCTGCCTTCTCACCGCCACAGAGCTCCTTTTGAAGCCATTGGAGCTCTGCGTGCTGAGCATTTCATGGGGGTGCAGAGCAGGGTGAGGGTTTGGGACCCACTGAAGTTAAATGAGCATTTTAATTTCAGCTGCTTTATCCAACAAAATGAAAATTTACTTCTCAAGTCCAGTTTGGAATAGGGCACTAGAGGGCAATATTTAACTTTTTCCATTTGTATCTTCATCCAACCTCTGTTTCTAGAAATCTCTTAAATATTATAAGCATTCTTGAAAATGAATATGGTTAGATGGTTTTAAGGCATGAGAGACGTGTGTTAGTGACGCAGCCATGTTTGGGAACTGTCTATATATTTTTGCAGCAAGAACAGCTTTCTGTCTAATCTGTATATAATTGGGGATTTACGGCCTGATCTAAGTTGGAGAAAATTCTTAAAGGTAGTTAAGAGGGGGTTTTTACTAATGTGAGCCTTGATGTCACCTGCACAGATCAAAGTCGAAAGCCCTGCCACGCCAGCGGGCATTCAACAGAGGGACTCTGGAAAATAGTATAACAACTCCTCACCTGGTCGTATAAATAGAGACTTGTTTACTTTGCTTATCCAGAGTTAGTTACAGCAGTTCCAACTGAATGGCCATAAGCATTTCTGTTAGCTTGGGTCTGCCAGTTTCTGTTTGTGAGTCATGTTATACTGTCTGATACCGAAATCCAGGAATTCATAAGTAGAGGGAAAGTAAAATGTTGGTATCAGTAGTACTTGACACTAGGCTAAATTATAAACTAGCATCTACATTAAGTAAATGAAGTCTATAAATGAACTCTTAATATATGTGCCTTTGGCCAGAAAGTTGACATTTAAGATCCTGTCAAACCTTGAATAATTTTTTTAAAGAAAAACAACCCCCCTACCCCCAAATTACAGTTAAAGATCTGGCAAAAGATTTGAGTTGTCATAGAAGATATCACAAAAGAGCTAATTTTCAACATAGACTTTTCACTTGAAAGTCACTTTCCAGCTTTTCGTTAGAACAAAATAGCTTATATACAAACACAGCTTTCTGATCTGTCAAAATTTGGAACGCATCCTGGCTTCTTTCTAGAAATTAATATCTTGGTTAATTTGAAAACTATTTGTATGCTTTCTGTTTCTATCAGGTTATTCTTGGGAACTATAATTGGCTGTCCTTTGAAGATGTCTTCGTTAGAGCTTTTAATTTCGGAAATGGCTTACAGATATTGGGTCAGAAACCAAAGACCAACATTGCCATCTTCTGTGAAACCCGGGCTGAATGGATGATCGCTGCACAGGCCTGCTTCATGTATAATTTTCAGCGTACGTGGACTTTCTTATCTTCTCAAAGCGTGGACCTAATGTTGTTGTGGGAGAGATGATACTCACTTTTTATTATAAATATTTACTCCCAAGAGTTTAAAATTCTGATGTTAATTTTTACCTTGTATCCAGTCAGTGGATAACTCTTTGATACCACTTAGAATTGTTGATCTATTTTGGAAAAGGAACCAGTCGTGGAACAAATTATACAATGTAGTAAGGGGACTTGAACCTGTTCAGAGGGGACGTTCTGGGTCTGGGGAGCTAGATCTGTACCTGTGGGTCATTGTTCTGCTACCCCTCTCAGAATTTTCTTTTCAAGTTAGTGTCATCTTGTTATGCCACTTCTGTCAGTAACAGCTGGCCTCTAAAACACTTCCAATACTCAAACCTAGCTGCTCCGTTAAATGATCATTTTTATGTTGTAACTATAACACAACCTGTGGAAGTTGTGATGCTTCAGTCTGTGAGGTAGTCCTGGAGGCTTAGTTCAGCGGTCTTGGTGCCAAATATGATGCAAAATATGGACATTGCTTATCCTTCAGATGAAACGGAAAAGCTACTTTTATCAGATTTCTTGCTGTAAATGCCTCTGCTGTTTTTTTTTAAACTGGCATACCTTTTTGTTGTCACAGGTTTGGGTTTACAGTATGTTTCTTCTAAGAAGCTTTAATTATCTCTTACAGTGACTTTAAGTCTACCTTTTTTGAGATAGGGAGAAAGCAAATAAAAATTCTCTTCATCCTCATGACCATTATTATTTAATTTTGACATTTCTAAGAATGTCTTTCTTTAGATTTTTCTACTTTAGCATAAGCAGTATTACCACTTGTTCATGCTATATTCTTAACAAGTAATATCTTAAATATGACATTCAGTGTGTTATCTTATTGGTATATTTTTCATATTTTAGTATCAAGTAGTTAACAACTAAGACTGACATTTTAGAAGTCAAATGTAATTCCTTTCAACATGACAGTCTCAGAATAGCATCTATAGGTAAAACAAAATAAAAAATTTTTAAATTTTAAAATATTGCAATTTGGGGGGGAAGTTACCGAAGGGTGAGTAGGCATAATGTTAGTTAATATATTAAAATAATTTAGAAAGACAGCATGATTAGATCACAAACGGTGGATCTAACAGTTTAGGGTTTAGTATGCTCCATCCACGGTCAGAGGCTTTATTTAATTCCTTTTAGTATTTCCATGAAAGGTCCAAATGTTTGACTTGCCCTTCTTTTCCCTGTAGTTGTTACGTTGTATGCTACTCTAGGGGGTCCAGCGATTGTTCATGGATTAAATGAAACAGAGGTGACCAACATCATTACTAGTAAAGAACTCTTACAAACAAAGTTGAAGGTGAGAACTAGTTTTCTAATAACTGTCCTGTACTTTAGAATTTTCAGTGTCATGAGCTCATTATTGATACTTAGTTCTTTTATGATCTTTGAAATCCTTAATATCTCTGTAAACTTTGTGGGACTGTCATACTTTATTCTTCTCCTTTAGAAAAGAAAAAGTGGACTTCCTATATATTTGTGTATAAGCAGCACAGAGAGCTACAAATTGTCAGTGTGTCCATGTCAAAGGTGAAGGGATTACAACTTTATTGTGCTCCTCTGTTTTCTGGTCTATTTTCAATAAATTTATAATTTTTAAGGGTTATTTTTAAACTAGTAATTCACTTGGTTCTGAAGCATTTGAGTCATTACAAGTTTCAGAATTTTTTAAAGGGAAGAAAAAGACTTTACAAAACTACAGGAGAAGGGTTTCTTTCGTCTCCAGACAACTCTGAAAACAACAGTAGCTGATTTTTTTTTTTTTTTTTTAAATACAAGTTTATAAGAGAAATCCTTTCCTCTCCCCCTGTATCTTTATTTGCCTCTTAAAAGCATGAGGAATGTTTGGCTACCCTGTAGTTCAGGCAGTGTGTGTTTACATGCCCATTTTTGTAAGGAACTGACTTTATTGATTAAGATTTTACCAAAGAACAAGGGTACACACAGTAAATCTAATGTAATAGAACAGTAACTTATATTTCAGGCCAGTAGTTCTCCATCTGAAAAAAGGGGTATTCATACCACTATACCCCACCCTTGCTTTTTTGAGGCAAGAAATTAACAGTTTGCTGAATATGGTAAACTGCTTTTCTTGTGTCCTGGACTATTTGCCAAGCTGTTTAATGAAGAGTAATGAAGAATACAACGAATGCTTGTGTTTTTCCAGGATATAGTTTCTCTAGTCCCATGCCTGCGGCACATCATCACTGTGGACGGTAAACCACCGACCTGGTCTGAGTTCCCCAAGGGCGTCATCGTGCACACCATGGCAGCAGTGCAGGCTCTGGGAGCCAAGGCCAGCGTGGGTATGTGGCGGTTTCCCAGTTCCTCACGTATGTTCTGCAGTGACCTTTTTCTCCAGAAGTGCTCCTGACATTTGATTCTAAACTTAGATCAAGTGACAAACTAGTTTCCTAGGCCATCACTTTGGGAAGAAAGGTCACCCTAGGTATACTGTCATCTGCCCTTTAAAAAAAAAAGCTTAAGGAAAAACAAGAACGTTAATTTATTAAAATGTTCTAAAAGTAGTATTTATTTGAAGTTAATTTAAAATACTTTTTACATTATACAGTTTTCCCGTTTCCCTTTTTCTCTTTGGTTTAAAGTTAGTGTTTAAACCAAATAACAAATAATGCCATTATTTGTTTAAGCAAATGTAAACAAATAATGCCATTAAACTTGCCCTATGTGAATTATCTGTAAGTATTAACAGATAATGTAAAGTGTCTAAACCTGCATCCCTCCTTTTACCTTCTGCTCCAACTGTGTTGTTTCCAGAGGGGACATCTTTCTGTCCTCCAGCTAGCACACCCAGGCATGGTAACCGGAAATTCCCACTCTCAAATAAGTGTCAGAAGATGTTAGAGAATATATTGATGTTTAAGGATATCAGAAAAGCTGTTAGGATGGTGGGACTGTACTTCCTTTATAGTTGGAAACATAGTGATGAATTAGATGTAAACATTCACTCAGCTTGGGAATGGGGTTATGCTGAGGTTCATTTTGGACATGTTGAATTTATGTGCTGGTGGGACATTCAAATATAGCTTTGTAGTGGGGAGTGGCCTGTACAAGTCTAGTATGCTGGAGTTTAATTTGGAGTTAAAAGATTTAGAAGCTAGAAACAGATTTTAATTAAAGCTGTGGGAGTAGGTGAGGTCACCCACAGAGAATGGTACCTCCAAAGGCCACCAAGAATTGGTCAGAGAAGAAGGAAGAAGACACGCAGCATGTGGTTCGTGGGAGCCAAGTGAAAGGAGCCCCCTCAGTGAGGCAGGAGTCTTCAGCAGGACCAGGTGCACTGGAGGAGTCCGGTGATGCGGGGATTGCGCAAGCACCATTGGACTTCTTAGCCAGTGTCCCTTTAGAGAGAGCAGCTTCTAAGTGCTGGTGGCAGAGGAGAATGGTGCCATGGGATGAAGGAGTGAATGGCGGATTAGGAAGCAAGAACTTGAATGATAACAATTGTCAAGAAATATATCTTGACAGGTAGGAGAGAAAGAGTTCACTTGGGAACATGTTTAAAATGTTTTCCTCATTTATTTAAGAAGACCGCATTTAGGATAGTTCCAAGATTAATTCAGGAAGATCACCAGTGCTATCCATGACCTACTTCTGTTAGTCTTTCTTACTGTGTCACCTCTGTAGGATGTTGGCTGCTGTTCTTAGGCTTGTGCAGATGAGGGACAGTGTCTTTTTATCCAGGATTCCGAGTATAGCCATGTTAAATAACTTCACCGCTATGAAGCAGAGAACGTTTTGTAGCAAATGTCTAGGTACCCTCTTCTAACCACCCTTATTTCTTAGTTGAGTTGCTGGCATGGCCTTTTGTCTCCCTATACCTCCTTTCTTTCCTTTTTAAGTTAGGTCACCACACAGTAGCTAAAGTGATCCTTGTCACAGGTGATGACAAGCCTCTGTTCAAAGTAACATTGCTTTCCACCCAGAGTGAAATCCAGAGTCCTTCGCATGGCCTCTGAGACGGCATGATATGGTGCTGGCGGCTACGTCACCTTCATTTCCTGCCACTTTTCCTAACATCTTCTCACCTTGCCCTGCTTTATTTTTCTTCATAGCTCTTATAACATTATGGATTTGTTTATGTCTGTCCCAATAGCATATATCTCTTATGTGCAGGGACTTGATCTGTTTTGTTGAGCTTGTATGAACCCAATTAATAGTTGTTAACTCAGTTAGACAAACAGATGATTATGAAAAAGTTGGTGATACAGCTAAATTTCTCAGAAGTATGTGTGTCTTTTCTTCTCCAATACAGAAAACAAACCTCATAGCAAACCAGTGCCCTCAGATATTGCAGTAATCATGTACACAAGTGGATCCACAGGACTTCCAAAGGGGGTCATGATCTCCCATAGTAACCTTATTGCTGGTATAACTGGGATGGCGGAAAGGATTCCAGACCTGGGGTATGTCATAGTAAATAAATTTGGGGTGGTCCAGTATTTATGTCTGTTGTTACATTAACGTTTGTGTCATTTATTACTATGCGGTTAAATTAGTCCTTCAGAGTCTATAGTAGGTATTTCTTCAAGAAAAGGACACTGAAATTACAAAATAGTTCTAGTTGGGGTTTTTTTTTTTTTTTTGCGGTATACGGGCCTCTCACTGTTGTGGCCTCTCCCGTTGCAGAGCACAGGCTCCGGACGCGCAGGCTCAGCGGCCATGGCTCACGGGCCCAGCCGCTCCGCGGCATGTGGGATCCTCCCGGACCGGGGCACGAACCCATGTCCCTTGCATCGGCAGGCGGACTCTCAACCACTGCGCCGCCAGGGAAGCCCTAGTTGGGGGTTTTAAAGTATAGTTGATAGACATCATTGTTAATATTTACTTGTTACTTTAAAAGTGCAAACTTTAACTGACTTAAATGTCTTAAATTATTTTAATCAGTTGGTGTTGTTACCTTCATAGTCATTTTTTTTTTTTATTTTTTTATTTTTTTTTATTTTCAGTACGCGGGCCTCTCACTGTTGTGGCCTCTCCCGTTGCGGAGCACAGGCTCCGGATGCGCAGGCTCAGCGGCCATTGGTC